>NC_058132.1:590105773-590155050 GCF_016433145.1 Gracilinanus agilis | reverse complement strand
TATAGCTACTCTTCCCTCTCTGGGTTGATTACACTGAGAGTAAGGTTTGATTATTACCTCTTAATGCTCTCTTCCTCTCCTTCTTATAATAGTATTTGTCCCCTCTCCTTCCCATGCCCTCTTTGTGTGTAATAGAATATCCTATTTTTCTTATTCACTCAAGTTTCTCTTGGTGTCCCCTGCTATTCACCCCCTCTTTCCCATCCCCCATGTCATCTTAGATTATTTAGTGTTCCACCCTCACTCAAGTTTAAACATTTCTAAATGGATGTTGATAGCCTTTATTTCTTTTTTTTTTTTAGTCATATCTTTTGAGGACTTGTCTTCAATTACAACTTATTTCTGGGGATAGTTTTCGTTTCTTCCTTTAAAATAGTCATATTTCTTGACTATTTGTCTTCAATGGAGCTTTTAGAATTCTTAGGTCTATGTATTTTCTAGTTTCTTCTCTGCAGCTCTCTTGGAGGTAGATGCTCTGAATTCTCTTGAAATCTAAATAGCTCTTGAATTTATGTTAAGAGTTGCCTTTAGACATTTGCAAAGCTATAAACCTACTTTAGGATTTAAAAATGCTTTTCTCATAACTATAAGGGAGGCAGTGCAAGTATTATTGTTGCCATTTTACAGAAGAGAACTGAGCCTCAAAGATGTTGAATGTTAGAAGCTCAATGTCACAGAGCTACTGTTGGTCCCACCATTTTAGCCTAAGTCCTGTGACTCCAAGGCTAACATTTACTTCATTATACTAGGCTGTCTTTTCACAAGTAGCTGTCCCTTTTGCTCAGTATCTCTTCACTTCAGGACAGGTTGGCTTTCTGGATTCTTTGATTTCTTTGCCCATCATTGGACAGTATGCTCCTTAAGTAATAAGTTAGCAATACTTTTCTGCCTTGTCCAATCAGTGACTACTTTTGGACACCTAAAAGGAAACATTTTCTGCCTATAATCTGCTATGTGATGAGCTAGCAAGCTTATAATCAGCACAGATTCTGCAGAGTATCCTCCACTCTTTCATAGAATGTCTATTAATTGAGCAAATGCCTCAGTGTGATGATCTCAAGAACTTTTAATTACTTTTTTAGCTTTTAAAGTTGAAAGAATTTCTTAGAGAGGACTAGACATTTAATATGTAGGGCCTTTTTATTATGTCCTGAAATGTGAATACAGAAATTATTAAATTGAGTTAGATTTAACCTGTGTTGTTGTTGTGTTCTGTTATGTCTTACTCTTTGTGACCCTTTTGGGTGTTTTCTTGGCAAAGATAATAGAGTAAAGGATACTAGAGTGGAGAGAAAGAGTCATTTTCTTCTCCAACTCATTTCACAGATGAGGAAACTGAGGTAAACAGTGTTAAGTGACTTGCTGATGTCACACAGCTAGTAAATGTTTGAGGTAAGATTTGAATCCAGGTCCTCCTGACTCTGATCCCAGTATTATATCCATTGTTCCACCTAGCTGTCCCTAACCTATGAAACAGTTCTGTTTAATTCCTTTGGTTATAGGGCATGGCTCAGATAGGCCAGACTCCAGCTGACCCAACTAGTTACATCATCAAGGAGTCATAATTTAGTTAATTTATTCTCAAGGTGACTCAATTTAGTAATTTTGGGAATTCAGAGATCAAATTATATGCTTATCAATCAGCAAGCATTTATATGTGAAAGAGCTTTGTTAATATATAAAACATTATAATAATAGCCAACATTTATATAGTACTTTAATGTAATATGTATAGCACTTTATAGCTGTTATTTTATCTTCATAAAAATAAATGCTATTTCTCTCATTTAATGGATGAAGAAACTGAGGCATACAGAGGTTAAGTAACTTGCCTGGTGTCATAAGACTAGTAAATGTCTGTGGTTGAATTTGAACTCAAATCTTCCTAACTCCAAGTCTAGTACTCTTACCCATTGTGCCACTTAGCTCCAATTATGGTCATTTTTGTTAAAGCAGCTTGACCTAGTTGGGGTAGCTGACATTTACATAGTCCTTTCAGATTTTCAAATCTTTGCATAGTTTACCTCATTTTGTCATCACTATAATCTTGAGCCTTTATTATTTTCATTTCACTAACACAGAAACAGAGGCTGAGAGAAATACTTGCAAAGGGTCATATAGGTAGTAAGTTTCTGAGGCAGGATTTGAAATTAGCTTTCCTTCACTCCAGGTTCAGAACTATATAACCCCATAGAGATGAATTGTTATGTGTGAGTAATAGCAAGTAGATTTTGAAGGGTGTTTAAAAAGCAAAACAGAAGATTTTATATTTGAAACTGGAGGTAGTTGGGAACTACTGGAGTTTATTGAGTCAAGAGCAAGGGTGGCATGATGAGATCCGCAATTTAGGAAAAATTCTGAAAGCTGAATGAAGGATGCTTTAGCATATGGAAAGACTTGGGGCAGGATGAACTATTGGAAAGCTATTCCAATGTTCCTTATGAGAGGTCATTCAGATTTATGCTAGGATGGCACCTATGTGAGAGGAGATTAAAGAATATATATATATGTACATATATATATATATAAGAGATTTTGTGAAGATAAAAAGTTTAGGACTTGACAACTAATTGGATATATGTGTGGTAAGAGATAGTGAAGTTGAGCATACACCAGGGTTTTGAATCTGGGCAACTGGGAGAGTGGTGTACCCTTGACAATCATAGGGAAGTTGGGAGGGCTTTTGGAGGAAAGATTTTGAATTCTGTTTTGGTGCTATTAAGTTTTAAGAAACCTGCAGGACATACAGTTCAAGATATACAATTGGCAGCTAGTGATATGATATCAGAAGAGTTCAGCAAAGAGACCAGAGTTAGGATTATATAGATGTGGGAGTTATTTACATAGAGGTGATAAATGGACCCTTGAGAGAGAATGGGATCATCAAGTGAGATAGTACAGAGTAAGAAGATCTTTGGGAACACTCATGGTTAATAGAAATGATATGGATGAGTATCTTGCAAAAGAGACTGATAAAAGATGATCCAATAGGTTGAAAGAGGAGAGAGAGGTACCATAAAAACCTAGAGAGGAGAGGCTCCCCAGGAGATGATGATCAGCAAAGTAAAAGACTAGAGAGAGATCAAGGAAGATTAGTGTTCAGAGTAAGCAGGGCAATTAGACAGGGCAATTAAGAGCTCAATGGTATTTTGAGAGGGTAGTTGAAATGATGAGGTAAGAGGTTTAAAAAAAGAGTGATGAGATAGGAAGTGAGGGTGTCAATAGTATATAGCTTTCATAAAGAGTCCAGCTGAGAAAGAGAAGAGAGTTACTAGAATACAGGTAGGTGGAATGATTGGATCAAAGGAAATTTTCTGTTTAATGGATGGAAGAAGTAAGGACTTGTTTATAGAAATTGGGGAAAGAATCAGTGGATAGAGATATTAAAGATTGTGGGAAAAGGAAAAGGACCTATATGTTCGAAAATATTCATACCTCTCTGTAGTGGTAAAGAATCGGACATTGAGGGGATACCTCTCAATTGGGAAATGGCTGAATGAGTTACGGCATATGATTTTGATGAAATACTACTGCACTGTTATAAATGACAATCAGCTTAATTTTTTTAAGAACATGGAAAGACTTACATGAAATTATGAAGAGTAAAACAAGTGGAACCAAAAGAACATGATGTACAGCAATAGAAATATTATTTGAAGAATGATTTCTATATATCCATCTCCTGAGAAAGAATTGATAAATAGAAACAAGTAAGACATAGTTTTATATATACATATATCTTTTTGTCAGATGATGCCTTCTCTAATGCAGGGAAGGAGGGGGGGACAGAGTAAGTTACCTGGAATTTTAATGTAACAAACAAATAAATTAAAAGAAACGAAGATTGTGGATGAGTGGAAACATTCTAGTAGAGAAGATAGGAGGAGATGGAATTATGCATCTAAAGAAGTATCTTGTCAAGGAGAATGACCAGAGATGGGAGTGACAGAGGAAAAAGTGTAGGAGGATGTCTGAATGATGTGGGACAAGGAAGAGGCAAGAAAAAGATTGAGGTTTAGACAAATTTCCTCCATTTTTTTTTAGTGGCATATGAGGTAAAGTTCTCAGAGGAAGTAGACAAAGGATATATATGTATATAGAAGGCTTGATGAAAGATGAAAAAAACTTTAGTTATTCAACATATTTACTGTGTCTAAAGTTTTTTAAATGGTTAGAAAATATAAGTTGCAAATATGAACAATAAGTAAATTAGGATAGTATTTTATATTTAATTCATTAGTTTTTGTTATTTTAAGTAGATTTTATTGGCATTTTTGTTTTTACATCATCTAGATTTTCTCCTGTGTTATTCTATCAGCTTTTCTCCAGACAGCCATCTCTTTAACAAAAATTTTTAAAGAGGAAGAGGGAGCTATAATAGATGATTCAGTGAATTGAGAGTCAGGCCTAAATGTGGGAGATCTTGGGTTCAAATCTTACCTTAGTCTTTTCCTAGTTGTGTGATGCTGGTCACTTAACCTCCATTGTGTAGCCTTTACTGCTCTTCTGCCTTAGAACCAATATTCAGTATTGATTCTAATATGGAAGTTAAGGGTTTTGAAAAAAAAGAAAGAGAAAGAGAGAAGATACAGTAAAACTGATTAATATCTTGATTAAAATTGATATTACATACAGTATTCCATACCTATGGACCAGGACCTCTGCAAAGAAGTGGATTCAGTGACTTCTCTTGTTATTTAAGATTTTGCAACAATTTTGATTGTATGGTGGTGTCATGCTTTTCATTTCCACTATTATAGCCATTGGGCATAGACTCTGCTTACTTCTCTTTGCACTAGTTGATATAAATCTTTCTATACCTCTCTTTATTCATCATATTTGTCATTTCTTACAATATAGTAAGATGAAATTATTGTAGCACAATATGTTTAGCCATGTCCCGATTGATTGGCATATCCTTGTTTCTAATTCTTCGTTGTCGTAAAAAATTTTTTGCTATTAATACTTTGATATATATGCAGCCTTTATTTTTGGTAGTTTCCTCTTTGAGGTGTAAGCCTAGGAGTGAAATCTCTAGGTCAAGGGGTATGGATTCTTGACTTAAACTTCATTTGTAGAATTCCAGATCGATTTTTAGAATCAGTACCAATTCACAGCTCCATATCAGGGATGCATTATTGTACTTATTTTCCCAAAATACCTCCAACATTCTCAACTTTTGTCATCTTTGTCCATTTGCTAGGTGAATGGTCAAACCTCATGGTTGTTTTAATTTGTATGTCTTTTATTCTTATTGATTTGGAGCAATCTTTCACATGGTTTTTTATATGAACTAGCTTTTAAAAATATTTCAGTATTAGAATTCTTTTAGAGTTCAGCAGTACAAAGTTGAAAGGCCATTCAGTAATTTTTACATGAAGAATAACTAATATATAGCTTCTATTTAAACATATATTGATGATAATGCTAATGGATAATGCTAATGGATAATGCTAATCCCTAAAGCCTCAAATACAGCTATCCTTGCCGATCAGGATCAAAATTACTGAATGTTAGAACTGGGAGGGACTATAGAAATCTCTCATGTTTTTTTGAATGAATAAATTGAGGCCCAAGAAGGGAAATGTTTACCTGAAGTTAAACATTTAACAGTAAATCTAGAACTAGAACTCAGGTCTTTTGATGCTCAGTAGAGTTCTTTTTTTTCCTGCTACAGTCACACAAAACTACAAGGACTCTGTACTTAGGAAGATTTGAATTGGTGCTGCAAAAGAAATAAATTAGAAAACTGAAAAGTCAAGTGTTATACAGCCACTTAATTTTTATCTTGCCATTTTCCCAATCTCATGAACCAAATATAATGCTCAGACAAGTCACTAAAACGTAGCAAACTGAAATTCACCTGCTCCAAATCTGTGAGTTTAAATTTTTTGTATCCACCTGACTTTTTTTCTCCCAAATGTGGACTGCTTCAGTGGAAGCTACATTTCATTGCAAATTGAGACACGGTGCATAGCTACTATGATGAGAGAATTCAGAACTCTTTCTGATGCCAGGCCTTAAAAAGAAACACTGAAGAAAAAGTTGATCTCAATGTTACGGTGCATAGATAACCACCAGGAAAGTGTAGGAACTGTTACTTCAGGAAATTTTCATTCTTTTATTCCTCATTTGTCCCGTTAAGATGTAGATGGAGGTGATTGTAAGTTCCTTAAGGGCAAAATAGCACCTTTTATTCTTCTAGTTTCCACCATGTCCAGTACAAAATTATATATACATATATATGTATATATGTACATATATATTTATATATATTGATTTATTTGTACGTATATATATATAATACATACATACATATATATATGTTTCTTTTTTTGTTGTGGGCTAGACTTACAATTTTATTGGTATAGGGAACTCTTTAAGATTGTTGTTATCTGTCCTTCATTTTCAAAGATAGCCAGTGACATCATGCGATAATGTCTTGACTTGTATGTGAATTGGATTTAAGTGAGGCAGAATTGTACAAAGTCATCAGCCTCATTCTTTCTTCTAAAGTGGTGGATGGCTCAGGATGCAGTGGATGTCCTTGGTGTCTTTAAGGTCTGACCGAACTCTAAATGCTCCACAGTGCTTCAACTACTTTCATGGTTATTAGAACAAATTGTTCTCATCTATCCATTCTGCTGGAGGAAGTTTTAACACATTAGGGGTAGCCATTCCCCTAATTCACCAATGGGTTTGAGGCTTATTGGTTCCCCTCAACCGGATTTAGCTTATCTGCTGAGATGGTTTACTGCATGTGGCTGCTACAGCTTCTTGGAGTCACAGGTGAGAGTTAGGAGAAAGGGAGATGTGAAATATGGAAGAGCATCCCTAAAAAGGGCTTGGCAAGACCTCACATGAGAGGTGCTAGTCTCCTAAACACACCATATACCCCTAAGAAAGATACACTGTCCATCTACATAGATCAATACTTATTCCATCTTTTAAAGTCTTGGAGAGTTTCTTGGGAGTACAAAAAGGTTAAGTTACTCGCCCAGGGCCACATAGTTAAGTATCAGAGATGATACTTGAAACTAGGTCTTATAAGATTCTAGGGCTGGCTCTCTAAACAGCAGTATAATTTTATAATATATAATATATATAATATATGTAATGTATATTATATATAATATATAATAATTCCTCATAATAGGCTCCTAATAATTTTTGAATGAATTACAGAATTATTCTTTAGTATAATGATGATTACTGTTGTAGTTCACATCTACAAAACCAGTTTTGAGTTAGAAAGCTCTTTCCTTCACAACAGCCCTGCGAGTTGGGTATCATGAACCCTCCCAGTAGAAACTGAGCCAGCATCTGTGACCCAGCTGGATAGTGCCAGCAAAGAGAGCTGGACTTGTTTGATTCTTCCTCAGGCACTGAAGGGTTTTCAAAGTTTTTCCTTTTAATATTCTTGCTTTCTTTGATAATCCTAGAACATGCTGGGAAATCTCAGCATGAGGAAGAATTTGGTAACCACAGGGAGGTCTACTCCAAAAGCCCTCTGTAAATATGGAAGCTGGCCGATATCGCTGCTAATGACTATTAGTGGAACATTCCACAGCTCACAAGATTTTCCCTCATTAATATTTTCCCTTCTATAGAAGGGTATTAGAGGAATGTGTGTGGAGAGGGAGGCTAGAAAATTGAGCCATCCCCAGATGGAGGACTGGAAAATTGAGTCATTTCCCAGGAGAAGTGCATCAAGTCAGAAAGGTTTGTTGGACCATATGGTCAGTTGGTAATTTAGAACTTGAATTTCAAAAGCATGAGTTGGCAAAATGATACACGGAGTTTTAGCTTCACAATTTTTTTCATCATTTTTCTTTGTTATTAGTTGAGCAACTGACATTGCTGCTGGCACTGTGCAAGAAGGGCTGTCTGACCTAGTTGGAAAAAACGCCCAACTCCAAATCACACACTAACCTAGAAATAAGTTTTGCTCTTTTTTTCTTTCTTTTAATTTTCCCTCTCCACCATGCTATTATTGAATTTTTGCCTCTGGAAATGATTAAAAATAGTTTTAAAAGAGTATAAATAAATCTTTCAAAAGAAAATAGCTAAGATTCTTCTCTTGAAAATTTTTAGATGTAGTTATGCTTGGACCGAAAGATATTGAATAGTTTACTTGTACAGAATAGGAAGTCTATGTATGTGCTATACTTGTGTGTTATGTGGGAAAGCTGGTACAGAATGGGTTGTACAAGCTTTGAAGTCAGGATAGAAGATTTCTTTGAGTGAAGGATAGAGTGGGGTACATTTGGTCCTGGAAGTACCTTCTGGCTATGCTATAAATGGGTTTACTTCTATCTCCTCTTCCTTGAGAGTAAGACATGCTATATTATACTGACAATAGCATGGAATTGTAGGACAAAAAGCAAACTGAGCAGTCAGAAGAAATGCTTTTGAACCTTGTGATTTTATGAGTTCTGACAGCTGGGTGGTACAGTGGATAGAACACTGGACTTGGAATCGGGATACCTGAGTTCAAAATATAGCCTCAGAACTTATTAGCTGGTTGATTCTGGACAAATCACGTAACTGTTGTCTGTCTCAGTTTTCTTCATCTGTAAAATGAGGGCAATAATTGTACCTATCTCCTACAGTTGTTATGAAGACAAAATGATAAAAAGAAAACTTTGTAAACTTTAAAAATTATATCTAAATACTAGATATTATTAAGATTATGATTATTATTTATAGTATTATTCTCTTGACCATTCTAGTTTGAGTGACCTCTGTGACTTCCTTCACCTCATAAATGATAGTAAAGACATATATCTCCATAGTACTTTAGGGTTTACAAAGTATTATCTTCAGAACAACCTTGTGTTGATCCAGTCATACCACTTTGGGTTTATGCCCCAAAGAGATAATAAGGAAAAAGATTTGTACAAAAATATTTATAGCCACACTCTTTGTGGTGGCAAAAAATTGAAAAATGAAGGAATGTCCTTCAATTGGGAAATGGCTGAACACAAATTGCGGTAATTGTTGGTGATGGGATACTATTGTGCTCAAAAGAATAATGAACTGGAGGAATTCCATGTGAACTGGAATGACCTCCAGGAATTGATGCAGAGTGAAAGGAGCAGAACCAGGAGAACCTCATACACAGAGATGAATATACTGTGGCTCAATCGAATGTAATGGACTTCTCTACTAGCAGCAATGCAATGATCCAAGACAATTCTGAGGGACTTATGAGAAAGAACGCTATTCACATCCAGAGAAAGAACTGTGGGAGTAGAAATACAGAAGAAAAACTGCTTGATCACATGGTTAGACGGGGATATCATTGGGGATGTAGACTCAAAATGATCTCCCTAGAGCAAATACTAATAATATGGAAATAGGTCTTGATCAATGACACATGCAAAACCCAGTGGAATTGCACATTGGCTATGGGAGAGGGGTGAGAGGAGGGGAGAGAAAGAACATGAATCATGTAACTATGGAAAAATATTCGAAATTAATACACTTTAAAAAAAAGAACCTTGTGACGAAGGCAGAGTAAATCTCACGGCCCTTCTCTTGCTAATGAGGGAACTGAAACTCAGAGACATTAGCTGGTTGGCTAGGATCACCTAGTTATTAAGCATTTGATTTGGGATTTCAGTTCATGTTCCCTTACTTTAAGCCAAGCCACACAGTGGTAACTCTAAAATAACTTCTTTACAAATGATTGGAGAAGCTGGAAAAGTGTACTGATGTAATTAAAGTTAAAAGAGGTTGTATGGAACTTGGAAAATTAGCCACTTGGGGGCATCTAAATGGCTCGGGAAACTGAGAGGTGAACCCTAGGTCCTGGGTTTAAATCTGACCCCAGACACTTCCTAGCTTTATGACTCTGGATAAGTCACTTAACACCCATTGCCTAGCCCTTAATCCTCTTCTACCTTGGAACCAATACATCGTATTAATTCCAAGAGAGAAGGTAAAGGTTTAAAAAAAATTAGCCAGTTGACTTGATAAGGGATTTGTCTCTATTTCCATGATGGATGTGCATTCAGTCAAAGGACAGTGAGGCGTGTTGTTATAGTAATATCTAAAATTTATATAGCCTTCTCTATGTGCCAGGCACTGGGCTTTACAACTAGGATTTCATTTGATTCTCACAACAACCCTGGGAGACAGTCACTACTGTTGTCTTCATTTTACAGATGAGGAAACTGAAGCACTGAGTAGCTAAGTGGCTTGCCCAGGGTCACACAACTAAAAATTATCTGAGGTCAGATTTTAATTCAGGACTTTTTGACTCTAGACCCAGATCTCCATTTACTCTGCCATCTAGCCATTCCATATAAATGACTATCAATGACTGAATTAATGCATAAGGTCCTATGCATCAACAAAGGGTCTCATGAATAGCCAATGGCATCAGTTGATTTCCTCAGCCCATGTCACTTGGCCAATGGCTAGATGTGGGTTTGAAAAGCCCAAGTTTATTTCCAAGGTTCATAAAGTAGGTCAGTATGGAGGAGCTTTCTGTTTAAGTTGTTGAAGGATTAAGCTTCACCTTTAAATAATTCACTAGATTATTATAATTAATTATTAAATTATTCACAAGACAGCAAATTATCGAGCATTCTTTCTCTTCCCAAGTCACAATTATTTTTCTAAGCTACTAGTAAATTGGTAGCAATGAAGTATGTTTGGGCAAGAAATTTAGAAAAAAAATCACTCTATAAGATGAACGATAGTATTTCATCACAATCATATACTGCAACTTGTTCAATCATCATCAGATTGTTGGGCATCCCTTTAGTTTTCAGTTCTTTGCCACCACAAAAAGAGCTGCTATAAATATTTTAAAACATATAGTTTCTTTTCCTTTTTCCTTGATCACGTTAGGAAATAAACCCAATTGTGATATTGCTGGGCCAAAAGCCACACAGCTTTATAAGTCTTTGAGTATAATTCCAGATTGCTTTCTATAATGGTTTAAAAAAAACCTTAAAGCCTCTATCTTTTTCTCTTCATCTTTTAAGCATTGCTTACAATGCTATCCATTACTAAGCACAGTCCCTGACACATAGAAGGTGCTTAATAAATGCTAGTTGGCTAACTGCCATTTTTCTAGGCCCAACAGGTCTAATCTCTATATCTGCATGAAAATGATAATCCTTTAGATATTGAAAAAGCAACAATCATGCCCCCTCTAAGTATTCCCTTTTCCAGGCTAACCATCTCCATTTCCCTTAATTAATCATCATATGGCATATTTTTTGCCTGTAATTTTACCATCCTGACCATCCAGTTCTGGATATGTTACATATTGTTTATGTATTTCTTATAATGTAGTACACAAAAAGAAGATGGTAGAGTAAGTAATGTCTAGGCAGGACATAATAATGAAGCTATCCCCTCCTCAGTTCTGGATTATGTCTTATTTTAATGCAGCCTAAAAATCATATCTACTTAATCACAAAATTGACTCACATTGCATACATATGCCAGAGCATTTGGTCTTGACCTGGTAAAGTTGATTTTTTTTAAAACCTACAACTCTATTTTTTTCTCTTTTGATAGAGATGTCTGTCTCTATCTGCTAAATTTAATCTTATTAGTTTAACCTATTAAAATCTTTTGGGAACTTGATTTGTTATCTCATATCTTAGTTACCTTTTCCAGCTCTGTATCACCTGCAGATACGCTAAGTATGCCATCTGTGTCATTAGCTAAATCATTGCTAAAAATATTGACTAGCATAGGCCAAGCACAGATCCCTGGAGTACTTCACAAGAGTGATACCTCCAAGTTGACATTAAGTCATTATTAACTGCTCTTTTGGGGTGGACATTTAACCAGTTCAGAATACATTGTCTCTACCCAATATTTCTCCATCTTGTCCAAAAAGAAAGCTTAAGAAATGCTGTAAAATGCATCCCTTAAATCTAAGAATTCTATGTCTATCATGCCTATCTATGTCTATGGGTCAGCAATGGGTTTTTAATCCTAAACTGGCTTTGGAAAAAGGTGATGAACCATCTCTTCTCCCTTCAGTTGGCATAAAGTACTTAGATGAAGTGAACACATTGAATTGTTAGTTATGTTGAAACCATGTTAATTCTGTTTTAATATGAATCATCTTATTCTTAAATGTGTTTTTAGAATTATGCTTTGGTATGCTTGCTTAGATAACTCCAAATTTGTTCATCAAGTGGATTTGGATCTCATACTTGAGTATCAGAGTTACTGGGGAAAATAAAACAAATAAAAATACTTGGTATCCCAATTCTCTCTTTGAATATCTTGGTATACTTTATTTAACCTTTTCTATACACTTCATCATGTTTCAACTTGTAATATATAATTATTTGTGTATGCATTGCAACCCTTCCTCAATGCTATTTTCGTATAAACTCCTTGAGAGTCGACCATATAATTTCATCTCTGAATTCCCTACTCTGTAGCACATTTGTACATGCCAAATGGAGTTGGGATTAACAGCAATTCTGGTTTCAAAGCACAAAGGGCTAAGGTTGATAAGGGGAAATGACTTCCTGCTGATTGATAAAAGAATAATGGAATTTAAGGCTAGGTAACATGGGACTCACTTTTCTTTTCACCTGCTGCCAGAATAAACGAAAGATTCATGAACTTGTAGTTCTGATTATGAGATGGAGAAGGCAATGGGGTAGAGAAGAAAGCATTAATTGGACTGGGAGTCAGGAAACTTGGTTATAGTCTTGACTTCACAGTTTTGCTAGTCATTTTTTTGTCTTTCTTTTGAAAAAATAGCATGGATATCAGTTGTTTTTACAATGTCTTTATTTCCCCCTCTATTCTTCTTCCCCTTCCCTTCAAGAAGGCCATCTCATAGAACAAAAACAATTTAAAGAAAAAGGAGGAAGAAGAGAAAAAAATCAGCTAAGCTAATTGATGCATGATGAAAAAAATTAAAAAATATATGCAATATTCCACATTTATAGATCTCTACTTCTGCAATGGAGTAGAGGAATATGCCTTCTCATGTCTTTTCTTTGGGACCACACTTTTTATTTTGTAATTTTGTAACACTCTCAATTATTTTGAAGTTGTTCTTTATACTAATGTTGTTGTAATATGTAATATGTAACATATACATATATACAACCATATATATTTGTATATATGTGTGTGTATATATATGTATACACACACTATATATATATGTGTATATATATATATATATATATATCTTTTCGAACTCAACTAACCTCACTATGAATCAGTCCCTATAAGTCTTTCCATGCTTCTCCATATTCATCAATCAAAATCATAATTTCTTTCAGTACAGTAATATTTCTTCACATTCATGTACAATTTTTTAGCCATTCTCCATCCAATAGGCATCTATTTTAAGTAACATTTTATGAACATTTTCTTCATCACTTTCTTAAAGCAGGCAAAGAACAAAACGATAAATCAAGACCTTATTTGTAGGTTTGCCTATTTCTGAGATATTAATACTCTCCATGAAGTTTAACAACTGTGTCTCTTGAGTGGGTTGGAGCCAGCTCCAGCACAACTCTGCCCTGGATTAAACAGTAATTGATAATAGTTAAGGATTAGTGAGAAAGATACCAAGTTGTAAGTGTATTTCTTTCTATATTATTCTATTTTTTAAAGGATTAACTTTGTGGAAAATTGGGAAAATTTTAATTACTGATAACTACAGGTACTAGGGCTGTCTAGGGTGTCAAAATTCAACATATGGCAACAACTATGCTAATTGCAGGTAAAAACGAACAACTTCTGATGCCTGACTTTGCAAAACTAAACACGCAAGGTGATGGCAAATATTACAATATTACCTAAGAAAATGTAATTTGGAAAGTAAATCTATAGTCTGATGCTTTGATATATCTGCATACACACACACACACACACATACACACATATACCATATGGACTATTTATGCCTGACCCTCCTGAACCTGTATTGGTTGGGCATGCTGTAGATTGACGTCAGCATAGTGATATCAATTTGGTTCTCAACTATATATAATATACACATATATACTATATATATATACACACACACACACACACACACACACACAGAATCCTTTGGAGGGTGCCTATATCATTGCTCTTCTTCATTAATATGGATAACTGAAGACTGACTGATAATTGCTTGGTTATTCTAGAATCTGAAAAACTGAATATAATTATCCCTGCCCTTATAGTCATTGAAATGAAATGTCTTTTATTTCAGTTTTTAAAGCTATTAAATTTAGGTTCAAGACCTAGTAATGAAAAACTTTTGCATGCAGATAAAGACAATAATTTGCAGATGTTTGAATGCACTCCCTGAGAAACTGCCAAAACTCTACTGATCCTGAAAATGGCATTTGTTTTGTGAATAGGATCTCAAATTTCTAAGTTGGAGAAGAGAAGGGTAAAAAGGGAGAAGTGAGCCACATGTAAATTTTTGCATTCTAATTGGACACATTTTTTCCCTCTACCTTTCTTCTCCTTACCAGGCAGTGGGTGCCAGCTGTCACTGAAAGCTGCTTCCAAACCAATTACCATTTCTTTATCAGAAAGGAGGATAAAAATCTTAACAAAAGAACAGATGAACGGATACTATTGGTACCTAAGAAACTGGAGCTGCCTTTGAAAGGAAGTTGCATCTTTGCAGAATTATTATTATCAATCAGCCTTTATTGCTTCAGCTTTCTTTATTGCACGCTTACCCACAAAGTAATGAAAACATATAATAAAGATAGTAAAACACATAATATATCACTGTGCAGATATTGCAATCATAGCAAATCCAATGTAAATGCCCTATAGGGAATACTTGTGCTTTCTGAAACATTGCTAACAGTTTGCACGATGCAACATCACGTTATTTATCTACTAAACCTGTCACACTCTGCTAAATATCATGTGAGCACCAACCCCAAATAATTGCTATTCCTTTCTATCCTCAGAACAAACTGCATATTTCTTTGCTGTTGCTTGTTTTAATATTCACAAAGAATGGCTCCCACTCCTGAATAATTAATCCATAATGATTACTAAGCTATGGCATTCTCCACCTATGTATGGTTTATGATTCTAGCCTCTCAGATCTTACCAGGCTTCTTGCTCCAACATCTATTTACAGTCGGGAGCTAAGAGTCAGTAAATGACATGAAAACAACAGACCTGACAACATGAAATTTGGTCAATAATGATTTACAGGGATTGGATGGATCCCGTGTACTTTATTCTTGAATCTCAAGCCCCATCTGCTGCTCAGTCTCGAATTTGTTCCCCCTTCTGTAAATGTCTCTTGGATGATGAGGTTCTTTTTCTTTGTTTACTTTTCTGAGAAAGCATTGAGACTCCTGATTTCAAATCAAGTACACAAGAACGCATCTATTTTGTGGTATTTCAAGTTCTGGACAACAACAGTAATATTGAAATACTCGGGATCTATTTTTCAGATATAGAAAAATCTTGTGCTATCTCATGATCACACACTGAGGCTGTTTAATAAATATTACAAAGTGATGATAATTAATGAGTGTGAGTCACCCTGTGAACCACAGAAGGGACTTAAAGATAACAGTAAAGAGCTAGCAACAAGGGAGCTGACAACTCTCTTGAGGAAATCAAAGCACAGGGACGTTCTGAACGCTATTGCTACTATTTATTGTTGGTGGTTTCTGCTCAATGATGCTGTTAACAGTGCAGCCCAGACCTTGGGCAATTCCAGAATGATAAGCAATATAGCACTTTTAAAAACAGACAGAAATTAGAGCACTTTTGAAGCCTGACCCAGTGAACTGAATTTAAATGATGTTTCTAAAGTTGGCTTTGGGGGAAAAGATGGAATCCAGTGAAATCCCAATGAGTAATGAGAAGAGACAAATGTGGTGCAAATAGCCCCTTTGTGGCACATAAACAAGCCTCAGAAATATGATTATCAGCTTCTGGCTGGTAAGGACAGACTCTAATAACTAGAATTAAAATTACAGGACACTTTTGCTTAACAAGCAATATATATATATATGCATATATATATACACATATAATCTAATTTAAATCTCATCATAATCTTATGAGCTAGACAATCTATTATTATTTTAAGATAATTTTACTCATAATTTTGTAATACATCACTAAAATTTCTCCAGGCTTCCTTTGCCCTTCTAGAGAGCCTCCTCTTATAACAATTAATATTTTTAAGGGGAAAAAAAGAAGAGAAAGAAATCAGCAGAAATGATTACTACCACTATTTCTCATTTGCCCATTTAACAAATTTGAGCTTTAGAGAGATTAAGCGACTTACTCACCATAATACATGATTGATGGCATTGGGACTCCAACTCAAGACTTTTGAATCCAAGTACATAGGATTCTATAGTTAGAAAGGAATCTAAAGTGATCTAGTCCAACTGCCTCATTTCACAGACGAGAAAACTGAGACTGAGACAGGGTGAAGTAAATTTAAAAAGTCTACCCAAATGGAAATCAAAGCTAGATCTTCTAATGTCAGTTCCATTGCTCCTAGGTCTTCCCATTCATACCTCCCAAAGCACCTAATCATATAAAATACACTCATACAATGCAGAGTATTGGAATGAATTTCATTAAAAAGGACAATAGTGATAATCCAATAGCCATGTAAGGACCAATCATTCACTCCTGGCTGTTCAATAACACGATTTTCCTCTGTATCAGTTATGCAGCCTCTTCTTTCCTCCATGTCTACAAAATGTCAAAGGGGAGAAAGAGTTAACATTTTACTATATTACATAAATATTTCATTACATATTACTATAATGTTATAGTATAGAATAAAACACTGAGACTGAGCCAATATGTGAGAAATGTATAAACTTGTTCATTTTAGGGAGCAACATTAACTGCTAAAGGGTACCCGTCAAAAATTCCTTTTCTAAGTGGATTCCGATTAGAATAACACTAAAGGTTGAACATCCTGGACATACAAGGACCTTGCCTTATCTTTCATTGAAAAAAATGAGACCATTCTTTAAAAGGTTCCTCTTCTCCTATCTTCCTCATATCACATGACTCAGATGCCTCTCCTTCTATGTTGCTTTAGTCTCACCTGAAGTGACTCTTCTTGTCAAGTAAAATTCCTCAATAAGCACAAATGGTCCCATTTCATCCTGTTTTTTTTTCCTAGGAGACTGCTCCCTCCACTATTTGTACTCTCACTAATATTTAGCATCTCCATCTACTGACTCCTTTCCTGCTACCAACAAACATGCTAAAGTCTCCCCAAACTCTCACTTCTTCCATCCATCCCATCAAGATAACATCCTCTATCTTGCCTTCTTTTTTTGTGATTAATGTCCTTGAGAAAACACATCTACAATTACCACTTCTATTTCCTCTCCTTTTGCTCTCTTCCAAACTCTCTACTGACTGGCTTTTGACCCTATTATTCAACTAACACAGTTTTCTCCAAAATTACCAATGAATTCTTAATTGCTATATCTGATGCCCTTTTCTCAGGCCTCAGTTCTTATCCTTCATGATCTTTCAGTAGCCTTTGATACTGTCAATTGCCTTCTCCTTAATATTCTCTTCCCTCTAGATTTTCCTGACATTATTCACCTGATTCTCTTACCTGTTGTATTGCTCTTAGTTTCTCTTGCTGGATTTTCAACCTAGGTTGCACTTGCTAATGGTGAGCTTCTCCTAAGACTCTGTCCTTGGCCCTCTTCCCTATCCTTCTATATTACCTTGTTTGTTGATCTCATAAACTCCAATGGATTTCATCTTCTCTATGATTCTCAGATCTACTTATTCAACTCTGACCTCTTGCCTGACCTCCAGTATCACATCTCCAACCGTATATTAGGCATTTTTAAAAATCTGAATGCTTGGTATACATCTAACTCAATATGTCCAAAATGGAATTCATTATCTTTCAAAAAAAAAAAACCTTCCCTTTTCCTTACTATTACTGTCAAGGGTACCACTATCCATTCCAGGCATCAAAGCTCACTACCTAAGTGCCATTTTTGTTTTGTCACTCTCCCTCACTCTTTACATTGTTATATCCTGGAAATTCAACTTTTGAAACATCATATATGCACGTATATGTGTGTCCATGTATATCCATCCCCTTTTCTTTTTTGCATTGCCACCACACTGGTGGTGGCCCTTATCATCTTATACCTTAATTATTGTAATAGCCTTTTATTTGGTCTCTCTGCCTCAAGTTCCTCCCCACTGAAGTCTGCATTTCACTTAGATGCCAAAGTGATATTCATATCACCCCCCTTAGAATTTGAGTTCTTGAAGGTAGGGATTATTTTTGTCTTTCTTGGTATTTCCACGGCTTAATATAGTGCCTGGGACATAAATAAGTTCTGATCATCTTCCTATCCTCCCCAACTCCTGCTCATATATTAAGGAACTGTAATATTCATTAATATTCATGTAAATATTCCCTCAAATTTTCTAACCATCTATTTCCTCAACCTCCTTATGTCGTATTTCTTCAAACTCCTTACGTCCTTCTCAGTTGCATATTGGGATGGTCACCTATCAGCTCTTGCCATTTTCTAAAAGTGTTCTATTTCTGTAATTAGAAAAATTAGAATTTCTATTTCCCTAGGAGAAAAATCAGAAAAATAGACATTTCCCTAACTGGCCATAGTGTTCAATAGTTACATCTCTTCCTATACTTCATCTTTCCTACATTTGTTATTCACTCTCATTAGGGCATTCATTTACTCCACCCTTTGTTTTAACTTTTTTTTTTATTGTACCTGTTCTGACTTTTTTCTCCTTCCTTCAGCCTCACTATATAGTAGTTAGCTATTTCAGTTCTACACTTTTCACTGCTCTTCAATCCCTTTCCCCACTGTTCTATAACCTCTTTCTTTTATCAAACCTCAGCTCTGGTTTATCTCCATCATTTGCCTCCTCTGCTCCTTCTCATCAGCTGCTGAATGAACCTGGAGGAAATCTCACACTGGGCTTCTTAGGTCCATTATCAATTAATTTATACAACCTGAACACTAAATCATGGGAGTTCAGTTTTTATCTCCAAGTAATTGCATATCTCACTCCCTACAGAAGTTATTCTAAACTTTATCTTCCCTCCTGGGTTTCCCATAATTCCTCTATATTCAGTAGAAAGATAATAATTGTCACTGTTGATCACACTCTTTTTTAGGACACTCTCTTCTCTCTAGGTCTTTGGGGTGCCACTCTCGGTTCTCCTACCTATCTGACCACTCCTCAGATTCTTTTGCTGTATTCTTCTTCAAATCACTGGTGTTCCATAGGTTCTTCCCTGAGTTCACTTCTCTTCTCTCTCAAAGTACTTCACTTGGTGATTTTATCAACTCCCATGGATTAAATTATTATCTCTCTACTAAAGATTCTATGCCTACCCTTTCTCATCTTCTCTGCTTTTCTTTAACCTCCCATCTCCAACTACCTTTCAGACATCTCAAACTGGATGTGAGGAAGACATCTTAAATTCAGTGTGCCCCAAACCAAAGTCATTATCTTTTCCCATAAACTCTCTCTTCTATCTCCCTATTACTGCAAAGAACAATATCATCCTCCCAGTCCTGCCTAGAGTCTGAACTAAAATCCCATTTTCTATAGGCATTCTTTCCCAATTTTTCTTAATTCAAATGACTTCTCCTTCTTTTACTCTTTATTCTGTATATAGACTATTTGTAAATATTTGTTTGCTTATTGCCTTCCTCATTTGATTGTGAATTCTTTAAGCATAGAGATTATCTTTTGCCCCTTTTTTGTATTTTTTTATTTGTTTGTTGTTTCAGTTGTTTCAGTTCTGTCTGACTCTTCATATCCCATTTGGTGTTTTCTTGGCAAAGATAATGTAATGGTTTGCTATTTCCTTCTCTAGCTCATTTTACAAATGAGGGAACTGAGGCAAATATGGTTAAGTGACTTGCCCAGGGTCACACAACTAATAAGTACCTGAGGCCAGATCTGAACTCAAGAAGATGAGTCTTCCTGACTTCAGGCCCAGCACGTTATCCATTACGTCACCAGTTGTAGTGTACCTGGTGTTTACATAGTGTCTGGCACAAAGTAAATGGTTAATTCATGTTTATTGACTATTTCTTGCCATTTCTCTTCCCCAGTTCCCACAAGCATCTAGATGTTCTGTGTGTGGACTTGGGTTAGAAAAACACAATGTAATTTTTCCTTGGATTTTTAAACATTTTTTAAACCAGTACTCTTTTTTTTTGTCTTGGAATAGTTGTATGAATGGTGGTCTGCTTTCAATCTCTGCCACATAATCTGGCATCCCCTAAAAATTTTTTTCAATAATCTTACAGCTGCTTTTGAAGTTATTTGGGGCATATTGAGGAGAGAAATTGCTCAGAACAATGGTCATATTAGTGTATTGTAGTCATTTTTATAGTAATTATAACTATGAATTCTCATGAGATGTGAATTACTTGAGATTTTATATTATTAATTTCAGAAAACAAAAGCATATCATTCCGATGAAACAGTTAATGACATCAAAATGAGTCCAGTTCCACAGTGGGATAAACGTGAGGTCATTGTGGGAAAACTTAGGGCAGCACTCCTGTCTAGTACCATAATGATCTGGAAATAAGTGAAATAGCATTCTCTTTCTGTCCACATGACAAAATTATATAAGTATTTCCAGGGCAGAGTTTTAATTAATTTTTATTTGAATATCAAATTTGGAGAATGCCTACATTGGTGTATAGTACTCTCTAGCTTTTTGACTGCGTAGGTATTCCTGGGGTTTTGTTGGTGACGAATTTAAATGTATCTTCAGATTCAGAGAACGAATCTCTATGACCTTCAAGTTTTGAAAAAGAGTCTTGTGATAAATATCTGTTTTTTCACCTCATTCTTCAGCATAATCATCTATTTCCAGCCAAATTCAAGAATCTAAGAGTTAGACATTCTATAGGATAGCAGTCCAATCAGGCAATAAGAAGAGAGTGGAAGTTTTTCCTCACACGATGTAAGAAGCATTGATTTGTATGTATATTAATCAATTTTAATAAACCCTAGAATTTCTCATCATGATGAAGACCTTTTGACTAAGCCTTTTAATATCACATCAGTACCAATGAAAGACTAAGGTTGTTCTATTGTTGGCTTTCATTCTTACTCTATGACTATTCCTCATAATTTTCCAGGCATACCTGTCCTCAAACACTTTTTTAAAATGCAATTTCCCTTATACAAACCATCACTGGTAACATGCCATAAACCACTCATATCTACTATATGTCTTCTCATTGATATTTAGGTGATTTTTAGTTTGGATTTTCTGAGAATGTTTCATGTTTCAACAATATATAGCATCACTATATAGGAGAATATTGATATTAAAGAAATAGATTTTTGTGGACACAAAAATTCTGAGATTATCTAAAAACCTGGTTTTTCTTGTGTATTTGCATCAGTTAGAACATTGAAACAAATACATAAGAAAATGCTTCAATGAACTAAATTAACAAGTTGTCCTTCTAGCTTCGGGTCATAGTATGGACAATAAATATTTTCCATCTATTTTTTTTCCTGTGTGTATAGTTAGACATGTCTTTCACAAAGATATAGACTTCACTGAGGAGTCTTTGAACTCTTATGGAACTTGGTGTAATTAGTACAATGCCATCTTTGAAAAGGAATATTATGAGACCCTCAAATAAAAGGGAAAGCTTGGATGCTGCTCAAGATGTTTTCCAAGACCAATGACTCCCAGGTAAGCTATTTTTCTCCTTGTCTTACACCTCTTAAGATATCAGTTCTCAGCAGATTTGCTGGACAAATTTCTGTTGTCATATCTGTCTTAGAGTCTTGCACAACTTTCATATATGTGTGGGGGAAATGTTATTTGATCAGAACTTTCAATGTTCCATCTTATTTTGTTAAGTCAAATTCTTTTTTAAGTCATTGAACCAAATATTCAAGAAGGTTATATTCACTATACCTCTGATTGTTTGTGAGGTCATCAATAATCTCATTGTTGGCAAATCCAATAGCCTTTAGTGAATCCTTTGAATTATGAATGAATAAATGGATAAAGTATTTATTAAGCATTTACTACAAATGAAGTACTAAGTGCCAAGAGCCTAACTTGGAGATATATGTAAAAAAGTAAGACAGTCCCTGCTCTTTATGCGTTCAGATTCTAAAACACCTTTTCTCAGCTGCATTAGATGCTGTTGGCAGATTCATTGAACATAAAGGGTCAGAAGGTACTTTGGAGGTCATATAATCCAATCAGTAAGTAAATATGAACTCTTTCTGTGATATCCCCAGTGCTCATCTACTTTCTGCTCAAAGACCTCTAGTAATGATGAACTCACTACCTCCTGAAACAACCCATTTCACTTTTGTCCAAATAACATTTTCCAAAATTTTTTCTTTACATTAGGCTGAAATCTGCTTTCCATCTCCATTCCTGTTCTGCCTCCTGGATACAAGTAGAATGATTCTAATTCAAATGATAGCCTTGTAAATCCTTGACAACTGCTGATCATGCTTTTCCTTCCTTCTCCATATACATACACATCTTTTTTTTTTTTTTTTTTTTTTTTTTTTTTTTTTTTTTGGCTAAAGGTCTCCAGTTCCTATAAAGGGTCTTTGTATGATATGGCTTCCTGTTCCACTAGGTGGCACAGTGGATAGAGTGCTAGGTGTACAGTCAGGAAGACTCATCTTCCTAAGTTCAAATTTGCCTTCAAACACTTACTAGATATGTGACCCTGGGGGAGTCATTTAATCCTATCTGGCTCAGCTTTGTCATCTGTAAAACAAGTTTTGGGGAAAGAAATGGCAAACCACTCCAGTTTCTTTGCCAAGAAAACCTCTAATGGGGTCATGTAGAACTGGACACGACTGAACAACAATCTCGCTTCATCCTATGTACCTTCACTTTGATTTGTCAATATTCTTCTATAAATGTAGCTCCCTATACTGAACAAGATACCCTAGTTGTGATATGACTGAAGCAGAGTGCAGAGTATATATTAATTACCCTCTGCGTTGTGGACAATCTGTTTTTCTTTATACAGCTTCTTTATTTTTAAGAGAGAAGAATTCTTATGCCTAACTCATATCATTATTATGAGCACCAAGTAAGACAATGTATTAAAAACACTCTGTAGACCTTAACATGCTTTATAAATGTAAGCTTTTGTCAGTTGTCTTCAATTCATCTCACTTCAAATTCAACATATTCCAAAATGAACTCTTTGTCTTTCCTACCAAACCTCCCTCTTCTCTTGCTTTCCTTCTGATTAATGGTACTATTATCTTCTCTGTTATCTGGACTCAGAACTTAGTGTCATTTTTACTGCTTCAAGGACCCATGTCTAATCTGTCTTTTTATTGTGCCAATTCCACCACCCAGACATTTCTACTGATACTGACCTTCTTCAGGTCCTCCATTGTTATTCTGGTTTCAAAGGTCTCTGCAAGATTGAAACTTCTATATTTCAAGGTGTTCCTGACAAATTATGATTAAATCAAAGCATCTTTTAAATGTATTAGAAAAGCTTGCTGCTTCTTGCACTCTATTTCCTGATTCCTATGGGCATTTTCACTAGTTATCCCTCATACATACACAGAACTCTTTCCATCTTTATCTCTGCCTCCTGACTTCCAAGGCTTTCCCCAAATCTAAGGTAATGTCTTAGCTTCTGCAAGAAACTTTTTCTAGTCATTAATCTTAGTGTCTTCTATTTAAAATTTGTCTCCTTCACATTATCTTGTTCATTTGCACAAGAATCCCTGCTTTCAAAGCCAATCTTTGACGTTTATAAGCAGTGTAATCTTGGACAAGTCATTTCATCTTTGTCTCAGTTTCCTCATCAGTAAAAAAATGGGAATGATGATAGTATGTACCTCCCAGAGTTCTTGTGAAGATCAACTGAGATGATAATTATAAAACTTTTAGCACGGTGCCCAGCACATAATAAGAACCATATAAATGTTAGCTCATTATCATCCGAAGCCCGATAATTTGGGGAATGACTAAACAAGCTGTGGTATAAAAATATAAATAAATATGAGTGTTCTGTAAGAAAAAACAAGTATGATGAATACAGAGAATTATGGAAATACTGTATATGAAATGATGCAAATGAAGTTAAGTGGAAACATGAAAAGTGTAATAGGGAAAAATTAGATATTATATAGATATATATTTAAGGTTGCCAGGAATCAATCAGATCTAGATTGATTCCATAATTAAAACAGATCCAAGTCAGGATGGGTTTATGGTAGTTTATTTACAATTAGGAAGGTTGAAAGGAGAGAGAGAGAGAGAGAGAGAGAGAGAGAGAGAGAGAGAGAGAGAAACTCTGGTCCAGACCAGAGGAGGTCCGGACTGAGTGAGAATTAAAAGATTAATTAAATTAGGCTACTAGCCACAGGACCTTAGCAATTAGAGAGGCAAAGAAGCCTTCTTGAGGTAGAGACTCTGGAAAACGCCAAGGTAGGCCAAAGGGAGCCAGCCTAACTTACCCATATGACAATTCAGAGGGGAAGCAGTCTGAGGTCTCAGATCCTTCAGCACCAAGTTCAAAGTGCAAACTGCCCAACAGGAAGTTTACCATCATATTTAAAAGATAGCAGCTTTCATCACTTCCTGGAGGTCCACCTCTAATTCAAGTGGACAAATGGCAGCCTCAACACTGTTTTGGACTGCCCAAAGGGCAGCCCCTTGTTCTTGATTTGTTACTTATTGTCAAGTGTGGGTAACTCATCTCCCCTCCCCACTAAGGGAGGTGGGGATGACATTATCTCTGGTGCCTAGAGTTTTAACTATGAATGGGCTTGAGCTAATTCCATTTACACAAAAGTATGTATATATGTCTGTATATAATAGCTTATACATTATATAATATTTCTATTTTGTAATATGCTACATATTATATTTTTACAGTCATTCTTAATGTTCTCTGCTTGTAGCAGAGTCCCAAAAAGCAATGAGGACAGGATTAAGTGGTTATTTTCTTCTTTCACATTTGGACTAGGGTTGGGCTGGGACTTTAATTTCCCAAAGGCTATGTAGGGAAAGGAGATGTCTAACTCTGGTGATAACTGTTTCCTTACTTTCCTAAGGTAAAAACAAAAACAAAAACAGATGCCCATTTAATCATTGAGGTAACACTATAACTACCACTGCAGTTAAAATGTAGATAATTTCAATGGTTTTTCATTGTAAGAGTTAAGTCAACACTGTTCTATGCTCAAAAGAAGTCAAGGATATAAGGACTTCTCTGTTTTCTGAGGATCAGGAAAGGACAACAGAAAACACAATGAAGGCAAGACTTATTCTCAGAGCTTGAATTGTCTCTACCACTCTTTTAGATGCTAAATTAGAAATTGCCTTAGATTTTCTACTTTATTACTGATTGTCTTACCATTTTCCCAACCAGATTCTAAGCTCCTTGATAGTAAGGTTTCATATATACATATTTAATTCTCCATCTCTCACACTGGATCTTTTGTCAAGTTTCTTAATTTTAAAAACATTTCTTAAAATGAATTAAATTAGATCACTAAAATGTAAAAGATTCATTCGAACAGCAATATTGTAATGATCAACTGTGAAAGGCTTTATTAATCTGACTGATACAATTAACCAAGACAATTCTAAAGGGCTCATGATAAAATATGCTATCTACACCTAGAGAGAGAACTGATGAGTTCTGGGTACAGATCAAAGTGTACAAATTGAAGTATAATTTTTTTCACTTGTTTACATTTTTTCTTGTTTATAAATTTGTTTTGCACCATGGCTTACATGGAAATATTTTCAATAACTTCATATGTATAGTTGATATCATATTGCTTATCTTTTTAATGAATGTAGGAGGGCCTGGAGAGAATTTGGAACTCAAAATTTTTTTAATGTTAAAATATAGTTAATAAAAACAAAACTAAAAAAGAAATTCCTATGGACCTGGTATGTTTTGCATCTGTAACCTGCGGACCAACCTAGTCATATTTGGAAGATAACATCAACAGGAGGTTGGCCACCAAATGAAGCAAGAAGTAACATATTTGTTTGTAACCCACATTTTTCATCATTGTACTCAATGGGTATCATGTATACAATGGATGTATGATCACTTCCATATGGATATACACTCCAGTACTGCAGATAAAGCTCATATTTGATCCACTCCAGCCATCCTATTTGATTTTTGTTCATATCTTCATATCTTTGCCTCAGGAGACTAAGGGGACCATTGCCCATACTCATTGTTCATAATCGCCATGTTGTCTTGGGCAAAATGGGGCAGCAAAGGGACAATGAGAAAAAGATTGGCCATGGAGTCAGAAGACCTGGACTCTAGATATGGCTCTGGTAAAACTTAGTTATATGACTTTTGGCCCCAAATGAAAGATAAAGGGCTCTCTGAAAGATGAAGTGATTGAACCAGGTAAACTTCAAGGTCCCTTCTGGCCACTTATTCTATGTTTCTAAATAGTTCAGAACAGAGATAGAGTGATATAATGAGAAGAGCACTGACTCTGGAATCAATGTGCCTGAATCTATATCCCATTTCTGATACGGAGTACCTGTGTACCTGTGAGAACTTTGCCTAGTCTGCAGGCTTAATCTCCCCAGGATATGTAACATAGTAGATTGATGCTGGACTTGGAGTCACATAAGCCTGAGTTCTAATCTGCCATCAGATACTTGCTAACCACATGACCCATGTCACTCAAGATGTCTTTGCCTCAGTTTCTTCATCATTACCACAAAGGAGCTGGGCACAGTAGACTACCAAGGTACCTTCAGCTCTCATATTAAGGAGCTGGACCAGATGATATTTAAGGTTCCTTAAAACTCTAAATCCATGATCCTCCTGGATTTTTTTTATGTTCCTTATACTTAACAAACTCATTGGTTTCCTTGGCTTTTTTTTAGGGGGGGAAATTTCTTTCCACCCTGAAAAAATAAGCTTTCATATCTCTTATAAAGTCCTTACAATTAAATGATGATGATGATGATAATAATGATAAAGATGAAGAAAATGGTGACAGATCATACAGAACCCAAGGATGGAACACTGACAACATTAAATTGAAAGGTAGGATTGACTTTGCCCAGAAACTATGGAGCTGGAAAATTCTAAAGGCATCTTGTGTGGCATACTGTACAATATGTAGTTTGCAGCTTTTTAACTTCAAGGACTTCAAACAGTTGGAAGGGATTCAAAGCTGTATAATAAAACTATTATGGGGCTGACTTATGGATTTGGTCTAACCACCTGAGTGAACATTGTTGTTGAATCAGCCCTTGCTGAGAAACCTACGAGTAAGGGTGCTGAAACCTATCTAAGTCCAGGGACAAAGCCTTAGACCATTCATTACTCATGGACTTCCTCTGCCTGCTGTAGGAAGGGTAGAGGGCAGAGTGAGGACAGATAGCTGTGCTCTGTGGTTAATTTTTTCCATTTCCAGTTGTGTCTTAACATGAGATTTGTTGGCAATTCTTCCTGCTCCTTTGTCTTCAATCTGACCCTAAAAAAAAAGGATAGTCCTGGGAGATGAGGAAATCCAGAGCGTGAGGACCTGGGTTCAAAGCCTGACTCTACCATTTTTTTAACTCCCTGTATAATCTCAAGCAAGTTGTAACCTCTTTGGGCCTCAGTTGCCTCTTCTCTAAAATAAAGGAGTGTCTTTTTTTTTTAATCCTTATCCTTTTGTCTTGGAGTCAAGTATTGACTCCAAGGCAGAAGAGTGGTAAAGGCTAGCCAATGGGGGCTAAGTGACTTGCCTAGGGTCACACAGCTAGGACGTGTCTGAGGCCAGATTTGAACCTAGGACTTCCCATCTCTAGTTCTGACTCTCAATCCACTGAGCTACCCAGCTGCTCCCAAAGGAGTGTCTTAAATGACCTATTTCCCATTATAAATCTAAGATCTTATGATAAGGATGGGGTTTTCTAGGAAAGAAGAGAATAGTCTTGGCCAACTGATGAGGAAGGAAGGTTATGGAGAGGAGAAGTTCTGTTTCATTCGTTTAGCTTATTAGCCAGTTAAATTAATGGGATGAGTCAAGGAGGCTTGGAAGGAAGAAAGGCAAGAGAAGATTAGAGTACATTCTGGAGGAGACTTCCTCAAGCTCTGATATTTTACTTTGAAGGACAAAAAGAAAGAGTTTTCTTTTTCATCACTCTATTTTAAGGACTGTCTATTTGAGAGTGTCAGAGGCAAAAGCTTCTGAGAAGTTAGATCGAAATAACAAACTACTGTCAGTGCTGAGTTTTGGATGTTGATGACTAACATCGAACAAATAGCTTCTTTCCTACACCTTGCTTCAGGCTCCCTTTAAAGGCCAACCTGACCCTCACCATTCACCTGGCATCCTCTGATGCTCAGAGAAACTATTTTGCTGGAGCATTTTTCCAATACCTTTTTGTTGGTTCCTAACAGTTGATCTTTGTGGGGTCTGTGAAGTTGAAGAGTGTTTTATCCTGCTGGGAATTCTACCATTCTGAAAACCCAACCATTTTTAAAAAACATTAGTCTTCCTGGTGGGATTTTGAAAGGGATCATATAAAATCTTTGCTTAAACCTCTTAATGGCAATTTATGAACCCCTCACTATGAGCAACGTGAATTGCAAAAGACCAGAAAACTCAGACACTGGTTATGATTCAGTCTTGCAGCATGATATCCTAGAAGCTAGACTGATAGTTTAATCAGTGGTATGTGATACTTATTTGTGGTTGACTGCCTCATCAATTTTCATTTGGGAGTTGAAATGGACTATGAGACCGATATGGTATTAATTACAAAGGAAATTGGTTGCAATATGCCTAGAGGTAAAATTCTTCTGATGGGAATCTGAAATTGAAAGAAAGCCAAATTGTAAAAGGATGATTTACTGGAAAAAGCAAACATATGCATTACCATCACCACTTAGCAAATAAAGAGAAGCTGATAAACCAAAAAGGATTGTGGAATTACTGAAAAGTACACAGTGGAAAAAGAACTCTAGGTATAGCTCACTCCAAAGAGATTTATTCTCAGTGTATACTTTATATTTCCCAAGAGACATGCTGTTTATTTCTTCCCAGTACTATAGGGACATGCCACAATTAAAAGGCAAGGCTGTATTCATCACAGCTGGTGGGTACCTTATTTTCTTTGAGATTGAAATATATTTCACTGAGATCAGTGCTGGAGGAGACCAAAGTTAAAATCCATTCTAATAATAAAAGTACCCTGCATTATATTAATTTAGGAATTTCTTCTAAGGATTTCAATGAGCTGCTCTGGTATGAGCTCACTTTTCCCCATATCACAGAACTCAGTTTTCTCTCTGTCAAAGTGGGGGGGGGGGGTGGAGAGGGAGAAAAGGAATAAATGAGATCTCTAAGATCCCTTACACTTCTAAATCTATGACAAACTAGAAACCTATACAATTAATATAGGGGTATAAACTCAAGGTAAGAATTTCTATGATTTAAAAAATAAACCCATCTTGTCTTCTGTCTTAAAATCAATACTATGATTCTGGAGGGCAATTTGGAACTATGCCCAAAGGGCTCTAAGTGAATGCCTGCCCTTTCATCCAACCATACCACTGCTGGGTTTGTACACCAAAGAGATAATAAGGAAAAAGACTTGCACAAAAATATTTATAGCCATGCTCTTTGTGGTGGCAAAAAATCAGAAAATGAGGGGGTGTCTATCGATTGGGGAATGGCTGCATAAATTGTGGTATATGTTAGTGATGGAATACTATTGTGCTGTAAGGAATAATGACCTGGAGGAATTCCATGTGAACTGGAACTCCAGGAATTGATGTGGAGCAAAAGGAGCAGAACCAGGAGAACATTGTACACAGAGACGGATACACTGTGGCACAATTGAATGTAATAGACTTTTCTACCAGCAGCAATGCAATGATCCAGGACAATCCAGAGGAATTTAGGAGAAAAAAAAACTATCCACATCCAGAGAAAGAATTGTGGGAGCAGAAATGCATTAGAAAAATATATGATCAACCATGTAATGTGATAGGGATGTGATTAGTGTTTTGATGTTAAAGAATCACTCTACTGCAAATATGAATAACAAGAAATAGGTTTTGAACAATGGTAGATGTATAATGCAGTGCAATTGCTTGTCACCTTTGGGAGGGGGGAAGAGAAAATGGAGGGGATCATGAATCATGTCACCATGGAAAAATATTTTTTTTTTTGGAAAAATATTTTAAATAAAATTTTTTAAAAATCAATCCTATGTATAGGTTCACAGGCAGAAAAGCAGTAAGACCTAGGCAAGAGAGGTTAAATTACTTGCCCAGGGTCACATAGCTAGGAAGTATCAGAGATCAGATTTGAACCCAGGACTCCTCTCTCAGGCTTGGCTCTCTATCCATTGAGTTACCTAACTGTCCTCTGATTTTTTAAACTGAGAAAAATTAAAGCACAGATGAATTTAAGTCAATAAAGTTGCTGATATTTATTGCTTTATTTATGTTATCTCAATTGACCTTTCCAACATTAATATGAGATAGATACTATCATTATCTCCATTTTTCCAAATAAAGAAACAAAGACTCAGAGTAATATTTGTTTATAGTCACACAACTGTTGTTCAGTCATGTCTACCTTTCCATGTCCCCTTTCTTGGCAAAGATAATGTAATGGTTTGCTATTTCCTTTAATAGTTCATTTAACAAATGAGGAAACTGAGGAAAACAGGTTTGAGTGACTTGCTCGGGATCACACAACTAGTAAGTGTCCAAGGCCATATCTGAACTTAGGAAGATGAATCTTTGTGACTATAGGCCTGGTGCTCTACCCTCTCTGCCTCCTATTTGCCTATACTGCTCTATAGAGTGAACCAAAATTTAGTAGTTTCAATGGTCTGCTGTAGCTAGCTCAAACTGGAACAATAGTTAAATTTCCTTTGTAAGCCTGCATTTTACATTCCGGAAATCAACAAAATTACAAATCAGAACTTGATTTATTATTTTGTTGATTGTCAAAACTTAAGAAAGTGGGGGCAGCTGGGTGGCTCAGTGGATTGAGAGCCAGGCCTAAAGACAGGCGGTCCTAAGTTCAAATCTGACCTCAGACACTTTCTAACTGTGTGACCCTGGGCAAGTCACTTAACCCTCATTGCCTAGCCTTTCCAACTTTTCTGCCTTGGAACTAATATACAGTGTTGATTCTAAAATGGAAGGTAAGGGTTTAAAAACAAACAAGCAAGCACAAAAACTTAAGAAAGTGTTGGAAAAAATATTATTAATGCATACTTACATAAAAGCAAGCTGATCATTGGGTTTTGTTTTGTTTTGGTTTGGTTTAGTAGGTGGAAAACTGATGATTAAACATTGACCAGAACACTGCTGAGCAGAGAGGACATTTCTTTGTAATTTCTAGCTATTTGTCTTAGCTCTGTCTTCTGGGGAATTAGCAACACATAATCAGTCTTCTACATGACAACCCCTCAGATCCCTGGAAATTATGACGTTCTCTTTAATTCTTCATTCCTGGCAAAGCCTCCCATTTTTTTCATGATAACTCAGTCTTCTATCCTGGTCTAGACACAAATAGATAGCGTGGTGGGGGAACTGATAGAAAATTCCAATCCACATTTCAAGCATATTCTCTGCATCCATGGAGAGAGTGTTAGGCTTGCACTTAGGCAAGAAATAGAGAGAAGAAGTCACTGAGGGAAGAAAGCACGAGAAGCATGAGTATTAGAGTGGGCTAATATAGAGTAGGAAGCCAGGATCCGAGGAGGGTGGGCTGATATCTGCCCGAGTCCCCTTTAAGAACTTGGATTGTGATCTGAGGCCCAATTTTTGTGAGATCTACTGGGGGTTTTTCATCTGGGGGAACAGAGAATTATAGAGTACTGGAGCTAGAAGAGACCTCAGAAGTCTAAGGAAACAGACTCGCATGAAATCACTGCCTGGAATTTTGAAAGTTGTCAAGTGGCAGAACTGAAAACCAAGCCCAAGCCTTCCCGTTCCAAGTCCTGTGTCATTTCCACAGGCTCAACCTCCCTGTAGACTTGCCCCTGCACCTTCTACGGGATGACTCTATTTCAAGGTGTTGGTGCTTTTTGATTCTAAGTGGAGAGTTGGTGATGGAAATGAACTTGTCAATCATCGTCACACATCAGTGCCCACAAAGACAGATGCCCTTGTACATCCCTGTTCTCTTACCTATTGTAACAGAGAATTAAAAGTAGTTAATGAATTAGTACATGCATTGATGCTCTTTACCAAGGCAATTAAAAAAAAAATCTTTCACTGGCTTATCAAGACAGATAAAAGCTTCTCTTCCCCACAATGCTCTTCTGTTTACTCAAATTAGCTCTACCCTCCACCCTTAAACCCACCCAAATACACAGAGCTCCGGGCTTGGGCAAGGTTTTGAAAACTGTACTTCCTAAGTATCACCAACCTGAGCTGCCACTGCATGGCAGGTCACTTGACTTATCAGAAAGTCAAAGTCTACGGTCTTCCTGAATGGCAGAGTTTTTAGGGATTCAAAAACTGTGCATTTATAAAAAAGCAAAATTAAAGAGTATTCTCACTTAGTGCCTTCTTCCTGAAGTCCTAGGTAGTACTTTGCCTGTGTCCAGACCCAGGTCACGGTTGACAGTGAGGATGAAGGACCCAAAAAAGGTCTTCTTCATACTTGAGAGAAAGGAGGTACTCTTCCTTGCCGGTAATTTCTATTATGAGATCTCTTGTACCTGATAATAAAAATGTTGGGATTTAGAAAGAAAGAACTCATTATTCTAAGTTTTTCATTTTATATGGGGTGTCAAGGTAGCCTGGGTCACAGAGGAGTAGACTTGAAGTCTGGAAGACCCCAGTTCAAATTCTGCCTCTGGCATTTTATAGCTCTGTGACCCTGGGCAAGTCATTTAAAGTCTCTCAACTTCTGTATCTTCTTCTGTAAAATGAGGATTATAGTGGCACTTGGTTCCCAGGACTCATATCTAATACAAATAAGGTGCTTTACAAACTTTAAAGTGCTATGTAAATGCTACGATGAAGACGATAGGAACTCAGACTTACAGAGGGGAAGAGACTTGTCCAAGATCTTTTAATAAGGATTTAATAAGGATCAGATCCAGTATTTGACTCCACAGCCTCTTAATGGAAATTCTAGTGTTTTCTTCACTATATCTACTCCTACATAAAAAATATAGGCCTTTGGGTCTGAGGCAGACAAGGACTATAGATTCAAGGGATGCTGTGAGTCTACAACTCCTAAAACTATAGATCATGAACCCCAACTGGTGCATTTACCTTTCATAGTAAGTCAGTAGCTATAATTAGTGCAAAGCAATTGCCTTTACTGAGATGGCATTCTAAGGTGGTAGCTACAAAACATACAAATCCCCCCACAAACCTGAAAGATAATCTCACTCAAACAGGCAGAGAGTCAGTGGAAAGAGCAGATACAAAATACAGTATATTTATTGTAAGGAACACATCCCATGCGAACAAGACTACCCATACCTCTAACACCAAAGGTCCCCTTGTGTTTCTTGTGTGGTCTATCTGCTATTCATTCCCAATGAGGGAAATGTGTCTCAGCTATGGTCCCCGGACCTGCTGCTCTCTAAAGCTCACTCCCACATGCCATGGCTATTTCTCTCTTGAATCCGTAACTGGCTTTCTTTTCTTCTACCAGGGGTCGTAATTCTCAATGCCATCTCCTACCTCAACTCTCTTTTCTTGCTTCTTACTGATTGTTGTATCTCTATTTGTTGTGGTTGTTTGGTCATATCCAACACTTCATGTCCCTGTTTAGGCTTTTCTTCACAAAGATATTGGAGTGGTTTGCCATTTTGATCTTCAGCTCATTTTATATATGAGGAAACTGAGGCAAATAGAGTAGGTGACTTGCCTAGGGTCACACAGCTAGTAAGAGTCTGGAATCAGGTTTGAACTCAGAAAGATGAGTCTTCCTGACTCTAGGCTAAGCATTCTATTTACTATACCACTTAGCTGCCCTGTGTCTTCTCTAGGAGGATAGATACAATGATAAAAAAAAAAAACAAACAATTCTTGCCTTTAACGAGTTTATTGTCTACATGGTGAAACAACATGAGCAGATACAGTATATACAAAATAAATGCATAAGTAAAAGATAGATTTGGGGGAGGGGAGGGAGTAGGCCATGCTTGAAAATTTGAAGAAAACTTAGGATCGAAAAGGGAGAGTTGGAGAAAGAGTGCAGTTTAGGCACAAGGGACATCTTGTGCAAAGAAATAGAAATCCTTTGACTGGACCATAGAATGCAATAAGGAGAACAATGTATAATAAGGCTATAAAGGTAAGTTGGAACTAGATTGTGATGAGCTTTAAATGTCAAATAGAGGAGCCTGTATTTAATGTTAGATATAATAAGGAGTCACTGGGTTTATTGAGCAGTAAAAGGACATGGTTCTTCTTCTGTGCTTCTGGTAAAAATGCTTAGGCAGCTATAGAAAGGATGAATTGGAATGGTGAGAGTCTTGAGGACCAGTCATACAATTAATTTGTGGCAGAATCTAGACTAAAACCCATGTCTCATAACTGAAGTGGGCTTTCTATTATATCATGTTGCTTCCATTGAAGCTTTGAGATATCCATCCCCTTTGTCAACCAGAGCAGTGACAGACCTGAAAGAAAATGAAGAAAACTCAAAGTACAAGCACCTCTCTCAGGTTTCATTATTAGGGCTAAAGAAGTTTTTTTTTAAAAGAATTAGATGAACAGGTCAATCTTATAGTCAATAGGTTACCTTATTTGGCATATTTAAGGATAGCATGGCTTATCTAGAATCCTCAAAGACAGTTGGAGACAGGGATGATAAAAGAAGGGTACCAGGGCAGCTCACAATACCTCTCTTTTATAATGAGACCAGAATTGTTATGCCCAAACCAGAGAATCAACCAACCCTCTGCCCTCCTTACTGGGCCTAGAATTAATACCTCCAAATTGGAATTTGGGAAAGGAAGTGAAGACATAAGACCAATAATGTCATCAAAGATTCTTGGGTTTGCCAGGCTTCAAGCCAGTTGCAAGAATAGGGAATTGATGAGGGTCTCCGGTTACACCAAGCTTTCATTGGGACCCTTGGGTACAGGTTTCTTTCTTTTTTTACATGTTGATACAATTTTTTATAATTGTCTGACATTCGCAATCTATATTCTCTCCTTCCTTTTCTCTCCCTCCATTCCCTGAGATGGCAGGAAATATGATGTAGGTTATACATGGACTATCATGCAATACATATTTTATGTTCATCATATTGTGAAACAAGATGTATATTGCTTATACAAGAAAAAATTCATGAAGGAGAAAAAGTGAAAAACACTATGCTTCAATCTGCATTCAAATTCCATTAATTCCTTCTATGATGGTAGATATTTTGGTGTTTTTTTTGTCATGAGTCTCTTCGAGTTAATCTGGATCCTTTCATAGTTAAGTTATTCATAATTGATCATTGTATGTTCTTGCTGTTACTGTGTATAACATTCTCCTGTTTCTGTTCACTTCACTTTGCATCACTTCATATAAGCCTTTCCAGGTTTTTTTTTTATGCTTGCTGGATACATGTTTCAACACAGCTCATCACTCCAGGATCAGGGAAGGTTAGATAACTCTAGGGTTATTATGGAAACTTTCTTAGGTAGGAGATCAAGACTCCTCTTCTACCAGAACAGCTCAGATATTTTTAAGGAAAGGAGTCCTCTTTGGGGGTTGATGTCTGATTGGCTTCCCATCCCTGAAGTCACAAATTAGAAAGGTACCAAATCAGCAGGAAACTAGAAGTTTCTAGCTTGGTAATTTCCAAACACAGAAGATCCATAATTAAGGTGCTGAGGGTGGGGGGAAGGAAAAGTCATCACAAGAATAAGGGAATGAATGCTAGGTGGTAGGAGTAGATATGGCTAGCAAATAAATAGCCTGTCAGAAAAAGAAAGACTAGGCTAGAGCAAATAGTTTTTGTACCTTTATTTTTCTTTGATAAAACAACTCTGAAAAATTTTTGAGACTTACTTTAACTGTAGCCTCCAGAGTAGGCTTGAGTCTGTTCTCCAACATTAAATTTATTAAGGGGCTACAGCATAATTGATTATCAGACTGAGCCCACCACTTTGCAAAGCTGGCAATAATGATGAAACTGTAAATGCATCATGGAGATCATCTTTCTCCAAAAAGAGCAAAAGATAGTTTAATTAAGTCAGGAGCACCATTATTGGTCCCAGTGAAGGTGCCATATAAAACTTACCAAGAGCTCAAAGGCCATCTGTGATTTGCATAATGCTACCCAGATTGTGGAGGCCCTTATTTCATAATTATTATTTAATACCATTTGAGTGTTAGGTGTCATGCAGGACTTGAAGGGGACATGGAAGAAAAGCTAAAAGCAGGCTAAACTCAAGCTCTTTTTTTTAACGTGACCTCGAAGCCCAACTAATTCATGCCAGAACTGAATTAGACTCATCAGCATATACCTGACATGCCCTTTGGAAAGGGAGTGAACATTTTTATTTAAGAAGTGGCATTTCAACTTGGTTTGCTCATTTGCATACTCATGACTTCATTTGCATAGCCACTTGAGTGTAATGTGCAATGTTAACATATATTATTTCTCTTCCATCTCCTGAATTCCTTATATGCTCTTCTCTGACATGGTAGCATGTCCAAACATTGAGGAAAGGGGTCTTGTTGGAGAAGCAAAAATGTATAATCTAACCCTTGTTTCAGAGACTGCCTCCTATTAAAAGGGAATGGCCATACTTGGGAACATTTCTCATCTTTCTGGATAGTTTCTGCCACCCAGGTAATCTGGGAATCTCAGTATCTGCCTCTTTACTACCCCAAGGAAATCACTAGCTCCTTTTACAAGCTCATGGGCTCATATGTTTTATTCCTTTTTAAATTTTTATTTAAATTTTTTCCCCACATTATTTTATTTATTTAAAAAATTTTTTTTCCATGGTTACATGATTCATGTTTTCTCCCTCCCCTCTTCCCTCCTCACTCCTGGAGCTGACAAGCAATTCCACTGCTTTATACATGTCTTATTGGCTTATAAGTTTTAAAGTATGAACCATTTTATTTCCAGGTTAATAGCTATATTGCATCTCCTAGATATTTAGAATTTTAAATCCTTGCTGAGGTTCAATCTACACAAATCAAGGTGCATGAAGCCCTTCATCTCCCTAACTTTCTCTCTCAAAAGTTCAAGTTGTTTTTTTATTAATTAAATGACAACACTCACTAGTGATCGAAATGTATAATTTAATCAAAATAGAAAAATCAGGAAAACAAATTAATGATATTCTCAAAATCTGTTGTGCAAATCAAGCTACTATATCGACTCACAACTTCTGGAGCCTGATATTTTCAAAAACAGCCACTTCTAGCCCTGTGACCCAGGCCTGTTGTTTGGTGCTAGACCAGTTGCTCAATGAGGAAAAGCCAGAAACATTGGGAAAACAATTTGCACATTGCCCATTGCTAAAATTCCTATGCCTGAAAGCTACTATTTGCCACAGAAGTACAACAGATGCCATACATGGAATCTATTGTTTCTTCCTATAGGAATATCGGTCCTGTTGCAGGAGGAATAAAAATTAGATTGATTAGCAAAGTGTAGACCTCATTGAATCCAAAGTCAGCAATGTCAGTAGCCTTCCAGAGCTGTGTCACTGCTCCTTGTAGTTCTTCTCATTGTCTGATCACAGCAGATGTGAGGAAATCTAGAAATTTTCATCCCTTCATTTGAACATGAGGTATGCACCATTTTTGTTTTCTTTGACATTCTTTTTCTCTTCCGCCGTAAATTCTTTTTTTTTTTTTTGCCACAGTTTCCTAAATCACATTATCTTTAGCTATATGCTTTTGCATAACTCTGGAGATACACTTTGCAAAAGAATATGCTCCCCCCACCCCTGCCCTCAGCTCACCTCTGATTTGCAGATTCTCTATCTTCTTTCCAAGTACATTTCAAGCATGTTCTCCTATATAAGGTCTTTTAGGATTCCCCTGCTGTTAGCCCCTCTCTCATGAAATTACTATGTATTTCCTTAAATGTGGCATGTGCTATAAAAAGATCAAAGAAAAGAGAAAGGATTCATACTTACAAAAATATTGACAGCAGTATGTTTTGCCCTTTTGTTTTGGCAATGAGTTGGAAATAAAATGAATACAATGTCTGAATAAATTATGGCCATATATAAATGAAATGGATTGCTGTTCTACTTTAAGAAGGGATAAACAAAGAGAAACTTGGAAAGACTTTTCTGAACTGATACAAAATGAAATGAGCAGAAAAAGGTGAGTAAATGTTTGTGACTACAATTATATAAAGAAAAACTTCTTTGAAAAGGTCATTGTAAATGAATAATAAGGAAATAGGGTTTGAGTGATAATATATTTATAACCAGTGGAATTGCTTGTCAACTCTGGGAAGGGGGAAGGAGACAACATGAATCATGTAACCATGGAAAAATTTTTAAATGAATTTAAAATTTTAAAAAAGGAAAAAAATAAAAGACCATAGTATCAATTGATCAACTGATCAATTCAGTGACTGAATAAAGCCTGATAATAATGATTGTCATCTACTTCTTGGCAGAAAGGCAATAGACTACAGGTGTGAAGTGAGATGTACACTTTCAGATATGACCAATTTGTTGAGTTTTGCTTGATCACTTTGTTATAAGAGAGGGCTTCTATTTGGTGGGGCCGTGGCTAAATTTGGGGACTCCATTTGTGATGTATTGGTAAGTTGACCTTTGGCTATTTTTTCTGTAAGAATTTCTCTTATTATCTTGGGATGAGTTACTTTAATCTTCCTCTTCCTAACCTTTCTGGGAAATTCTTTGTTTGTTTACTTGAGAGTCTCTAGGAAGGGGATACCTTTCTTTAGGCTACCTCTCATTACACCATTTTCCCTTTTTTTGCCATATTAACTGAAATATCTCAATTTTATTTGTTACTCTAATTTTTTGCCTTTGGGTTAGAATCCCAGAATTTCAGAACTGAGGAGAACCATTAAGGATTATTTTGTTCAGATTATCCCTTTGGGATATTTGTCAAATCTCTTGAATATCTCTAGAATTACAAGTGGTAGCATTTTCTATTATTTTTATCCTGAAAATCAAAAGTGTTTTCAGTGTGAAAGAAAAATCTGTACAGTTTTAATTTGAGCTTTGAAATGTAGTAATCAACTCATTCCTAATCTTGTGACACTCTTGACTAAATAACTCCACAACATTTAGTCTTGGGTCAGGTCCAGGTTGCCAAATGTGGACTCTAGGAGCTTGAAGGCAGAATAAGCATTATTAGTTAGTTCCTGGAGGAGATAAATATTTATTAAAGACAAGGTATATACCTACATGGAGCTTAAAGTCAAATGAAGGATATGGTATACACTTCCACATATTACTCATAAAATTATGGATGATAAGTATGTGACTAAATATATGCATAGGGGCTACAAAGTGCCTTTTAGGATGTTAAAAATCTGATGCAGCAACCAAGAAAATAATAAAGTCTTAGAATACAGTAAGAGGGATAGTGTTAAGGACCATGGAAATGATAAATAGTCCGACCATTTTCTGCCTTAGTCAGACCATATCTAAATTACAGTGTCTTGATATGGGAACCATAAGAAGGACATTGACAAATATGAGATTGTTTAGAAGATGACCAGGATGAGGAAGTGGCTTTGAGTTATTGAAATGTTAGAATTGTTTGAAAAAAAATCTAAGGATATCTAAGTTAGAAGAAAATGAGACTTGGAGAGGATGAGTAATCAGAAAGGATTATGAAACTTATCTTCAATATTTGAAGAATTGTCAGAAAGGGAAGGAACTAGCAGAGTTGTTTGATTGAAGAAGGAAGAGTTAGAAGTAAGGGGAGAAAAAAAAGGAAATTTAGGTTTATTATAGGAAATATTTCATCTCAATTAGAGCTCTCTAGAAATAGAATTAGTTGCTTCAGGAGATAATGGATTCCCTCTTTACTGGACGTTCTCAGGCAAAAGTTGAATGATAACTTTCTATATAGACTATATAGGGGACTGTCATCCAGCTATGACTTGGGACTGTATTAAGTTCCTTCTAAATGAGATTCTGTGATTTCTGTATTTAAGGTCCAGTGTAGGTATTGAGGTAAAAGTTGTTACTGACTTGGGTGGGGAGGAGGGATATCAGGGAATATTTCTTAAAGGAAAGAGCATTTTGATTTGAACTTTAAAGAACTGGCAGAAATTCAAAGGGACCATGAAAAATCTGGAAACTAGATAACATATAAGAAGCTACCTTGAAGATGGTGGTGACCAAGAAACAGTTGATTGTCTAGATACAGATTTGTCCCTTTTCTGGGTCAAACTGGAACCTTTGTAGGAATTCAATGATGTTCTTATGTGTCCCCATTCTGGAGGTATGAGTCTTATGTGCTTGTTTTCTTTGCTAAAATCCTGGTGGAGGGGAGAGCATTCATTTTAGAATGCAAGTTGAGATTGGTTTTTGATTGCATTTCTTTGCAATTCTGTTTTGATTAAATATTTTACGATTTCATTGCATATTCCTTGCCTGATGTGTTATTATGATGAAAAACTGAATATGGTTGACTTGGAAGTTTTCCATCAATCTGAGTAAGGACAAAACACGCCAAGACAGGTGATTTACCAGATGAAGCAAATTATCACTAAAAATCTCCTCACAAATCCTAATCCACATGACTAAAGTGATAAATGGAAAACAAATTAGACAGGCTAGAAGGAAAAACTCATGCAAAGTTGGGAAGGAAAGAATATATATATATATATATATGCACATATATAGTAGAATTTTAGAAGTCTAAAAGCTTCTTTTTGGTTATATCTGGTTGGTGCTATCTTAGAAGCCTTATCAATATTATTTCCTTTTTCTTGGTTTGACCCTTATTCTGACTTGTTTCCCCAGCTTTGTATCTTGGTGCTACTTTGTTTAGCCCTGTTCATTGGCCCTGATTCAAGATTTGCTCTTGTTCTGTGCCTTAATTAGACTTCCGGCTTTGACCACCTGCCTTGGACATTTATTCTTGGACTCTTGTCTCACAAGCCTATCCCAGAATCAATCTCATATTCTGAGTGCTCAGTCTGTGTATATGTCCCTATAGATTCAGTTTTCTATTTCCACAATCAATAAACAAATATTTAGTAACACTTACTATATGGCACTCTATGGGGCAGGAAGGAGGCATAGTAGATAGAATGTCATACCTGGAGTCAGGAAGACCTGAGTTAAATCTAACCATAGGTAGCTGTGTGACTCTGGTCAAATGACTTAATCCTTTATGCCCCCGTTTCCTCATCTATAAAATGAGCTAGAGAAGGAAATGGCAAAGTACCTAGTACCAAATGAGGTCATGAAGAGTCAGATGCAACTGAAACAACTAAGGAACAACAGCAGTATGTGGCATTGTGCTTGGTACTAGGAAGACAAAGAAGAGAATGAAACAGTACCTTCCTTCACAAAACAAGCTCAGGAAAACTCAGAACCCTTGAGTCACTTTGTCAGCAATAACAGTCCTTAACATAGGACCTTTCCTGATGGGGAAGAGTTCGAATATCATCTAGCTACTATTACCCTGGAGTCTTCCCTTCTTTAGTATATATCAATATCATTCCCCAAGTCCAGGCTCCTTGTTCCCTTGCCCCAATATTTGAAATCCTAAGAGACTTAACTAGTTATGGAAGGTGCCCCATTGTCTCCAGGACCCTAGCAAGATGCCCAATTCTTTCCCAGGGAATGAGGGTATCTTGTCCATTTTCACCAGTCTCCCTGTTGTAAGTATGTCCTCTCAATAACACTACAAACTGGTATAGCCATTCTGGAGAGCAATCTGGAACCATGCCCAAAGGGCCATAAAACTATACCTACCTTTTGACCTAGCAACATTACCCACCAGGACTGTATCCCAAAGAGATCACAGATAGGAGAAAAGAAACTACTGTACAGAAAATATTTATAGCAGCTCTTTTTGTGGTAGCAAAGAATTGGAAACTGAAAAGATGTCCATCAACTGGGGAATGAACAAATTGTGGTATATGCTTGTAATGGAATACTATGGTACCATAAGAAATGACAAAAGATCACAAACAACCTGGAAAGATTTATATTAAGTGATGCAAAGTGAAGTAAGCAGAACCAGGAGAATGTTGTACACAGTAACAACAATAATGTATGATGATCAACTGAATGGTTTAACTCTTATCAATAAGGCAAGGATCTAGGACAACCCAAGAGACTCCTGACATAAAAAGGATAACCACTACATAAAAGGAATAGATTGAGTCCAAATGCAAAGGGAAACATACCATTCTTTATTTCCTCCATGAATTTTCCTCTAGTGAAAGCAATTTGTGTCTTCTTTTACAACATGATCAACCTGTATCATAATAATTGCCTTCTTGGGGAGAGGGGAGAGAGAGAGAAAAAAAACATGCATTACAAAATATTAGAAAACAATTATTAAAAATTGTTTTGATGTTATCTGGAAAAAATTAAAAATCTACTATAATAAACTTTTAAAAAATGACACTGGCTTGCTTCGCTGTCTTGACGTGAGCTTTATGTTTCCTTATACTGGATTTTTGCTAATCCGAACCTACCTAAGACTTCATGCAGAGAAATGGTCTTTGTGACCAAAAAACTTATCATCTGGAATGAAAGCTGGTGCTGGGCCTGGCTGGTTCTGGGATGTCAGATGTAATCTATCACTTGGACGGTACTCAAAGCTTCTCTAGCTTGGTAGCACTTATCAGCCAAGCCTGAAGCCTTCAAGAAGCTAGGGTCACCTCTATGCCATGATGAAGAATCAGAGTAATTATGAGAAATCCATAATCAAGGTAAGGAGGGAGACCACTGATCAATGCTAATACTAATTAAAGTGAACATTCCTAGTCCTTTACTATGATTCAAGTCTCAGGATCTCCCAAATAAGTAACAGGATTAAGAGAAGTCCAAGGGGAAGAGTAAAGGGAAGTTTTGGTATCAGGGGTATATTTTAGCTCAAAGGTAGCTCAGTTTGTCTCAGGATAAAGAAAATCACCCCAACTTGATGATGAAAATAGGAACTTTGGGTTCAAATAGGGAAAAAAAGTATCCTCTCAAAAGTAGTATCAAAACATTCAGAAGAAATTACTATAGTTGGAATTTAAGGACTAGGGGATCTTGTCATCTACATTAAAATATATTTTTTTCAACAGGCACCTAGGTGGTTCAGTGGATAAAGAGCTTAGAGAAGAAGGGCCTGGGTTCAAATCTGACCACAAAACTTCCTAGCTGTGTGACTCAGAGCAAATCACTTAACCCCACTTGCCTAGTCCTTATCATTCTTCTGCCTTGGAAACAATACTTACTATTGATTCAAAGATGGAAGCTAAGGGTAAAAGAATTTTTTTAAACCTTTCTGGTCAAGTTTGGAATTTCCTATTTCTGAGTTTTAGTGCCAATAATTCAACATGTTAAAAATCTTTTAAACCCAAAGACAAAACCCTTTCCATTGTTCTGCATGACCACACCCTACAGTGCACAGTTTGGCTCTGGCATCAAAGGACTTCTCTGGTGCTTTACTTTCTTCTCTACAAATGCACTCATTCTAATTATGCCTTTTGCCCCTCACCCCTCCCTATCTTTTGTTGAGTAATTTCCAGTTTTTATACCGTCTGCATCTTAAATCACTCATTTTCTCATTTGCTAAGTGCCCATGATTGTCATCTCCTTGCATTTACTGAAATTAGCATGAGTTTCAGAAGCATTCTTCCCCAAAGAGGATTGTTTTTAAAAAAATGACATCCTGCTGTTCCTCGTGGATGAAACTGTTGACATTCTGTTGACAGATTGTGCTCCTCCTTAATTCCCTGGTTCTAATGTCTTCTTACTAGTTAAGAATGACAGTGGTTTGTCTTAAGTGGAAGCGTATCTGATGCAGCTTAGTTATGTTGGGCCTTAAAACAGACTATTTCATTTCACACATGATTGGCAATCCTGAGCATCACCTTTACCCATTGCAACATCTCTCTACTAAAAACGATTGTGTGGCATCAAATTTCCCCATCAAGGGATCTGGTGCCTCAAATTGCCGTAGTAATTGTTCCTGAGAACATAGTTTATAATGTATTCTAATGGAGCAGTGAAATGTATTGCAATAACAATATGCTTTGCCTGATAGAGTTTCATCATAAGGCTCCATCAAAATATTCAGCTGGTGTCTGGGTGACCATTATATTGGGGTCATGAAGGAGGAGGTGAAAAGAGGGTATTGACCAATGACTGGGAAAACCATATAGAGATTTCCAGAAAATATATGGGCTTTGATAATCCAGATGTCTGGTTCTCAGTTAATCAATATAAATATACAGCTCACCTTGTGACCATTCCTGTGACTACTCTCTACTTCCACTTCCTTGCTATCTACTCAGCTTCTTAACTCTCTGTTTCTCTGTTTTCTAGAATGTCGGACACAGTCTATCACTTGGACAGTGCTCAAAGCTTCTCTAGCTTGGTAGCACCTCTCAGCTCAGTCTACACTTGCTATCACAACTTTCAAAGAGCTAGGATCACCTCCGTGCCATGATAAGGAATCAGAGTAACTCTATCAGGCTTTAGAGTGAAACTGTGGTCTGGATATCTGAATCCTCAGTGATTAATATAGTGCTTGGCACATAGTTAATATTTCTTTTTAATGATTTAGTGATCGATTAATGAGAAGTACACAATCTTTGAACTTACCCTGACTTGTCCTTCTTTATCCAGTTCCCTTTTACTGGAATGTCCATCTTCTCATATTATAGATGTTACTAGGGGTATTCTGATAAATGTTTAACAACCAGCTCTCCAGAAAAAAAATTCTTTAAGAGATTTTTGTTTCTTCCTTCTTTCCCTAACTCCTTAACTCCCTAACTAATTCCCCCTTCCTTCCTCCCTCCCTCCCTCCTTTCTTTCTTTCTTTCTTTCTTTCTTTCTTTCTTTCTTTCTTTCTTTCTTTCTTTCTTTCTTTCTTTCTTCCTTTCTTTTCCTTTTTTTCTTTCTTTTTCTTTCTTTCCTTCTTTCTCTCTCTTTCTTTCCTTCTTTCTTCTCTCTCTCTTTCTTTCTTCCTTTCCTTCTTCCCTTACCTTCTAACCTATAATCAGTACTATGTATTGATTCCAAGGAAGAAGAGTGGTAAGTCTAGGCAATGGGAGTTAAGTGACATGCCCAGGTCACACAGCTTAGAAGTATCTGAGGTCAGTTTTGAACTCAGGACTTACTGTCTCTATGCTTGACTCTCAATTCACTGAGCCACCTAGATGGCCCCTGTAAGATACTTTTAAGTTTAATCTGCAATATTAGCATATTCATTATTATTTTCTTAAGTCTAGACAAGCAACAAAACAATAAATAAAGCTCTAAATTGTAATGTTTGCTGATTTCCATATAGATTTCCCAACGTATAAATGCTCACACTGAAAATTTAACAATCAACTCTCAGGTTTAAGTTGGCTCAAGCACAACCCAAAATCTTACCCTTCTTTAAGAAACTACTCAAATGTCACCTTTTCCATGATGCCTTTCCTCTTTACCCTAGGATTTCTTCCACATCTAACCCATTCTGCACACTGTTGCCAGATTCACCTTCCCAAAGCATGACTCATCAAATCCTACCCTCTTCCATTCTTTCCCCTGAAAACCCCATATGCCCAACAAATCTTTTATATCTTTCTGTAGCCTGCAGGATTCAGTTCAAATTTCTTGTCCTAGCACAAAGTACCCTCAACTTACCTCTCTATCTAATCCCCTTAGCATAATTTACAGTCAAACTAAATTACCAACCATTCTATATTTAGTACCTCATTTGATTCTCACAACAACCCTGCCAGGTAGGTGTTATTATTATCCCCATTTTATAGATGAGGAAACTGAGGCAAAAAGAGGATAAATGACTTGCCCAGGGTTATAAAACTTAGTGCTTTCAGGTCTGTTTTGGTTATTGTCTTCTGTGTCTGCACACAAATGCCCTTCTTTCAAAATTTCACTTGTTCAGTACCAAGCAATCATTTAACTACAATATTCTGTGATTCTATAAATCTCCATTCTCTCAGGCTAATTCTTGTAGTAGGAAAGAAACAAGAAGAGAGAGAGAATAACTAGAGAAATCGCTACAAGCCTGAATCAGAATGACCTTGGTTTCTTCCTGTATTTTCAGGTTTAGTGTTTGTGTTCTGCCTTTATCTATTGTCTCTGTATTTATAGATGCTTGAGTTATATCTTGACAATATTTTGAATGACTTTTATATGGAAGGCGAGATGGTAAAGTGGACAGAGTATAGTTCCTGGATTCAGAAAGCTCTGATTTGAATCTTATCTCTAATATAATGCTATGATGATATGATGGACTACTTAAAAAATCCTAGAGAATCAACTAAAAAGCTAATAGAAATAATCAACAACTTTAGCAAAGTTGCAGGATACAAAATAAATGCACATAAATCATCAGCATTTCTATATATTTCCAACACATCATAGCAGCAAGAGGTAGAGAGAGAAACACCATTTAAAATCACCCTAGACAATATAAAATACTTAGGAATCTATCTACCAAAACAAACACAGGAATGATACGAACAACTACAAAACACTTTCCAAACAATTAAAACTAGATCCAAACAAATGGAAAAACATTGATTGCTCATGGGTAGGATGAGCTAACATAATACCATTCTACCCAAATTAATTTATTTATTTAGTGCCATACCTATCAAACTACAAAGAAACTTTTTTACAAAATTAGAAAAAACCATAACAGAGTTCATTTGGAAGAACAAAAGATAAAGAATATCAAGGGAAATAATGGAAAAAATGTGAAAGAAGATGGCCTAGCAGTGCCAGATATTAAACTATACTATAAAGCATTGGTCATCAAAACAATATGGTACTGGCTAAGAGACAGAAGGGAGGATCAGTGGAATAGATTAGGGATAAGTGACATCAGCAAGACAGTGTATGATAAACCCAAAGAGCCCAACTTTTGGGACAAAAATCCACTATTTGACAAAAACTGCTTGGAAAAATTGGAAAACAATATGGAAGAGATTCGGTTTAGATCAACATCTCACACCCTACACCAAGATAAATTCAGAGTGGGTGAATGACTTGAATATAAAGAAGGAAACTATAAGTAAATTAGGTGAGCACAGAATAGTATACTTGTCAGATCTATGGGAAAGGAAAGATTTTAAAACCAAGCAAGAGTTAGAAAAAATTACAAAATATAAAATAAATAATTTAGATTACATTAAATTAAAAAGTTTTTGTACAAACAAAAACAATGCAACTAAAATCAGAAGGGTAACAACAAATTGGGAAAAAATCTTTATAGCAAAAAACTCTGACAAAAGTCTAATTACTCAAATATACAAGGAGCTAAATCAATTGTACAAAAAATCAAGCCATTCTCCAATCGATAAATGGGAAAGGGAGATGAATAGGCAATTTTCAGATAAATCAAAACTATCCAATAAGCACATGAGAAAGTGTTCTAAATCTCTAATAATTAAAGAAATGCAAATCAAAACAACTCTGAGGTATCACCTCACACCCAGCAGATTGGCTAAAATGACAGCAAGGGAGAGTAATGAATGTTGGAGGGGATGTGGCAAAATTGGGACATTAATGCATTGCTGGTGGAGTTGTGAATTGATCCAACTATTCTGGATGGTAATTTGGAACTATGCCCAAAGAGCGATAAAAGAATGCCTGCCCTTTGATTCAGCCATACAATTGCTGGGTTTGTACCCCAAAGAGATCATAGATAAACAGACTTGCACAAAAATATTTATAGCTGCGCTCTTTGTGGTGACAAAAAAAAAAAAAAAAAGGAAAATGAGGGTATGCCCTTCAATTGGGGAATAGCTGAACAAATTGTGGTATCTGCTGGTGATGGAATACTATTACACTCAAAGGAATAATAAACTGAAGGAATTCCATGTGAACTGGAATGACCTTCAGGAACTGATGCAGAGTGAAAGGAGCAGAGCCAGGAGAACATTGTACACAGAGACTGATACACTGTGATAAAATCGAATGTAATGGACTTCTGTACTAGCAGCAATGCAATGACCCAGGACAATTCTGAGGGATTTATGGAAAAGAACGCTACCCACATTCAAAGGAAGAACTACAGGAGTGGAAACATAGAAGAAAAACAACTGCTTGAACACATGGGTTGATGCAGACATGATTAGGATGTAGATTCTTAATGACCACCCTAGAACAATTGTCAATAATATGGAAATAGGTCTTGATCGATGACAGGAAGAAACCAGTGGAAATGTGTGTCAGATACTGGGGGATAGAGGGGTGGGGAGAGAGAGAGAAAGATCATGAATCATGTAAGCATGGAAAAAATTTTTCTAAAAGAGAAAAATAAATAAAAGACACTAATCAACTTCAAAAAAATTAAATTAAAAAAAATTGAATCTTACCTCTAATGTTTAGCTGTATACCCTGGGAAGGTGACAGCCTTTCTGCATCTATTTCCTTATTTCTAAAATTATGGGAATGGAGTATAAGATCTCTGAGGCTCCTTCTAGATCTAAATCTATGATTCCATGTTTTATATTAGGAAGAATAAATTTGCTTTTTGCTTTAGATATTATAGAGCAGACCTTGTGAAGAAATTATTCTTCTGGGTCAGCTAAACTTTGTTTGCTTCAATGTACTCCATAATGTCTGACTTTAGTTCTTCTACCCTTTTTATAATGTATTTAAGGATCTGTTTTTGTTTTTTGGATTTTTGTAACTGCAAGCATTCTCTTTCCTTTATGAGTATAGGGAGTCCCAAAAGCCTTAAGGCAGTTTTGAAGCTGAATAGCTTAAAATTACAGTAAGACTTTTGGAACATCCTGTATAAATGTGTTGATGTTGCTGCTCAAGGATATGTGTGTGTGTATGTATATATATACACACACATGCATACATACATATAGATGTATGTTTAACTTTAAGTTGAGGTCTTTAACTCCCTGAAAACAGGACACTCATAATATTTTTCTCCCCTAGAATCTATGTAGAAGAACCTCATGGGAAGTTATAATTCCTTAAAGCAAGGAACTATTATTTCTCAAAGAAGAATGTCTCAAAGCCATTCCTTTATGTAGTGGGTAAAGCTATATAGAGATAACAGAGTATCCTAAAATTTTTTGTTAGGACTTCATGTTAATCTAGTTTGCCTATTTTATCTGTCACTATTTTGCCTTATGCCCTCCCTCTCCCTCCCTCCCACCCTCTCCCT
>NC_058132.1:590005178-590095773 GCF_016433145.1 Gracilinanus agilis | reverse complement strand
TTTTCCTTTCCTTTCCTTTCCTTTCCTTTCCTTTCCTTTCCTTTCCTTTCCTTTCCTTTCCTTTCCTTTCCTTTCCTTTCCTTTCCTTTCCTTTCCTTTCCTTTCCTTTCCTTTTTCTTTTCTTTTCTTTCCCCTTACCTTTCATCTTAGAATTAATACTATGTATTGGTTCTAAGGCAGAAGAGTGGTGAGGGTGAGGCAATGGGGGTTAAGTGACTTGCCCAGGGTCATACTACTAGGAAGTGTCTGAGGCTATATTTAAATCCAGAACCTTTCAAGTCTGGACCTGGCTCTCAATTCCACTGAACCACCCCCCTATTTTCCAGGTTTCCCAGCAATTTTTGTCAAATAGGGATCTCTTATCCCCAAATTTTGTTGGGTCTGTCAAAAACTAGATTACTGTGGTCATTTACTACTATATGTTGTGTCCCCAATCTATTCCACTGATCCATCACTCTGTTTTTTAACTAGTACTAGATTGTTTTGATTAGTACTCTCTGTAATACAATTTGAGATTTGATAGTGCTAAAACACTTCCTTCACGTTTTTTTCATTGATTATCTTATTATTCTTGACCTTTTGTTCATCCAGATTAAGCATTTTTTCTAGCTGTATCAAATAATTTTTGGCAGTTTGATTATTATGTCACTGAATAAGTAAATAGGAGCCTTGTTATTTTAATTATATTGACTCAGCCTACCCCTGAACAATTAATATTTTTCTAAGTGTTTAGATCTGATTGTGTGAAAAGTGTTTTGTAATTATGTTTATATAGTTCCTAGGTTTGTCTTGGTAGGTAGATTCCCAAGTATTTTATATTGTCTTCATCTGTTTTAGATGAAATTTCTCTTTCTATTTCTTCTTGCTGAGTTTTGTTGTTAGACAGAAATGCTGGTGATTTGTGTGTGTTTTGTATTGTGCAATTTTGCTGAAGTTGGTTTTTCAATTAATTCTTTAATTGAATCTCTAGGATTCTCTCAGTATTCTATCACACCATCTGCAGAGGGTCAGTTTTGTTTTATCAGTGTTTATTCTCATTCCTTTCATTTCTTTTTCTTCTCTAAATGCTGTAACTAACATTTCTAGTACAATATGGAATATTAATAGTGGCAGTAGGCATCCTTGCTTCACTCCTGATTGTATTTGGAAGACTTCTAGCTTATCTCCATTATAGATAATGCATGCTGGTGATTTTAGTAAATACTAATCATTTTAAAGAAAGCTCCATTTATTCCCATGCTTTCCAGTGATTTTAGTAGGAATGAATGTTTATTTTGTTAAAATGCTTTTTCTGCATTGATTGAGATGCATACAATTTTTAGTTTTGTTATTAATATGGCCAGTTATGCTTATAGTTTTCCTAACATTGAACCAGCCCTGCATTCCCATTATAAATCCCATAGTGCAATGAGCTCTGTGATATATTGCTGTAATCTCCTTGCTAGTATTTTACTTGAAATTTTTACGTCAATTATTAGAGACACTAGTGTGAAGTTTTCTTTCTCAGTTTTTGCTCTTCCTGGTAGAGGTAATCAGCATCATATTTGGGTTGTAAAAGAAATTTGGTAGAATTCCTTCTTTATCAATTTTTCTAAATAGTTTATATCATATTGAAATAAATTGTTCTTAGTAGAATTCACTTGTAAATCCATCTGTTCCTGGCGATTTTTTTCATAGAGACCTCATTATGATTTATTAGATTTTTTGATAGGGTTATTTAAGTATTCTATTTCCTCTTCTGATATTTTGGGTAATTTATATTTTTGTACATGTTGACTCATTTCACTTACATTGTTAGATTTATTGGCATATAATTAGGCAAAATAACTCCTAATTTTTGCTTTAATTTCCTTTTCATTGGTGGTGAAGTCACTTTTCATTTCCCATACTGGTGATTTGATTTTTCTCTTAAAAAAAAAATCAAATTAACCAATAGTTTACCTATTTTATTAGTCCCACTTGTTTCTCATTCATTTCAGTTGTGTCTGACTGCTCAACTCCAATCAGATTTTCTTGACAAGGATACTGGATTTGTTTTCCATTTTCTCCTCCAGCTCATTTTACAGATGAGGACACTGTAGCAAACAGGGTTAAGTTATTTGCCACAGCTAGTTAGTGTCTGAAACTGGATTTGAACTCAGGTCTTCTTGACTCTAGACCTAATACTCTATCCACTGTGCAACCTAACCACCCTTTAATGGTTCACATAGTGGTTTTTAGGGACTTAAAAAGTACTTTTCACTTAATTTGTGTCCTTGGTGTTATCACCATTGTACAGATGAGGAACTTTATGCTGAGAGAGGCAAGCTGACTTATATGAGGTCCTATAACTAATAAGTGTCTGAAACAAGGTGAGAAACTGGATCTTCCTGACTCCTGGGACAGCAATCTGTCTGACATGCTACATTGCCTCAGTTAAGTTTTGGTGGAGGCAAAGAGGGAGGAATGGTCAAAGTTATGGACTGTGAAGAAAAGACTAGATAGGACATGATATGGATAGAGCATTGGGTTGGTTAAGCATGAGGACACTTGATATTTGAGGTAAAAGAGTGAGTGTGCTTAAAGGAAGGAATGAGGTATGGAAAAGGGAGGTGGGAAGACACTGAAAGTTACTTGCTTACTGCACCATTGTATTTAGGATTGATCCTGCCTGGATGGTTCCTTCCTCTTCTTTTCCTTCCCTCCTTCTACCCCTCCCTCCTTCTCTTTTCCCCCTTTTCATTCATTCATTCGTTCGTTCCTTCCTTCCTTTTATCTTTCCTTCCTTCCTTCCATCTTTCCTTCCTTCCTTCCTTCTCCATTCTGATTATCTAAGATGAAAGGGAAACTAAAACTGATCTTTGCATTTTACTTCGCAGACGTGTATACCTGTGGCTTCTTTGATGGGTCCCTTTTCTTAATTCCCTCCCTAGCCAAAGTCGGAAAGACCACTGGTCTTTCTTGACCACAGAAGAATCAGAGTCCAGCTCTTACCTCCAACTCTTACTAGCTGTGTGGCCCAGGACAGGGTTATTTACTTTCTAAGATGATTGAAACTCTAGGATAAATCTCATTTTTCTCATATGTAAAATGGGGATAAGATAGTATTTAGGCTACCTAACTCACAGACTGTGAACTACATAACTTTCACAGGTTGTGAAGAAAGTAGTTTTTAAAACTATAAAGCCATATAGAAATGTGAGCCATCAAGATTTTCAAAAAGGAGAGGAGAGCAATTGAGAATGGTGCCCATTTCTTTCTCTCCCACCTGTGGGACTTGGAGACTGGGATAAACCATTGGTCTCCTTAAAGGCTAGGCATACCAATTTATGCCAGTTTCTTTTATTATGAAACTATGCTGAGCAACCCACTTAAGGAGTTTGTTCACTTCCTGCATCACTCTTGATTTTTTTCAGGCTTCCTTAGTGTATTGCTTTTAAGAGCATATATAAATGGACCATAACACCTTCACCTCCATAATAATGCATTACATTCATTTAGGATTGGACGGTTTTCATTGTGCATGTTTTCTCAGGCACGTTTCATTTGGTCTTCGAAATGATCCTGTTTTTGATCAGCTTTTACTATGCCCATTTTCCTGATAAACATATTCTCAGAGAATTGAAATAATTTGCCCAGGGTTATATAGCTACTAAGTGGCAAAACTAGGTCCAAAACTCATTCTTTCTTATTCCATGACCAGCAACCATATCATATTCTATTTATGATAGTATCAATTCAAGTAAGATCTCAGTTCTAGGACCAGGATTTTCTAGATCCATAACTTCTTTTAGTTTTCTTATCAGTGTGGATGCTTAGAGACATATGAATAAGACCTTCTCAAAAATTCTTAAGCCTCGAAAAGAAAGGATTTCAGAAAATTTCTTTTTGTTTCTATCTTTGTTCTGAGGAGGGGGCCAACTGGAGGCTTGTGAAAACAAAGATCTTATCGACACAAAGCTTGTGACGGATCCCTGGGCTTTCTCACCCTAAGCAAGTTCAATTACCTCCAGCTCAGAGCCAACCCAGCTGGAGGAGACTGATAAGTCCAGTGTCAAGATGATGCAAAAGCTTAGGAAAATTGTAATGCTCACTGGGTAGAAAGAGAGGAAGAATAACATGTAGAGCCCAATGACTTTTGGAAGAAAATCTCTTTCTACTTGGCTGCGATTGGTTAATATGTACTGGATGCTCCGAATAGTCAGTGTGATAGTTCCTCAACATTTCACACAGTTTAGAAATCCCTCACAAATACTGAGCATGGGATGTAACATCCTCTATTACACAGAGAGCTCAACTCTGGAGATGGACCTGCTTTAGACTTCCTTGAAACAGTTATTCTTGAGAGGTCTATCCTTAGATGATAGTCACCTTGCACCCTGTCCTAGGAGGACCACACCTAGAGTATTGTGTTTGGTTCTGGGTGCCTCTGTTTAGTGAGGACATTGATAAATTATAGGCTATCTAAGGGATGGCAAAAAGGATAATAAAAGGTCTAGGCTTCTTGTCAGATGAGAATCATTTAAAGGAACTTTTGATAATTAGCCTGGAAAAAAAGACTTAACAATAAGCACTCTATCTGAAGGGCTTTCATGAAGACCTGGGGTAAAAATTGTTTTGTTTGGCCTCAAAAAGGAAGAATTAGGAGGGTATAGAAAGGGAAAGGCTTCCATACATTCATTTAATTATTGGAACTGCCCAAAAGAGATGAATTGTGTTGGGAAAGGCATTCCCTTCACTGGAGTTTTTTGAGCAGAAGCTGGATGTCAACCCATCAGGTATGTTTTTGAGGGGAGTCTTATCAACCTATAACGTGGGGTTTGGTGACCTCTCTAGTCTCTTCCAACATGGGCATTCTGTGATTTGAAGGGGTTGACTCTCCAGAAGGACTGACTCTACATTCAGGGAAAGCCCTATTTAAGTGAAACAGTTCATTTTGCAAACTTTAAAAGTGGTTTTATTGTACAACAATTCCTGGTGCAATTTAGTTACAGAGAGATATGCTTATTTCCTAGGCTAAGTGTCTTCCTTTACTTACATCTCCCAATTCCACTATGTTGTACAGGTAAGGTCAAGTTGGATTACAAGCTTCCTTGTTTGTAATCTATATATCTCACTAATACAACTCATTAAAACTATTGTTCTTGTGATTCTACTTCACAGTCAGTGTGAACAGAGAAGGGAGATATCATTCCTAAAGTAGCTTAAAGATCTTGGATGATTTCTATGTTCCGTCTTGTAATTTTTCATGCTCCATCAAATCCTTGTCCACTAACGACAGCGTGAACAGTAAGAGGGGTAACTTGAGGTCAGATTTCTTCTGGGAATAGAATTCGAAGTACCAGGATAACTAGGAGAAGAACTTGTGTAAGATGGAGTAGGACTTCTGTAAGATGGAAAAGAAGAAGAGGTCTTCCATGTTTTGGGTTCTTTATTTTTTTGCTTCGTGGGTACTTTTTTACAATAATTTTTTATAAGGGGAACATAGGATGCCACTTTGTCTTTGGGAACATAACCTGGGCCAAAAGATAGAGAAAAGACAAGAACATATAATATCATATCGACCAACATTCACTTAAAGTTTTCTGTAGAATGCCACATAATCTCAAAGGGAATCCTTAGCATCTCTGCCAAAGAGTGGCCAGAGGCCATTAAATCCATTCCATCGTACACAGAAACTCCTCCTACAATATTCCTAACAAGATGCTCTCCAACTTGTCAAAACATTTCCTAAAATGTAACTCTCCAAATTGAATGTCAAGAACCATCTACACTTTCACTGGTGAACTGTGAATTACTGTTGGGACCTGTAACATCCTGGAAGACAGGGACTAGATCTTGTTTTCTATCATTCACATCCCTCACAGTTTCTTACTTATTAATCATAAATATCAACAGTTAAACATTTATTGAGTGTCTACTAAGGACCAGATATAGAACCTAAGGATAGAAAAAAATCTGAGACAATCCCTTGTCTTCAAGGGGCCACTTATCTGGAGAGATGGAATATACAATTAAAAAAAACTAAAAAAATACAACTTGGAACTTTTAAAGGGTCCCTCTAAAAATTTAACATTTTTTAATTGTAGATGTGTGGTCAATGTAAAATAAAGTTACAACCTTTCTTATGATGAATTGCCTGAATTTATTTCATTCTCTCTTCATTTCATGGCTATGCCTTTCAGTTTTTATCCCACCTTTTCATCATTTTCATCACTGTCATTCTTCAGAATTTCTGCTATATCTACACCATTACTGCCTCTATTAGTTTCAACTTTTCAAACTTGAGTATCTTCATTTCCATTTGGTGAATTTGAAATTCAGCATTTCTAATACTCTTCAATTCCTACTTTACTCTGAAGGCCAACTTGAATTCCCTCAGCTGAACTGAACTCCTTCTACACTCTAAACCTTTCAAGTGGTGAGGCCACCCAGACTTTCCTTTGTTGATTCTCAATAAAAGAGACTATCCCTTTTAATACAGGCCTTAATAGATGTTTGTTTAATTGAATGAAGAGGTAGCAAATAACTTTATAAATGGAATGACAAACCATAAAGGGTTAGAGATTTTTGAAACGATACTTTTCAATACAGGTATTTGCAGCCTCTTTGCCATTTTGTAAGCTTTAATGAATCCATAGGATCACAGATGGTGTTTTCTTATGGCCAAGGCTACCATCAGTTCCAAGAACCTACTAACTGATCTTCCAGCTATTCAATCATTCTCCATGATGCTATCCAAGTAATCTTGGATAATATCATTCTGACTGTATTCCTCTGCTAAAAAATTCTGCCATGGCTCCATTTTGTCTACTGGATACAGTATATACCCCAGAATTCAAGCCTTCCATAATTGGGCTCCAATTTACTTTCTCAACCTCATCTTATATTTCTCTTCTTCACATTCTCACTATTCCATTCAGTTGGATCATTCTCCCTTCCCAACAAATTCAGACAGCACACCACTCCCCAAACCTTGATTCCTTCAGTCCCCTATGCTTGAAATGGTGAAATAGACTTCCCTCTATCTTTATCTTTTGAGGTCTTACCTTTTCTTCAAATCCATCTCAGGATCTAAATTTGTCCCTGAAACCTTCCCTTGAGTTCCTCTCCTCTACGCGTAATATCATCACTTTCCATCACCCCCTTAAAATTTATTTTAGCATATTTCCTAGACTTTTCCTTTGGATTTATCAGTCTTTCCCTAGTATAATAGGAATTTGATATTGTTTCCTGTGACCATGAGGGAAGGGATTAGGTCATTTTTCATTTTTGTAGCCCTAGTGTCCAACATAGTACCCATCACAGAGTGAGTGCTAATCCAAATGGAAACCTCTGGAGTTGCTGAATTGCATACTTTTTATAAGATCTGATGACCAAGCATTTATCCTGCACTTACCTTTGTTGTTAGATGATGTTTGTGTGTAAATTTAACATGACCTCTATTTTTAACTTAAACTATTGGGGGGAGAGAAAACCCAATTTATTTTATTTTGGGATAAATACAGCAAATAATACTATGAGTATGAATTGATTGCTAGTTGAGCTATAGGGAATGGAAGGGCTACAGGATTTAAAAAAAAACATCTCAGGGCTTCAGGAGGGCTAGTCAGGGAAGACTTCACAGAAAAGGAGGGATTTAAGTTGAACACTGAACAACTTATACAACAATTATCTTTTTCCTAACTAGCTCATAATTCCCTTCCTGAAAATTGTCCTAATTTGTCCCTTGACACCTTACTTCCTGTTGACCAGTGACACACTGAACACTTGACCAGCAAAGCATTCTAATACTACTACCCAAGTGGCTGAGGGGATGCTTCTGGAATTGTTCTTCTCTGCACTTGACTGAAGTTGCAGAATACAAATGATTTCCTTAGGTTCTTGCTGTAGGTTGAGTGAATAAGACTTACCTAGGAAATATTTGTAGAACAGACTGAGAGCATATTGCCTTTTCAGTTTCTCCCATTCGGGCTTAGAATCATAAACGTCCATGATTCTTTTCAAACAGCATCGCTGTCCTGGCTTTAGGTTCTGATGGAGCAAAACAGACATTTGTGATGAGTTAGCACATGGAGGGTAAAGAGCAGAGTGAATTCTCACTGGATCCTACAGAAATGAGTCTATCCCCCCCAAAAGTTTTAAATTTTTTACAAAGTTGGGAAACAATCGTTTGGGCAATAGCTTGAATTCTTTTAAAAAAATTTTTTTTTGATTGGCCTATTTTAAGATAAAAGAAATTCCAAAAGGAGAAAAGAATCAAGAGAAGTCACTATGGCTTCTGAAGTACTGTGAAGATCTATTTATGTTTCTATGAGCCTCTAATCCTAAAGCATGTGGGAAAGGGGGATAATTGTGGGCATATGATTTTTCTAAGACTTTATCCCTAAGCAAATGTAGGTTTTTTGAGAATAGGGACTATTTTTCACTTTTATTTTTGTATTCTTAATCTCTAGTGCAATGATTTGCAGCACAGTAAACCTTAATAAATGCTTGTCGAATGAAATCTTCTTGTTCGATTTAATTTTAAATTCAACAAACATTTATCAAGTTCCTATTGTGTGCAAGAAACTATGAACACAGACAAAATAGGGGAAAAACATCTTTACCCTCAAGAAGCCTTCATCCTGCTGGATGATATTTGAAAACAGGTAAGTGAATACATAATAATTTGATCAGAAGTGAACATGAATGACTGGAAGGATTACGGAAGGTTTGGGGTAGATGATAACACATAAACTTTTAAAAGTGAAGGTAAAGAGCAAGTGTATTCTAGGAATGAAGAACAGATTATGCAAGGCACAGGGGAAAGAGACTTAATTCTGCATTTGGGAGAAATAGCAAGTGGGCTAATTTGCTTGAAATGTAGTGAGTGTGAAAGGGAGTAGTATATTAACCTGATGAGAGAAGTAAGGGTACTGTGGTTAGTATCTATATTTTAGAGATGTTGAAATGGGGGCATTGAGTATTGGAGGGTTCCTCATGCGTTCCCCTTTATTATTTCACTATATCAGCTAAAATCATTTCAGGAAACAATGGGTTAATTCATTCCTCCAAGGTGAAAAATTGAATAGATTAGAAATGATCATTGATATACCTGAAGTAGGTTGAAAGATATCCAGAATAATAAAGCTGGGAGTAAGGAAATGGTCTGTGAGCTCAGCACCTCCCTTAGGTTCTCTACATGGGTGTGAGGTTGGATTGGTAGACGGAACACTTTGCAGCCCCCCTTCATGAATAGAAATGGATCTACAGAATGGGTTATGTGCACATGTGTGTATGCATGAATGTAAGTCCATCAGCTGAGAAAAGGCCATCTTCCCCACCTCCCATGAAGAGACATGAGGCAGCACTGGTGGCCTCAGCCAGAGTGGAGCATAAAGAGGTCTGCCTTGGGGGCTTGGCCACCAGCCTTTGTAGAACCCTTTAGCACCAGGCTGGAATTTTCTGTAGACATGCTGAAGGAGAAGACCCTCATCTCAGGACCAGAGGATGCACTGGAGTAAGAAAAGCCGAAGCAACAATGGATGATCAACAAAGAGAACCCCAAAGGTGAAGAAGGAGTAAATTCCACTATGACACTGTCCAATCACCAAGTATTGGATTCATGGCAAAGTTTCTGAAAAATGAGTCTGAGGAAAAGTGTTGAGCTTCAGGTGAAGGGGAGATCCCTGGAAGAGGAAGCACCTGAAAAAGTTCTCTTTATTCCAACTATTCATAAACTTTTCTTGGGTGATTGTTTTATAAGCCCCATTGCTGGCAGAAAGAAGAGTATGGAGCAAGGAACTATGCTTTCAGAGAGAAAGTAACCAAATTCAGGTGGCCCCAGGTTCTCAGTTCTGGGCAACCACTGAGCACTCATTATGTTTTTTTAGAGGCTCAGAAAACTAAATACTGCCCTTGTGAGATCAGATCTAAAATCTTGAATCACAGTAGTTGTTTGGTAATTTTTCAATCATATCTGACTCTTTATGACCCCATTTGGTGTTTTCTTGGCAAAGTTATTGCAGTGATTTGCTATTTTCTTCTTTAGCTTATTTTATGGATGAGAAAACTAAGGCAAATGGGTTAAATGACTTGCTCAAGGTCACACAGCTAGTGTCTGAGGCTGGATTGAATTCAGGAAGATGAATTTTCCTGACTCCAGACCCACTGCTCTATCCACTGTCACCTAGCTGCCACTGAACCATAGTTAGACAAGATAACTTTACATAAATTTAGCATTAAGAGACTAGGCAAATTGCTTATGCTCCTTGTGAGAAATTTCCACTGGGGTATGGTACTCAGAAATAGGACCCAAATCTTGGATTTGAAATCTATGTATTCTTGGTAATGTTTTCGGCTGTAGATAGGGAATCTTGGTGGTTCATATTCCAGAGCATGAACCAACTATTTATTTCCTAAATAAGACTAATATGAGTAATGACTAGGACAATATGGTAGTAGCATATGGGTAATAATAATGGGAGGAGAATAGATTTCATGTTTGAATAAGTAATTTAATTTCCTAAAAACCAAAAACTTTATAAATGGAATGTGAGTGACTCTATCTTAGGTGATCTGGGAATGCATTGAACCCTCATTAAGTTTAATAGATCCGTAACCATTACAAAAACAAATTAATAAACAGCAATAGGAACTTTCACTCTGTGAGGTAAATGAGAATTTCAAATGAAAGTCTGATTTTAGCAGTTGGACAAAGATGTTTAGATCCTAGTGGAAGTCTTTATCTTTTTACATGATATACAGAGAGATAACTATGAGCAATTTGGTGGAGAGACAGGCCAGATCCAGGAGCAAAGAGATCTCAAGGGAAGACAGTTTTGTTTTTAACAATCAATCAATTAACATTTATTAAGCACTTACTGTGTGCCAGGCTTTATTCTAAGCTTTATGATGCAAAGAAAGACAAAAACATTTCTTGCCTTCAGGAAACTCACATTCAAAAGGTAAAGCAACATGAAAATAACTGGGCACATACAAAGGATATTCAGATTGTATGATAAGTATCTCAGAGGCAAAAGCACTAGTAGCTGGATTGATCAGGAAAGAGCAGTGATTCCCAAAGTGGGCACCACCACCCCCTGGTGGGTGCTGCAGCGATCCAGGGTGGGGCGGTGATGGCCACAGGTGCATTTATCTTTCCTATTAATTGCTATTAAAATTAAAAAAAATTAATTTCCAGGGGTGCTAAGTAATATTTTTTCTGGAAAGGGGGTGGTAGGCCAAAAAAGTTTGGGAACCACTGCTATAGAATGTGGCAATGAACTCAGCCTTGAAGTCAGTGAAGCTAAGAGGCAGAGGTGAAGAATTTATCTTCCTGCATTCCAGATATAAGGGACAACCAGTGCAAAACCCTAGAGATGGGAGGTGGAGGACTGTGTGAGGAACAACATGTAAGCCATTGTAGCTAGAACATAGAGTGCATAGAGAGCTAAGAGTAAAGAAGCCTGGAAAAGTAAGAAGAAAACAGTTTATGAAGAGCTGTAAATGCCAGATGAAGAATTTTATATTTGATCATGGAAGTAATGGGAAATCGCCACAGTTTGATGAGTAGGGAATGACATGACCAGATCATTGCTTTAGGAGAATCATTTTGATAGTTAAGTAGAGCATAACTTCAAAGGAGGAGAAATTTGAGACAGGGAGACCAATTGGAAGGTTCTTGAAAGTCTAGGCAACAGGAGATGGGGGCTTGGATGATGTTATGAAGATAGAAATAACATTTGACAATGTATTAGATATGTGTGGAGTGCATGAGAGTGAAGAATCAAGGATGACACAAATTGTGGACCTGAGTGACTGGGAAGATACTGGTGTTCTCCGTAGTAAGAGAAAACTTGGAAAGAGGGGAGGGTTTGGGGGAAATGATTTCTTTTTTGAAAGTGTTGAGTTTGAGATGCCTGAGGTTTGTTCAATTTAAGATGTCAAAAAGTAAGTGATGCAGAGCTGGAACTGAGTAGAGAGACAAGGATGTGTATATAGATTTAGGAACTATTTGCATAGAGATGATCATTGAACCCATAGAAGCAGATAAGACCACCAAATGAGATAGTATAAAGAAGAAGAGACCCAGGGCAAAAACTTGGGAGACACTAATAGTGAGTATCCCATGGATGAAGATTCATCTGAGACTGAAAAGAAACAATCAGATAGGCAAAGTGAGATAAAAGACCATTAGATTTGGCAAGCTAGGAGATCTTTGGTAACATCAGAATGAATCATTTCATTTGAATGAGGAGGTTGGAAGCCCAATTACAAACAGCTTAAGATGGAGAGGAGAGAAGTGGAGGTAATAGCTTCAGATGACTTTCTCAATCAGTTGTCAACTTAAGGGCAAAGGATATGTATCCTTCCGGATGATTTTTAACTTTCAGGAAGTGATAGAAAAACCAACTACAGAAAGAGAAGGTATAGGCAAAAAACTGAGATCAGTTATTACTTATTCTTAGATGACTTTACAATTAAATTTTTGCACTTGGTTAAGGTGCTTGGGATTTCCTTTAGGGATAGAATGACATTCCTTTGGATATTTTAACAGAAACCACTAGATTTCCTAAAATTTTATTCAAATTTCCTAGATGTCTCAGAACTTTCCAGATAATGCCCTCGTCAAACAGAGATGGTCACCCTTCTTGAGATGTCAAAGAGCTATGTTTTTGTACATATAACTTTCCTGAAAACAGTTCTAACTGAATTACAACTAGGTCCCTATTAGTGTCCCAATTAGAAATGAATCCTCTGAAATGGTGCCATGTATTTGAATTTTCCCTCCTTGAAGTTATAACAACAAAATATGGTCAATGGTTTGAACCTAATGCAGATACATAATTCAGATTAAAGTAGTTAGATAACTTCAGGGGACTCTTTATTTGGACTATTTGGGACCTAGCTGATGAAGTTTGAAAACATGGCTCAATCAGCCTCAAGAAGTATCAGAGGCAGGGAGCAGCTGGGTTGCTCAGTGGATTGAGAGCCAGGCCTAGAGATGGGAGGTCCTGGGTTCAAATCTGACCTCATATACTTCCTACCTCTATGACCCTAGGTAAGTCACTTGACTCCCATTGCTTAGCCCTTAACACTCTTCTGCTTTGGAACCAATATACAGTATTGATTCCAAGATGGAAGAAAAGAGTTTTAAAAAGAAGTATCAGAGGCAGTTGATGACAGTGGATTGATTACTGAGCCTGGAGTCAGGAAGACCTGAGTTCCAAACTGCCCACAGGCATTTACTACATACCCATGGGTGACTCATTTAACAACTGTTTGTCTCAGTTTCCTCAACTGTAAAAAGGGGGTAATAATAACACCTGAGTTGCAGGGATTTTGTGAGGACAAAATGAAATAATATTTGTAAAAATTGGCATGTAGTAGGAACCCTATGAATGCCTATTCTCTTTCCCCCTGGTGAGCTAATTGTCACTAGATGTATTGAAGTAAAATTTTCACCATCATTCTTCAGGAACATTGTAGAAAGATTTCCTGCATGATATAACTTCAAAGGTCTCTTCCAGTTCTAAAACTCCATAATTCTATGTCTTACCTGTAGTAGTTCACCTTCCCAGTCTGAAGAACCAGTTGTTTTGCAAGAAAGCTTTTTGCTAAACATTTTGTTAGGCATAAGGGATAAATGTTTGGGGTTCATCTTTCTCCTATTGCAAGAAGGAAAAAGAAAAATAAATAATAAAATTCCAGCCTGATTGGATCCTTTGCTTTGGGGATAAACCTAAATGTGAGAAGAGTAAGTAACTATATTAGTTATCTAATTAATGATTGGCCAACCATGTAGTGAGTCAGTTCATCCATCTATCCTTCATCATGTGGTTAATTTTGGCACTTACTCTTCCCATTTCCCTTTAGTGTTGGTCCAGTAAGGCTCAGAGAGCAACATTATACAGGCATTCCTTATTTCTGAGCATAACTACATGATAATTTATGATGAGCTGCAAAGGGCTGACCATCTTCCTTTTCTTTTTTCCTTCCTCAGAGATTCAGAATGAGAAGTTCAAAGTAGCTATGACTAAGACTTGGCTACTGTTGAAGTAGGTGAATCAGGTAAGATCTCTAATGGTCTTCTCCGAGAATCTTCTTTTTCTGTCTTTTGGTGACCAAGAGGGAGTGGATTAGGGATGTAGGATCAGTCTCTGGCTTTGATAGGACTAGCTAGGAATAGGAACTAGAATAACTAAATTCCTTCTCTCCCCCCACCCCTAAAGCTTTACTTTTCACTACTGCTGAATTGTAGGAAATGAACACAGCAGAAGCAAATAATATGCCAAGTGTATTTGGCGTGCATCATCTCAGGCTACTGACTAATCCATCAACAATCACCAATTAAAGCACCTACTTGTCATCTGTGTTAGGTACTAAAGAAAACAAAGACAAAAATGAAAACAGTCCTTGTCCTCCAAGAGTTCAAGTTCCATCACAAACAGTTCACCTATAGGTGGACTGAAGAAAAAAAAATAAATTCTATGCTGTTGACTTAGTTGTTATAAGTGAGATCCAATGAATTTGAGCTGAATAGTAAACATTACCTTTTATTGACTCAGTCAAGTTAGTACTCAGGAAGTCTCCCAGATGATGGTTTAATTGCCTGGAAAGAGAAGACCCAGTGCTTGGATTTTGAGTCCACCTATGATTCTGAGATTTTATGGGGGGAAAATCACATTTGTATCCTTTATCTATGATAAAAAAATTATAAATTAAACTAGAAATGTTTTATTTACTGCTGCTCTCCTTTAGAGTAAGACTATGGGCACCATGCTGGCTGTGATACATTTTACTTTAATGACTTTCTGATTCAAAACTACTTCAAACAGGCATCTGTCTCATCTCAACATCCTTTTTTTCCATTTTCCAGGCTTTTAGAGTAGAGGTTAAATATTTTCTGAGCCAAAAACATTCCCTTGCTCTTGCAGTTCAAGGACAACAAGTATTCTGACTACATTTCTTTCTTGGGAAAGCTAATTCTTATATCATGTAGACTTTTCCTAGGCTACTGCAGAGGAGACATTAGTTTCTATTTTTAGTAACCCAATGGCTCATATCCAGGGTATGATGAAAACTCTTGGGAGGATGTATAGATCTTTCCTAGACAATATCTGATAAATTATTCTAAGATGACTTACCTTGTTTTACAAGTTACCTTTCTGCTGAAATTTGTTTTAAATTCAGTTTCTTCTTAGGATATGCTCAGTTCCCTTCTTGGTCTCTCCTTTTGGTAGTCATGATGGTAGTGTTTCATTCTGTTGACAGCCTAATATCCTAGCAACATTGTGAGGCAGAAAAAAAAATCAGCTGATGCCCTGCCTAACTTCTGAGAATCAGCCCACTTTTTTTCTTGTCATTTTCTTTATCCAATATGATTAACAATTGTCAAGTCAAGTAATAAAGCAATCCACAATCATTTATGATACTCCTATTATGTGTTAAGTTCTGGGGCTACAGATAAGAAAGTGAGATTAAAATCAGGAATTAAAAATTGGGAGAATTAAGAAAAGCCTCTAGAAAAGAAACAATTGAGTTGAGACATTCAGGGAGCTAGAGCAGAAGTGAGGAAAGAAAACATTTCAGGGACAGATGAATAGGCTGTGCAAAGACACATGGAGTGTTATGGGGAAGATGGAATGTAATAGACATAGAACCTTTGTTTACCACAATTTCCTTAACTGATTGAAATATAGAGTGCCAAAACTATAATTGTGCCTAAACTTTGTATTATCAGTCAAGAAGGAAGGATATTCTTGTGCTTAATCTTACTGGGCAAACCAAGTGAACACTTGGTACCTGGAGATGGAAATGTGAGATTGAAGAAGGTCAAGAATTCTAGGAAAATTCTGAATGTGCCTAAACTTTGCATCATCAATCAATGAGGGAAGGAAATCCTTAGCCTTAATTTTACTGGGCAAACCCTGTGGACACTTGTTGCCTGGAGACAACAATGTGAATTGAAGAAGGTTAAGAATTCCAGGAGCATTCTCTTAGACTAGGTTTTTTCCTAAACTTGTTTTCACATGCTGTCTCTGTTGCTTATTATCTATGTGACCTCAAGCAAGTTCCTTGACCTCTTTGGGGTTCTCTTCTTTATTTTATAAATGAACAGGTTGGATAGGATAATCTCTAAGGTTCGTTTCTTATTATCAACCTTAGGATCTGACCTCCTTTCCATCTGCTTCTTTCTCCCACTGTCCTTTCTACTCTTGACCTACCCCTGGTATTCTAAACTTTGATAGGTAAAACAAAACAGAAAAAAACACATAGCCCTTGTTTTGCTTTTGAAGTAAATGAATCAGAGTAAAATGTTGTTCCTTCTCCTGAACTTCACTTTATAATGAAATGCTAGCACTTTTTTTTTTCTTTCCCTTTGGGCAATGTGGGGAAGTGAGGGTCATGGGGGCCTTAAAGAGGTTGTTGAATAAAACAGTTTGAGAACCAATCAGTGTATTGGGATGGGAGGAACTGGAGCAGTCCTTAAGTGAAAAGAAAAAGGCTCCCTGGAGGACCTGATGTTCAGGAACACAACAGGGTGGTAATGGAAAGCAAAATTCACCCGAGAGGCACAGTAGGCACTCTCCTCCTCACTATGGGGCCATGTAGTGTTAATTGAATGAATGAATGAATGAATGTAGTAAAAAACAAAAATGTTTTTCCACTTCCAGAGAATCTTAGCATGGGAAAGAATCTAAAGCTTTAGAGCTAGGAGGGACCTTAGAAATCATGTCTTCTCTCTCTCTCTCTCATCTAGTTACTTCACCATAAATTACTCAGTTTCCTCATCTATAAAATGGAAGCTCTGTGACCATGAGCAATTCACTTAACTTCTGTTTACCTCAGTTTCTTCAAGGGGAAAATGTAAATAATAAAAAAGCACCTACTTTGCAGGGGTGATGGGAAGCCCACATGAGATAATAATTGTAAAGTGCTTAGTGGAGTGCCTGGAACATAGTAGATGTTGTATAAATGCATATTCCTTTCCTCTTCTTATGAGTATCAAATGAGATAACACATGTAAAGCTTTAAAATTAATATACAATAATTATTTTATGAAGTTTATTAATAATAACTAATGTAAAAAAGCTGGCTAACCAAGCTGAGGTCACAGGAAAAGTGAGAGAGAGGCAGAGTTACAAACAATTATATACAAAACATGGCCACACAATGTGGTGGAGATGTTAAAAGGAATTTTGTGAAATACTAGGGAACATAGTTCTCCGTGTTCTCTCATTATACATTACCCAGAACCCAGTCTCTCAGAATTTTTAATCATTTATAGTTTCAGGTCTTTCCCTTCCATATGTTATACATGCAATCTGCTGTTACTGATTCAACTCAGAGCAAAATTATAGAGTAGGTAAAATTCATAACTGGTTTCCTTTCCATCTTTTATATTAGTAACCCTTTTCTACCTTCAGGAAACTTCTCCAAGTACCTCTCCTACATCCCATTTGATAAAAAATAAAAATTCTATTTCGTGTCCCATGCCTGGTTTCAGCTGGCTGTTAATTAATACTTGACAAGATGTAACCTGATAATTGAAATGTTAGCTGATAACTAAGGTGTGATCCCTCCTAGAGATTTTTGCATTTTAGAAAATAATTCTTGCAAGGAGAAAAAAATCTTTCCAAACTTGAGGGAATGAAGATATATTGACAGAAAATGAAGCAATTTATTTTAAACCCTTACTTTCTGTCTTAGAATCAACACTAGGTATTAGTTCCAAGGCAGAAGAGTGGTAAGGGTTATGCAATGGGGGTCAAGTGACTTGCTCAGAGTCACACAGCTGAGAAGTGTCTGAGGCCAGATTTGAACCTAGGACCTTCCATCTCTAGGCCTGGCTCTCAATCCACTGAGCCACCCAGTTGCCCCCTAAAGCAATGTTTTCAGCTGGAGTTGGGGAGAGTAACTTCTGCCAAGCCATTCTTCTCAAATCATACTTCTGGAACTTTCAGGGGCTCAGAAATCCTCCATTTCAACCTCCTCTTTCTGTAGAAAAGAATCCAAGACAAATGACTCATTCAGTAAACAGTAAAGATGGGAATCAGATCTAAGTCTTCTGGCACCAGAGCCTACTGTCTTTCCTCTATGCCAAGCTAGGGTATTTATTTCAATTTCTTGGTCAGTACTGCTCCTGTTTACTCAGAAATGACTCCTCTCCTTACTCTGTTTCTTTGAAAATAGGAAATGGTTAGGGCCCTGACAAGGCATTTATTTATCATTTAGTATTTTATTCTCTGAGTTAGCTATGCTGCTTGTTCACCACAAAACAAACCCCAAGGAACTTTCCCCAAGTTTCTACATCTTGGGAGGGCTGAAAAAGAGAACCCTTTGCTAAAATTCTTGAGCTATGTCTCCTTTTTGTAAGGAAAGCCAGATGAAATCCATCCAGCCATGGGGTTCTGAGATACTCTACCAGAGCCTTTTTCCCTCTTGAAAAACAGAGTAGTATGGCATAAGATTGTGATGAAATACTACTGCACCATAACAAATGATGAACGGGTTAGTTAAAAAAAATATGGAAAGACCTACATGAAGTTATGAAGACTAAAATGAACAGAACCAAGAGAACATTATATCCAACAGAAATATTATGTGAAGGATGACTTATGTATGTCCACCTCTAGAGAAGGAACAGATAAATAAAAATAAGCAAGACATAGTTTCATATATACATATCTTTTTGTCAAAAGATGCCTTCTCTAATAGGGGAAGGGAAGGGAGGGAGGGAGTTACCTGGTTATTTAACAAATAAATAAATAAATAAATTTAAATTTAAAAAAAAATCAGAGGGTGATAGCTGGATGCTAGGTACAGTGTTACCCTGGTAACATAAAGAATAGAAAGTATGAGGAAGTCAACAGCTAAAAAAATTTGTCTGGAAGGTATTAAATGAAGCTTAATGCTTGTCTGCCCCATAGCCTCTCTATTTGAACCTTATATACTGGGATCCTTAAACATAGGAGTATTGAATGATAGAGATATATGATCTTTAGACATTATGCAATTAAAGCCCCTTGCTTAACATATGAAGAAACTGAGATCCTAAAAATTTAAATGACCAGCTTAGATCCACAAAGAGATGTAACAGAAGAGCCAAGATTGAAATTTAAAACTTCTTATTCTTTGTCTAGCATTATTTCCATCTCCCATGATTCTCTCTGCCATTTACCAGTTCATTGATCTTGGTTCTCTGCCAAGAGTATATTGGTAAATGTTTAATAATTGGCTGGGAGAGGGGGAATGTACACATGATACCCTTTTAAATTTAATTTGCATTATTAGCATTTTCTTAAGACTTTCTTTAGTTTGCATAATCAATAAAACAATAATTCCATCCCTGATTTGTAGTCGATTTGTTTCCCAATTTCTAAGATGTAAATGTTCACACTGAAGAGAATCAGCTCTCTTTATTTGGCTCTGGCACACCTCTGTCCAAATCTCAGATTTGACAGCTATAAAGTGAGAGGGATGCTTTAGGTGATCTTTAAGGTCTCTTAATGGACTACTAGGTATACTGGATAGAACACTGGACCTGGAATCAGGAAGACTCATTTTCCCAAATTCAAATCTGTATTCAGACACTTATTAGCTGCTTGACCTTGGCCATATCACTAAACCCCATGCCTCAGTTTTCTCATTAAAAATGACCTACAGAAATGTCAAAACACTCTAATATTTTTTTGCAAAGAAAACTCCAATTAGGATCACCAAGAGTTGGACATGACTGGAAAACAAGAGGTCCCTTATAGCTCTCATAGTCCATAATTCTATGATTTATCTTTTTTTCCTTCTGCTGCTATATCTTTGGTATAATGGAAAATGCCCAGGGAGAGTGAAAAGATCAGGGTTTTTAGTTTCCACTATAAAACAAATTCCCTGTTCTACTGATTTGCTTGATATCTCCCTTTATGCCAAAGCTTATTAGAGATGGACTGCTAGATAAATCACTTCAAATACCCCAAAGCTCACACTTTGTCCTCATCTTTGACTCTTTCCTCACCTTCACTCTCCATTTCAATTACTTGTCAAGTCTCTGAAATTACTCAACAACCTTCTGGTCAGCTTCCTTCTCTCTGTCAAAGTCTCCATTCTAGCTCAGATTATTATCACCTCTTGTCTAAATGGAAGGTTTCCCCTTAGCAGGATATAAGATTCCAGAGGGCAGGAATTGTTTTTGTTTCCATCCTTGCATATCTCAAACCTTACAAATTGTTGTTCACTCAAATCTGACTCTCCATGAATCCATTTGGGGTTTTCTTGGCAAAGATACTGGAGTGGTTTGCCATTTCCTTCTTCAGCTCATTTTACAGATGAGAAAACTGAGATAAACTAGGTCAAGTGAATTGCCTAGGGTCAAAGAACTTGTAATTGTCTGAAACCAAATTTGAACTCAGGAAGTTGTCTTCCAGACTAAGCCCAACTCTCTACCATACTGACCAGCTGCCCTCAAATGGATTTGCAAACAGTAGGTGTTTAATAGTCCCTTTTCTGCTCATTCATGCATTCTGTTCATTGACCAAATATTTAGTGCGGTGATGGCAAACCTATGACACACATGTCAGCACTGACACACATAGCCATTTTTGATGACACACGGCCGCATGCAGCCGCATACAGAGAAGTATGGGGCTGCATGCCGAAGATGAAACATTTGCTGTAGTGTAGTGTAGACACTCTGTACACTATAGATGACAATTCTACCTATATTAATTTGCCTATTTTGGTTTATTAAATATAGTCATATATTACAATTATACATTTTTGTTATTTAAACTATAAATACTGCAAAATTATGGGTTTTTTTTTCTTGAAGTGACATACCACTCGAGTTATGCTTGGTTTTTTGGCGAATTTTGACATACCAAGCTCAAAAGGTTACCCATCACTGATTTAGTGACTAGTGGGATCTTTGTAACCTTGTTCATAGGGTACCTGAAATTCCCTCAGCTCTCTTCCTTATTTATTCAAAGGCTATTCATTCTTCTAGGTCTATCTCAAATGTGAACTTCTTTCCAAGAAACTTTCTTGCATCAATCTTCCTTTCCTTAGAACTCCTTCAGTGCTTAGAAACTGTACCACACCATTTAGCACTTAATTGCATTTTGCTATATTATTTACTGTAGCTTTATATATGTTAATCACGCCTCCCTAGCTGTCCTAGCTCGCACTGAGAAAGACCTATGTCTTTTTTATCCCTCATTGTGCCCAGTACAGAGTACAGTATAGAGAACATAATGGATATTCAATAGAGGCAGTTAGGTCAAATGGTGTCCTTCCTTTAAATCTATTGGATGAAACCTTAGATGAATCATTGCCAGAGCTTCTAAGACATTACCCTGTGCTCTTTGTTTTCCACAGTTATGTTGTGCTAATGTCCATGATGTTCTGGGCAAGAGATGCCAAAAGGACAATTGTTAAAGTGGGGATGATGAGTTAGTCATGAAAGCCTTGGAAAATGTTACTCTGTGTGTGTGTGTGTGTGTGTGAGAGAGAGAGAGACAGACAGACAGACAGACAGACAGACAGACAGACAGAGAGAGGAGAGAGAGACAGAGCCAGAGAGAGAGAGAGAGAGAGAGAGAGAGAGAGAGAGAGANCCCTATCCCCTCAAGTTCCTGCATGAGCTGGTTTAAAATGAAGCAGGGAGCTGGGGCGAGGAGCGTGGTGGTGAGAGGAACTAGAGGATCCCAGAACGATTTCTCTGATTTAGGAGCAGAGCGAGAGCAGTTGTCTCTGAAAGTTTCTAGTCTTTCTCCTCCAGCGACTGCTCAGGGAGATCAGGAAGTAGGTAGTTGGGGGTGAGGATGTAAAGAATCCTTTCTCTCCAAAGCCAGCTGCACCCCCGCCTCTGTCCAAGGTACTGAGCGCCTTTAGCCGCACTACTCTCAAATGTGTGTATCTGGCATATATTTTTATCACTTTGATTCCTAGAAGTGAAATGTCTTGCCCACAGTTAGACAGCCCGTATGTGTATGTGTGTGCAGGGGGGGGGGCAGAGGCGAAAGAGAGAGAGAGAGAGAGAGAGAGAGAGAGAGAGAGAGAGAGAGAGAGAGAGAGATATTTAGCTTTAACTGCATTTTCAAAGACATTGAACAACCACAACCTCCACTAAAAAGTCAAATATATAGCATTTTGAAAAATAATGATATATAGTCTTGTCGATGGGAATGTATTCTGTAAAATTAAGCCAAATGTGGCATTATGGTAGGTTAAAATAATAAACTATTTTTTAGTGAAGCCTTCTCTGGAACCAAATGGCTTTCTTAATTACAAGAAAGGTAGTATGGTATAGTGGGTAAAGAGTTGGCCTGAGGATCTAGAAGACCTATGTTCAGGCTTGCCTCTGAATCATACTGGCCATATGACCCTGGGTATGGCATATAAACTTTCAGCGCCCCAGGCAACTCTAAATCTCCAATTACAGAACAATTGCTAAGCTACATGGCTACAGAGAATTTCTTAACTAGAGCTCCCTACATTGATGAAACTGTTGTTGAGTGGTTTTTCAGTCATGTCTGACCCTTCATGGCCCCTTTTGGTGTTTTCTTGGCAAAGATGCCTTGCTATTTTCTTCTCCAGCTCATTTTTCAGATGAGGAAACTGAGGCAAATTAAGTGGCTTGCCCAGGGTTACAAAGCTAATAAGTGTCTGAGGCTGGATTTGAATTGAGGAAGAAAAGTCTCTGATTCCAGGGCCAGCTCCCTGATTAAATTAAAAATCCAATTTTAAAATGATGTTATCAAAAGATTTTTTTATTATTCAGTAGTGAGCCACTATCCTAATTGTGATTCACTTTGGCAAAGCAAAAACAAAAATAAAAAACTCAATAATAACAACAAATTACAACTTAGACTAGCAGAAAGGCTACTTAGGGGCAGCTGAGTAGCTCAGTGGATTGAGAGTCAGTAGAGATAGGAGGTACCAGGTTCAAATTCGGCCTTAGACACTTCCCAGCTGTGTGACCCTGGGCAAGTCACTTGACCCCCATTGCCCACCCTTACCTCTCTTCCACCTAGGAGCCAATACACAGAAGTTAAGGGTTTAAAAACAAACAAACAAATAAAATAAAATACACTGTTTAAAAAAAAGGCTACTTAGCACATTTACATCATTACCTATATACCTCTTTTAGTGGTTTCTCTCATCATCCTTCCTTGGTATTTGTTTTTAATATTACCTTTGTTTTCTCGATATTAAAACTAAGCTTCTTGCTTACTTTCTGGCTTTTGTAATTTTCTTTTCTAAACTTGTATGGATAGTGATAATCAGATGTGTTGCTCCATCTTCCAAAGCATTTTAAATTGGACTTACTCTTGTAGTCCCTTGTTCAGAGTCAAAGGGAAAACCCTTCAGAGGATAATGGTTTTCTTGTCATTAATCGATAACTTGTAATCATTTTTTAAAAAATGGAATTCTTAAGAAATCAAGCAAAACAACTTCACTGAATCCCATGAGATTATAGGGAATTTTGTGAATCTCAAAAATCAAATTTTCCATTTTGCAAACCCAAAATTTCTTCTTTCATTTTAAAATCTCAATAGCTTCAAACTTTATCACCTCCATAAATCACAGCAAATGATGCTGGGAGTTTGTTTATTTGCTTAACTACCACAGGAAAAGATCACTCTAGTGACTGAATGACAGATGGAGGGTAGAATACTTGACCCAATCTGGGACCCTGAATTTTCCAAGGAATAATTCAGAATTCATGGATTGGGTTTTGAAACCATAGGGGCAGGTGTCTTGGGGAAAAGATAATGAGTCATGTGGACCTTTCACTTCTAAATTACTTCCCAGGATGTGCCCCAGTTTCGTAGGCCTGAATATTGTTTGGTTATAGCTTGTAATAAAGAGATATCTGTACCACAAAGGGAGGTCTCACTAGGGTAACCACAGAATAGATGTAAAATTATCACCACAAGCTTTCTTGAGCAAACACAGGTGGGAATTCAGAATCTCAATCAGCTCTGCATCTCTTCTTTGAAGAGAAAGCAATCACTCCCTTGAATTTTATGAGTTTTGAACTAGTTTTGAAACAATACAAAAATATACAAGCCTCTTTGATGCATTATTTGGTCAGCAAGCAAACAGGACTGACTGGTTCACACTGAGGGGCAGTTCATCCAGACCTGCCCTTTGTTTGGGTCCTAAGAAGTGACAGGAGTGTGGGGGGAGTTCAGGGAAGACTAGCACCTCTGGTATGAGGGCTCCCTTAGTCTTTTTAAGGGCTGCTTGGTAGCAGGTGGACACCAAAGGAAGAAAGCAGCCCTGACTCATTATCTGGTGAAAGGGGTGGGTGAGAACAATTTGTTCTAATGGCCATGAAAGTGGCACTGTGGAGTGCTTAGAGCAGTGATTCCCAAAGTGGGTGCTACCGCCCCCTGGTGGGTGCTGCAGTGATCCAGGAGAGTGGTGATGGCAACACTTTTTTTTGTATTACATTCTCTTCTGAGTTCAATAAATAAGTTTCATAATTTCCAGGGGGCGCTAAGTAATATTTTTTCTGGAAAGGGGGTGGTAGGCCAAAAAAGTTTGGGAACCACTGACTTAGAGCTTGGATGGACATTGAAGAAGCCAAAGTCATCCACTTTGTCCCAAGCTATCAGCAGGTTTTTTGACTTTTGTCTTGTCCTTGGACTTGTCCTTTGGAAGAGGGTACAAGATTTTGCAACTCTGCCTCATTTAAATCCAATTTATGAGCAATTCAAAAGACATTACCAAGTGATGGCTCTCTTTGAGTACAGAGGACAACAACCAACCAACCAAAAAGTGGCAGAATCATGTAACAATCAGAGATAGGGTCTTCTGTTCCACAGAGTGATGGAAGCTATAAATAGTAGCCACTGCTACTTCGTGAAAGAGAGAATCTCCCTGTGTATTTAGAGAGGGAGAGGAGAGCTGTGTGGAAGGGTCAGAAAGGAATCCTTTCAGTTCCTCTCTTACAAATCAATATCTGTATCTTTAGGATATAGGAAGTTTATTGCAGCCAAGAAAGTTAAGAAAATCTTAGGCTACATTCCAGGAATATAAAGAGAAGGCCTCCATACTCTTCTGGAGTACCATGTTCATTTCTGGGTACCACATTTTAGGAAAGACTAAAGATGTGCTAAATGTCCCAAGGACGGCAACTAGAATGGTGAAGGGACTCAAGTTCTTGCCATATGAAAATTCATTGAAGGAGCTGGGCATTTTTACCCTGGAGAAAAGAAGATTGTGGAGATGAGTTTGGGAGTACAGGTAGTATAGGATAGCTGTATGAAAATATTTGAAAGACTGTTAAATAAAAGAGGAATTACATTTGCTCTATTTTGCCCCAAAGATATATAGCATTGACTATTGTGGCCTTCACTAACTGGAAAGCCAGATAGCTTTGATTTCACCCATCCCCAGGGTTCTTTGGTCCTCTTTAAAGGGTTTTGGATATCTAGGCTCTCTACTGATGGTGTTCCCCCAAGAACAAGAGGGGTCTCCCTACTCCAGTTATGTTTTTCCACTAACAGTTGGATGTTTTTACAAGGAAATATTTAATCAATGATATGATCAAATATAATTTAGTCAGAAAAATAATAACAAATATACAAATTTACTCTCCCAGTAACTGAAAGGCATGATTTCCCCATGATTTCTCCTTATACCTCCTCAGTCTCTGGGAAGTGGAAAGGGTTAGATTCATAATTTATCTGAGTTCCTACAAAGGACAGTACCAGTTCCAAATCCCAAATCCCTGGGAGTTTTAGGCATTCTGACTTCTCCAGGCTTCCTTGCTAGGGCTGACTGGCTTTAATGTCCTTCCTGAAATCCTGGTTCCCAGGCTGCCATGATTGCAGCGAACTATCTGAAACTAAGAAGAACAAACTGAACAGAAACAAACACCCCCAGGCTCATTTCTCTGCATTGGGTAAAAGAGGAAGATCTGGGGAATATCTGCCTCCATTTCTTCAGTTATAAAATGGGAAAAGTAGTAGTATCCACCTCACAGGATGGTTGTGATGATCAAATAAGATAATAGTTGTAAGGCACTTAGCATAGTACCTGGCACACAGTAGGTGTTTAATAAATGTTCATTTTCTTCCTTCTCAATAAATACCTGCTTGCTTGCTAAGTTGACTGATGCATTGTGAAGGTGTTATAAGCTGTAGGGAATAAAGGAAGGAAGTGTCTTTAGTTTCAAAGTGTTGTCAGTCAGTTAAGAAGCATTTATGTAAGCACTTATTATGTACCTGGGACCATGCTAAGTACTTGGGAGATAAAGAAAAAAAAAAACCTCCCTGCCTTCAAAATGATTATGTTCTAACGGAGGAGACATAAATAACCAAATAGAAAAGATGATGGGGGCAGGGGAAGCTTGGTGGAACAGTGAATTGAGAGTCAGACCTATAGACAGGAGGTCTTGGGTTCAAATGTGACCTCAGATACTTCCTAGCTGTGTGACCCTGGGAAGTCAATTGACCCCCATTGCCTAGCCATTACTACTCTTCTGCCTTGGAAACAATACATAGTATATATAGGTTCTAAGATGGAAGATAAGGGTTTTAAAAAAAGATTATCTACTTACCTGTCTGTCTATCTATCTATCTATCTATCTATCTATCTATCTATCTATCTATCTATCTATCTATCTATCTATCTATTTATCTATTTTATCAATTGCCTATCTATAGATAGGTATAGATTAGATAGAAAGTAATCGGAAAGAGGCTAGATATATGGCACAGAGGAGAGGTAGCCTGACCTGGAGTCAGGAAGACAACATACTGAGATCAAATCTGGTCTCAGCTATGTGGCCCTGAGCAAGTCACTTAACTCTCTTGCCTCAGTTTCCTCATGTATAAAATGAACTAAAAAGAAAATAGCAAACCACTCCCGTATCTTTACCAAGAAAACTCCAAATGGGGTCATGATGATTCAAAAATGACTGAACAACAACAACAACAATCTGAGAAAGGAAGTTGCTAAAATCTTAGGGAATTGAGTCTTGATTTAAGTCTTGAAGAAACTGAGGGAAGCCAAAAGACAGAAGTGAGAGGGGCAGGCAGATAATTCCACGTATGGGAGGCACTCAGTAGGATGGGTGAACAGCAGATCATATTCAAGAACTGTAAGCAAGCCAGCATGGCTAATCTCAGTGTGTGTGGAAAGTATTTAGATGTAGGGGGAAACTTAATTTCTAATTGATTCTCTTTCATTGAGAAAGTGGAAGAAACAAACAGAAATTTTTCAAAAACTCAACCACAAATATTTCTTCCATGGTAAGGTTTTTCTAAAGTACTATGCCTTTTGTTTTCTCAAAATCTCTTAGCTAGCCATAGAACAAACTGTGTCAACACTTCTCAGCTCTATAATCTCAGAGTGAGATTCTAGGGAATGGAGGATGGAGTGGGGGGAGGAGGAAGCAATCTGTTTTCCTTATGTGATCCTATTCTTGAATTGGCACAGTGTCTGGCACATAGCAGGTGCTTAATGAATGCTCATTGATTGTTTGATAGATTGAATGAATGAATGAATAAATGAAGATGCTGTCAGCTTTGTTTTTAATGGGCTCCACTCTTGATTCTTGCATGGTAGCAAAAGAGATAAGAATACAGTGTTGTTCCATAGTAGACACTCTGGAGTCTAACCAGGGAGCAGGGGCCAAGTTTGTGGACAGCTCGGAGGGAAATCTGTGGAAGTGCCGTTGAAAGTGGTAGCCTTGCTGAGCTGTCTGATCTTGGTGGTGGCTCATCGTATTATATTGAATCTCTGGGAGCTCCTTTGAATATAACAATCCTTAACCTCCTCCTTGGCTTACATCATAGAACTGGTAACTTGGTGGGATTCATTCCCTCTTTTCTTCCCCAAAATTATGGGGTAGTGGCTCCTTCTGCAGGGTGAGTACTCAATTCACATAGCTTACATCTTAGTAGGTGGCTCATGGGAAGGAGTGAAAATCTATGAGCATTATTTCTGTGTCCTTTCACAAATATGTTATTCTTGGATGGGTCCCTACCTTATAGACAAATTCTGTGAGTTCATATTACGAGTGTTCTTATGGCAGAAACCTCCCCATAACCCAGAAAACTCTCCCTGCAAGGCAGATCTGCTATGCCATTGCCCCTGGGGAAGGAGCACAGAAACAAATGGTCATGTTGAGAAAGGGCAGTGTGTCCTTTTAAGTCTCCAGGGAATATTAGCAAAGCACCTCTCCCTTGAGAAAGCCTTTGCATCACCTCTCCAGATCCACTCTTGACAGTGAGGTTTAATGAGCTAAGATGTGTGTACTTGCTCTCACACTGATTTTCAATGAGGTCAACAAGACATGACCTTTAGGATAATAGAGATCCTGGGGCCAGAAGGATGACTTTGAACTTTTTCTGTCAGAGTAGGCATATTTCTCTTGGGTTCAGAATAATGTTAATACTACCTTGATATTTCCTTCTCTTACAAAACATACCAAGATGGAATATTATTGTGCCATAAGAAATGACTAACAAGATGATCACACATACACACAAACACACACACACACACACACACACAACATGGAAAGACTTATATGAAGTGATAACAAAGTAAAATGTGCAGAACCAGGAGAATGTTATATACAGTAACAGCAACAATGTACCATGATCAACTGTGAATGAATTAACTACTATAGTGATGCAAGGATCCAGAATAACCCCAAATGACTCATGATGAAAAAGGCTATCCACCACTATAGAAGGAACTCATAGAGTATGAATGAAAATTATGGAATGGCATTTTTCACTTTATTTCCTCTATGAATTTTTTTCTAGTGTAAGTAACATGTGTCTTATTTCACAACATGATTAATGTGGAAATATATATTATATGATAACACATATACAGGCTATATCATATTACCTTTCGTCTTGAGGAGGGGTGGGAGAGAGGGAAAGAAGATCGATCATAAAATATCAGAAAATGATTATTTTATCAATGAGTAAAAAAATGAAATCACTTAGAAGAAAAAAAATACATAATGAGATATGGGACCAATCACCATAGATGGAGAGGTAGATGGATCTACAGAGCATTTATTAAATGCTTCCTATGTGCCAGGCACTGTACACTGTGCTAGGGATATAGATCCAAAAGACAATGATTTCTGTCCTCAAGAAACTTACATTCTAATTGGAGAAGGCAATACAAGATTATAGAGCTCTTTTTTAGCTTAGGGAGCTGCATGGTGCAATGGGAAAACAGAGAAATACAGATCTGCATTCACATCCTGTCTCTGGTTTTGGCTGTTATTCTCTAAGTTACCTAAAGCAAATAATTTTGTTTCTCCATAGCCTCCATTCTCCTAATAACATGAAGGGGTTAGAATTGGTGAACTTAAAAGAAGTCAAGATTTGGTCTGAATTCAAATCCTGATTCAGGCACTAGCTATGAGAATTTTGGTGAATTACTTGACCTATATTTGTCTCAGTTTTCTTATCTGTAGAATGGGAATATGTGTCTATCTCTCAGAGCTGCTATGAGAATAAAATGATATAATGTTTATAATCACTGTTTATGTTTATAAAGTACTACATACATATTAGCTGCTATGATGATGATGATGATGATGATGATGATGATGATGATGATGATGATTCCATCTCTAAATCTAGGATCCTGGGACCTAGGACCCAGGGCTCCTACTTTCCTGTTTTGTTTTCTTGGTATTTTACTTTGTTGTTTCCTCTTTGATACTTTCTCCCAAGCCCTTCACCTCCTTCTAGAGTGTGAAGGGAGCTAAGGTATTAGTGGTCTCCAAAGAGGAAAAGGGTGTCTTTTTACACATATGTCACCAGTCTCTACACATTGCTGACACAGAGACATTTTAGAAATGGCACAGAGAACAACGCAAATTCTGATCGGGGCCAAACATAATGTGAGAAGAGAGGGAGATGGAAGCTGTCAATTAGTCAGAATCTAATTTCTCTTCCCTTTGCAGCACAGACATTGGCAGGAGCTAGAAAGTGATGTTTTACTTGGAACTGCAGGAGATCTCACTATGGAAACAACACATGATTGTAATGTTGATTTCTTGACTCTGTGCGAAAGCCTACAGTGTAGGACACTTCTTGCCAGTGGTAATACCTTTCGCTAAGAAAAGCAAGGAATTACTGAATAAAAAGATATTTTAATTAGGGAACTGAGACATTTTGGGTCCTCTGCACTTCATAGATAAGCATATTATATCCTGCCAGATGTCTTCTGATCTGGGACATTCAAAGTTATTTTCCAACCACACCTTGCTTTTTTCTTTCTAAGTGTTATGATTTTACTCAACACAGAGGCACAGATTAATGATGTAACTATTACAGATATTTATGTGGTTCTGTGATCTTATCAGTGTGGGTACTTCCCCCAGTGATGAACATGTCTGTCCAGTCTGGGTAACTATTATCCATTTCTGCCCCATATATCACCTATGGAGTAGCTACCCTATGACATACCAGAGACATTCCTTGAGGTCTCTTATCATCAAATTGAATCCAGTGTAGCCCACGAATGTTTATCAGTTATGCCTCATTCTCATTGTTCATACATGAATAGCTCATCTTCTTTCCTAGACATGGAGATGGTGGGTGTTAGCAATCAATAAATCAATCAATGACCATTTATTAAACACTTACCAGAAAATAACAATGAAGTCTCTCCTTTCAAGGAGCTTGTGGGAGACAACATGAGTATGGTACATGGAAGATGTCTGCAGAGTGAATGGGAAAGTAACCTTAGAAAGGAAAATATTAGTAGCTGGGAGGACTGGGCCATTGGTTCTGTAGAAACTAGCCTTTGAGGTGCCTTGTGTTATAGAGAAATAAGGTAAATCTTTAATCTTTTGGTTGAAAGGAGGGATAAAGGTGAGGTAGGTATTAGGAGGAGGAATGAAGGGGATGGCTGAATGTAGGGAAGGAATGAATGAGGCGGTATATTGGATGGTGAGGGAATAGGTGGGGTATTCAGGAAAGGCAGCTTAAAACAGGCTTGACACTGAGGCTAGAGACAGAGGATACTGGGGAGATATAGGCAGGATCCTTCAAGGTGAGGAAAGGTATCTCTATAGATACAAAGGAGTTTGGCCAGTCAGAAATGTTTAAATCTGCCTTGAGGGCTTCTCCTGTTAGTTTCTAAAGTCCCTTGAGGGAGCAGTCCAAGGGCTCCTCCCTGTCAGTGAAACTGATGGCAGGAAGTCTCAGGTAAGGACTTCCTGCCAAGATGGTTGCCCGCAGTTCCCTTAAGAAATAAAAGAAAATAATTCCTTCCTTCTTCAACCTTTGCCTAATTTTCAACACAATGATTCACCAGAGGGTTTGAGTAGTTAACAAAGGGGGTTTATTAATATCAGGGTTAATCAGAAAGGAGAGAGAGGTTTAGGGTTTTGTAATAGCCACTAAAGAGAAAGCTAAGGGTGGGAGAAGGGTCACAGGAGGGTTAGACTGAGAGAGAGCCTGCTCTCCCAGTCAGGAATATTTGATTGCCTTAAAGTAAAGTATTTACTAGATTAATAAAATAAGGGATAGCTTGATTTAAGGATGTTCTACTTGCCTACAGAAAACTAAAGCCCACAAAGTCTAGTCACCAAAACCAAACCACCCTTCCTCCTCAGAGCCCAAAGAGAAATTCAGGGAAAATAATAGGGAAGTAATATGGAGAAGGTCAGGGAGAGGTCCAGAGAAATCAGCTAGTTTCAAATTGTCCAGAGACAAAAGCACAGGCCAAGCCAAGCCAAAAGCCAAAAGCAGAGCCCCAGTTGGAACGTCAGCTCTCTTCAAGCCTTAGACTCCAACTGAACTTTTGTGAACATTCTAAGAGTTCTAACTGCCAGGAAGTTTACAGTTGACTCTTGCAAGAGCAAAAGCCTCTGTTGCATCCTTGCATTACACTTGAAAAAAACCAGAGATCCTGAGGGAAAGATGAGGAGAGGCGATTATACAAAGGAGAGGAATGGGGAGATGGGTCATTGAATTAAAAATAAGCTGGTAATTAGGAAATTAGGAGCCATGGGTCATAGATTTGGAGGTGGAATGATAATAATAATGGCTAATATGTATGTAGTGCTTTATATGCATAAATAAATAGTCAGGATACAAACATTAAAAAGGAAATTAGAAGAATTTATTAATTCTAATTATTAATGAATATCTAATTATTCATTCTAATAAATTAGAAGCAAAAAAAACAACCAGTGACAATTGCAGAGAAATTAATTACTAGAAAGTATTGTCGTAGATATCTTAAGTGACAGATTATCCAAAATACTAGAAAAATAGTATATTAATTCTGTATATACTGATATATGTATATATTGTCTCTTGATGAAAGCATACTTGAGTGCTAAGATTGTTTCATTTTTTGTTGTTTTCTCAGTGCCTAGCACATAGTAAGTACTTAAAATGTTAGTTGATTGATTGTGTAGTATATACGGCTATAGCCACTGTTCAAGGTTCTTGGGATACAAAGTCCTGTTCTCAAGGAGCTTATAGTCTTCTGGAGAAAGTTATAAACATGATACTCAAGTCCTCTTCTGTCGATATCTATTTATCATCTCCACATAATCTGATAAGGACTACTTAGTTGATAAGGAAACTGGACAAGGGAGATCTTTCAGCTAATGGTTCCAACTCCATCTCCAGGAGCATGGAATTTATTATATATATTTCAAGACTCATTTCACACAAAAGAACCCCCCAAACTTTGCGTTTGTGCAGAAGTTACAAATTATGTCATACCAAAACACAAAGATTCTCAATGGCTTCCAAATAGAAGAAGGCCAAGGCCGAATTTTGACTGGGTTCTTATCAGAAAGCCAAGTCGGACAATATTTTGGTAGGATGGAAAGCCCCTGGATTTCTCAGCCTTGACTGTCTCAAACAACTTTTTTGAGACACATCAGTTTATTCTTAATCTGGGCAAAGTGCCCCTGCTAAAGTTTTGGCCTTGGCTTTACCAAGCAGCTGCATTCCTGACCAAAGGGGAAGAATGTTAACCTCTTGACTGTTGGTTTGCAGAGAGCTCAAAGTTTTTCAGTAAGACCACATTGCTTTTTAAGAAAAGGTGTAAATTATTAAAAGGAGTCAAAAGAGGAATCTGATTTCTATCTTAGATAACCCAATCCAGACTTACTCTGATAAGAGCAGGGGGTTCAACACATGGCTCTGCTGAGCTGTGTTGACTTTTTGATGGGGTCCAGATAAAAATATCTATTCGAGATTCTAATTTCTCTTAATGGCTTCACACACTCTTCTCTTCCTTTTCCATTCTAAAATTTGGTGTTCTCATCAGCTCTTTTGGATTTAGTCATCCCTTCTATTGCTGATGATTTCTAGGTTGGATAGAGCACTGAACCTGGAGTTAAGACAACCTGAGTTCAAATCTCACTTCAGATGTTTACTAGCTGTGTGACCGTTGGCAAGTTATTTAATCCTGTTTGCCTCACTTCTTCACTTATAAAGGAAATGGCAAATCACTTCAGTATCTTTGCCAAAAAAAAACCTTAAATGGGATCATGAAGAGTCGAACATGACTAAATGGCTAAATGACAAACTTCTTCTTCTTTTGTTCTGTGCTGCCAGCTTTCCACCTTCTGTGTTTCATAGACAACTCACTCTCAATATGTTCAAAATGGAACTCATTATCAATTCTTTCAAATCCTTGCTGCTCCTGTAAACTTTCCTTTTTCTCCTTAAGTCACCATTTTTCTTCTAGTTACTCAGTTTTATGACCATGGAGATATCTTTCCTCCCTTTCCCAATCACCATATTTAACCAGTTTGCCAAGTCTTATCAATTCTACATCTACATAATCTCTTGGATTCAAAAGGAATCATCTTTGTTCTTTTCTCAATTTCTCTTATCTGGACTATCACAAGTTTCCTGTTTGGTCTCCTTGCTTACAGACTCTCCTTTCTTCTATCCATCTTCCATTCAGATGTCAGAGGAATGTACTTCTTCCTAAAGAACAGGTCTGTGTCATTCCCCTGCTCCCAAATCTCCAGTGGGCCCCTGTTAACTCTAAGATAGAATAAAAACTTCTCTATCTAACTTTTAAAATCCTTCACAATCTGTCTCTGGTATAATTTACAGACATAATCTCACATTACTTTCTTTCTCTCACTCTACAATAAAAAGAACACTATCTCTGGAATTAGAGGACCTAGGTAGAAATTCCATCTATGTTGTTTAATGCCACATGCTCTGGTTCCATCATCCACAGTCTTAACAACAAACAAGATGTCTGAAAAATAGGAGCCTATTCAACACACTATCAATTACATCATCTTCCCTAATAACAGGTAGCCTAGCATTAACAGGAACACCATTTTAGCAGGTTTCTATTCAAAAGATTCCATCATTGAAGTCTTAAACACATCATATACAAATACTTCACAATCTATCTCTGATATAATTTATAGTCATATCTCACATTACTTTCTCTCTCTCACTCTATAATGGAAAGAACACTAGCTCTGGAATTAGAGGACCTAGGGGATTTGGGGCAAGTCCCAACTTTCCTTATCTGTACAATGAAGAGACTAAATTAGATTGTCTCTGAGATCCCTTCCAATCAAATTCCATATCTGTGATTTTGGGTCACCTCCTAGCTAAATCAGCCTACTTGCTGATCCCCAAACTCCAGATTTCAACCTGACTCCAAATTTTTACACAGGCCTCAAGGGAATGTACATCCCATTCCTGAAATACTAGAATGTACTCTCTCATATCTACCTCTTAGAATTTCTATAAAATTGAGGCTTCAAAGCTCAGGTATTATTCAGATAACTCTTATAGGAAGCTTTCTATACTTCTTCTAATTTTACCTTTTTTCAAATTTATATTTAATTGTTTATTTGTCTTTTATAGTCTCCAGTAAAATGTAACACTTCATGGTAGGCACTTTTTTACCCTTTGTTCTAAGTACAGGTGCTTAATAAACATTTATTGAATTGAATCAGAAAGGGCCATGAAGGCCATGAAGAGTTTGGACTTTATTTCAGAGATAACAGTGACTTATTAAAGTTTTTTTGAGCAGATAATAATATATTTCCAAAATATGCTTAAAAGAGCTATAATAATTTACCAAAAATACCTATAAGAGATGAAAACTTTCCAAGTATGGATTCTACATAATTTTTATGATTCTTATCAGAAATTGTTAATGTTCATGCTAGTGAACCTGTCTTTATACTAAGATCATAAATAAATCAGAGATAGGGAATAGATCTGTGATTTCATTGGCAGAGAGAACTCTTGGATGAGAAAACTTCCTGTACCAATACACATTGGCACCTTTTTCTGCAACCTAGAACCTTAGAGAGTTACCTAGAGCACTGAGAACAAGTGACCCATCCTGGGTTCTATGCAAGTGTTAGAGAGAAGACTTGAACCCACATTTTCTGTCCCTGAGCCCAGTATTTTATTCATTAAACCATACTATCAGTGAAATCAGACTGAAATTAGGATGAGGGAGAGGCATCAGCTGATTCAAGAATAGTCCCAAAGGAAGCACCCAAGGAAAAGGTATTATTTGAGAGGGTTAAGAAGCTTAACTTCTTGAAAACATCTCCACAATTCTGCTTTCCATTGATGATCTGAGTCACATTTGAGTCACCATGAGATTGATCAACAAAACCAAGACCATGTTTCCAGGAGGTCCAGTTGAAATGGACTCATTATTTGGAAATGTCCTTTTATCTCTTTAGATGAGTCTAGAAAGAGTTTAGAATAAGAGTTTGAGAGAGCATCGGAAACACTGTCTGGTCCAATTCTCTCATTTTATAGAAGAGGAAAGAATGATTCAAGGAATTATTCCCCCAGGTCATTCAGGTTGTAATTGATGAATGAAGTTTTGAAAATAGTTCTTCTGACTAAATGCACAGTTTTTTTCCCCAATGTGCAATTTTATAAAGCATATAGTGAAAACCTCTGGGGATGACATGAAGGCCCTGGTTCAGGGGAGATAGCTTTAAAAAAAAACCTCTTACTTTCTGTCTTAGTAACATTTCTAAGAACATCAAAGGATAGCCAAACAAGGTTAAGTGACTTGTTTAGTCACATAGCTAGGAAGTATCTGAGGCCAGATTTGCACTCAGGTCCCCCCCAACTCCAGGCCTGGAAGTCTTTAGTCTACTCTGCCATTTAGGTGCCCAAGAGGGGATAGTTTTAATTGCACAAGGTGCCTGGGTTAGGGCTTTGTGAGTGGAAATAGGGGTAAAGTGTGGGCACTGAAGATTAATTTCAAATGAAAGTTTTGCTGAGGGCATATATTAAATATGATAAAATAGCAAAAATTGAAAGTAATCTTTTCAACTGGAATTATTGTAATTATGAAAAAACATTTTGATAAATCTCTTGCTAATTCTATGAAATGAAAGTGTGTAAGAAGAGGAAAACCATTTAAAGAAAAATTAGTATTAGAGCATTAAGTGTGGTATGCTCTAAGAGTCTGTGCTTCTTTTAAACATTTTTAGAAACATTAAATAATAATTATAGGTAGAGCAATGAAATGGAAACTATTTCTCAATATAATTGTCTTTAAAGGAACTACATTAAATTAAGAAGATTAATTTTATATTGACCACCATTTTGAAAGAGATTGGCTTAGCAATCTGCCCAAGAAAAACCAAATGAATCAAGTGTATCTATTTTCTGAAGCATAGCATTGATACTGAATGGGCAGCTCATTCTGTTAGTTCAATAATATGTATTTACACATGTATATAAATACACACATATATGGGGATATATATATACATACATACACACACACACACACACACACACACACACACACACACACAAAACACTACAGATGGATGAGAAAGTGCCAGAACTGTAAAGGAAGGATGCAGATGGGATTACATTTGGATACTTTTTTCTTTTGAGAAACTGTTTCCTAATATAAAAAAATTTGCCTTTTTCAATATCAGAATTCAAAACAAAAGGGCAAGCTAGGTGGCACAGTGGATAGAGTGCTGGGTTTGAAGTCAGGGAGGCTCGTCTTTCTGAGTTCAAATCTGGTCTCAGACACTTACTAGCTGGATGACCCTGGGCAAGTTACTTAAACCTATTTGCCTCAGTCTCCTCACCTGTAAAATAAGTCTGGGAAGGTAAATGGTAGTCCACTCCAGCGTCTTTGCCAAGAAAACGCCAAATGGAATCAAGAAGAGTAGGACATGACTGAAGCAACTGAACAATATTCAAATCAAAACATTTCAATTCAACAAGCATTGGTTAAACATTACTGTACACCTGGCACTGTGGGGTTGCAAATAGAAAAAGAAAGCCCCTGCCCTCAAGGAGCTTACACTCTAGAAAAGAACATGTGTCCAAAGAAGTCAATACAAAATTATACAAGATGAATACAAAGTAATTTGGGATTTGGCAGAAGGATAGTTCACACTAACAATTAGGGAAATCAGAAGAGGCTTCTGAAAGCAATGGGGCACTTGAGCTGAGCCCTGAAGGAGGTTATGGATTCCAAAGGGCAAAGGTGAAGAGGGAAAATATTGCCATCATGAGGGGCCAGCCTGGGCAAAGGCAAATGGGGACAAGAAGGGGAATATCATAAACAGTGAAGAGTGAGTCCAGTTTGGACAGACTATGGTGTGTACAAGGGTAATGATATGAAATTATTCTGGGAAGACAAGTTGACATCAAATTATTAAGGACTTTAATTGACAAACCAAGGAATTTGTATTTTATCCAATAGGGAACCACTGAATGAAGCATCTTAGGCGAATGGCATTGTCAGAGATGTACTAAAAGAGTCTTTTCTTGTGTTATCCTGGGTGCTAATTTCACTACATGTCTAAACTCTTAATTTTTCTTGTAACACTTGGCAACTGTGTAGATGATAGGTTAGAGAGAGCAATAGCTACAGGCTATTGTCAAAGTCCAAATAAAAGGTGATGATGGTCTGAAATAGAATGGCAGTTGTGTGAGTGCAAGAGATGTTCTGGATGTAAAATTTACAGAGTTTAATGACTAACAGGATTGAAGGAGACGGAAAATTTGTATATTCTGTGAATGATTCTGTTTGGACAAAGTCAGTGAACAGAGCAACATCTGAGGAATCAAAATTGTGGTTCACTCAAAGGGCAGGTGAGAAATATAGATGGGCATAAATAGGTTTCGGTATATTTGCAACTATCTCCTGCACACTAGATAATGTGAAAGATATCCTGGAAATGTAATATCACCAAAGGAGAGATAGCAAGGTACGGTAGACAGTGGTGGATCTGGAGTCTGAGGACCTGGGTTTAAATCTTAGCTCTGATATCTACTACCCATGGGACCTTGAGCAACTCAATTTATTTCTCTGTACTTTGGTTTCCTTATTTGTAAAACGAATAGGTTGGACCAGATGGCCTTTAAACTCCTTTTCTGGTCTAAATCCATGATGCTATAGTATTTGTCAAGAGCAAAGGTGTATGTATGCATCAGAGTATTTATGATTCTATTTTGGGGTTTTGGTTTTGTATGAGTGTGCTCTCACAATCTTACAGCAATGACCAATATGCAAGTGTGTTTTACATTATTATATATATATATATATATATATATATAATTTTTTTAAAGAGTGAATGTGTATGGGATAGCTAGGTGGCTCAGTGGATAGAGAGCCAGGTTGGGAGAGGGGAAGCCCTAGCTATGTGATCCTGGACAAGTCACATAACCCCAATTGTCTAGCCTTTATGCATTCTTCAGTCTTGGAACAGATACTTAGTACTGATTCTAAGAAAGAAGATAAGGGTTTTAAAAAAAGAGTGAAGATGTAGATCTTATTCCATTCTCAGCTGTCAAAGCACAGGGCTGACCATGTCACCCACCTCTCCTCCCCCTATCCATTAAACTGCCATGACTGCTATTACCTTTAGGACCAACTATAATCAAAAATAAAATGATCTCCTTGGCATTAAAAGCCATTTATAATCTGGACCTTTCCTAACTTTCTCATCTTCTTTATCTTATTTCCCTCTATGAACTCAGTAATCCAGAGCCCTTGTCCTCCTTGCTGTTCTTCCCCAGAGACATTCTTTCTCCTGGCTCAGTCATTTTCACTGGCTGGCCTCCATTTCTATAATTGTTTTCCTCCCCATCTCTATCTCTTGGATTCCCTGTCTTCCTTCAAGTCGCAGATAAAATCTTTGCACTAAGAAGTTGGTTTTTTTCCCTAATCCCCCTCAATGATAGTTCTTTCCCTCTACTGATATTTTCCAATTTATCTTACCAATATGTCATTTGTAGAGTTGCACGTTTGCATGTTTTCTCTTTTATTAGACTGAGCAAAGACTATCTTTTGTCTTTCTTTGTATCCTCAGAGTTTGGCACAATGGGTAGCACATAGTAAACATTTAATAAATGCTTGTTGACCTACTGGCATCACAAACTCAGAGGTAAGACTCTTATCACTGAGTTGAACCTCCATAGTGGATAATGGGCAAGAATTACCCCAGACAAGAATCTTTAATGGGTTGTGAGCCAAACCATTGGAGGCCATACTTCCAATAATGAGCTCATGGATTTACTTATTAATGTATTTAAGACATTTATGGTGCATAGTGTAGGAGTAAAAAATGAATGAAATACTCCACATAATTTTAAATTAAAGGATTTAATAAGAAAAATGAGAGAGAAAAGGATTCCTTCAGTTAAGGGAGCAGAACACAGAACCAGAGACACACACCTGCCACATTTTAACCAAAGCAAAGCTCAAACTCCCAAAAAAGAGCCCCACAGCATGGGTCTCAGCCAAATTTATCTCCCCAGCCTCTGTATGTCAAATGAGGACGTACTTAAAAGGATGCTGGGAAAATGTAGCTCAGATGTGACAAATTTTCCACCTGTACAATAGTAATTTTTTTTTGATGAAAATGTCTCTACAAATATGCCAGTAAATCTTTATAGAGTGCCATCTGTGTGCAAAAGACTGTGCTAGGTATTTAGTTCTTGCTATCTCTTTCTCTATATCGGATCTTTCTACATGTAAATTGATTTTATTGTTTTGGTATTTCTTTTGCTGATGAAACCATTCCATGTTTTAGGCAGTTTGATGGTACAGTGGATAGATCAAAACCTGAATTGAAATCTAGCTGTAGGCATTTAACTAACTGTGCAACTCTAAAGAAGTCACTTAACTCCTGACTGCCTCAGTTTACTCAACTGTAAAATGGAAATAATAATCCTAGCAACTCTCTCAGAGTTGTTGTGAGGATCAAATTATAATATTTATAAAACACTTGGTACTTAGTAGACACTTAATAATATAAGCATGTAATACTGCTTCCATTCCATTCCATGGCTTAGCAGATGATTTTCTTTCTTTTATTTTAATACCCCTTATCTTCCACCTTAGACTTAATACTGTATATTGGTTTTAAGACAGAAGGATGGTAAAGATTAAGCAATGAGGGTTAAGTGACTTGCATAGGGTCACACAGTTAGGAGGTACTCGGGGGCTAGATTTGAACCCAAGATCTCCCTTCTCTAAGTCCAGCTCTCAAACCACTGAGCTACCTAGCTTCCCCCTTAGCAGATGATTTTCATCAATTGCATGTCCAAAAAAAATATTTAATCAGCTCTTAGGTAATCCTTTTTGAATAGCATCTCTTTCTAGACCCGCCATGCTTCAAGTGCTAAGGTGGCATTTTAAAAATTCTTATTTTAACAAAGTCCAGCTATAGCTCAAGTCTCCTGGCCCTGGCATGGGGTGTCTCCCCATCCCATACATGCTCAGGACTCAGTCTGATTTTACTGCACTGGAGGAGAAGAAAGGAAAGGAATCTGATACAAACTACATCAAAGGGAGGTAATATCGCACATTTACCAGGATCTTAAGTTTAGTGTTTCAGATCAAACCAGAGGTGTTTTCTGTTTGTTTCTTTGAGAAGACAGAATTGATTTATCAGGGTGAAACATGAGGTCATTATAGTTTTTGATATGAAGAAGATAAAATTAAACCTTACTGAATATAACACATCATCTCTCTGGTTGCTACTAAAGAGCCATCTTCCTTCCTTATCACTGCTGCTTCCATTTAAACATGTGTTTTATGCTCTCTCAAGAAGGATATTTGTAACTTGATTACACAATATTCTACATTTAAGAGTAGCATATAAGCTGCATTCGTGAGAATGGCTTTCTCCATCATTTGCCATCCCTCAAGTTAGTTGACCACTTTGTCTTCTGGGTATAGCCCTAAGGTTCTATGATTCTAAAGTCTGGGAGATTTGGAGAAGATTGATCTGGGGTAAAATCACAAGATAACTGGGATTTAGGAGTATATGGGGTACCTCCTTCCGCCTTCTTCCAGTTAACATTTCGGTATTGTTTTCTCCCCCATTCAAATGTCAGCTGCTTAAGAGCAAGCGTTCTTATTTGCCTATATTAATATCCCTAGAGCTTAGCACAGCGGCCCACAGTAAATGAAAAATAAATGTTACATCTATTTTAAATTGTGTGTGTCCATAGTATCTCTCTCTTTCTCTCTATATATAAATGTTTATAAATTTAATTTGTAAATAATATAATATACAAGTACGCATAATATAAAATATAAAGTAAGAATATATTATATAATTATATGTAATATATAGTAAATGTATATATAGAGTGGGAGAAAGAGTGAGAGAGATAGAAAGAGTGAAAGAATGAAAGAGAGAGAGGAAGAGAGAGAGGGAGAGAGAGAGAGAGAGAGAGAGAGAGAGAGAGAGAGAGAGAGAGAGAGAGAATCCACAGCTAAGTGGAATACTGGATAAAATGTTGGGCCCAGAATCAGGAAGATTTAAGTCGATTCCTACCTTAAATCTGTGACTGTAACCACAGAGACGGGGAAAGGAAAGGTGAAACTGTTCAATCTAATTTTCAACTGAAACTATGCCTTGTTTGTTTCTTTAGTGATAGCAGATATCTTTGTCAAAAAGTACACAAAGAGAGAAGTATTTACTCTGCAACTAAAGTAAAAAGCAGAAAAGCTGGGAAAAACAAAGCTAAACTAACAAAACTACTATAGAAATTGGGGCAGGAAGCAACCTGAGAAAAACCAAGAGTCACTGTGACGCTAAAGTAATAAAAGGTTACCTGGTTACCATAAATGAAACGCTAAAATATTACGTTAGCAACAAATAAATGTTGAAGCATAATAATGGTGTCTCCAGAATGCCTGTTGAACAAAGATAGCAGGGCCTTTGTAAGACCATAAAACACCTTCCTCTGGCCCTCAATGGGTCCTCAAGTGAATCATAGAGTGTGCCCTGAGCTTGGTCCCAAAGCAGTTTGGAGTTTTAAAGGGGAAAAAGAGAGAGAGAACATTTTTTTTTCTTTCATCTTACATGATTTTCCCAATGAAATGCCAGACTTACCAAATAAAATAAGCAAATATTTCATGAATAATTTTAATGATGTATGTGGTGGTAGGTACTATGGGAGAGACAAAATTGTATAAATATGATGCTCGAACTCAAAGAGATTACGACTAAATTGGGAAAATAAGACAAAATATACAACCAGCTTCTCATCTGGATTATTTTGTTGGACTATGAAATAATCCAAAAGAACCCACATAATTTTAAAATCTATGATTTTTTATTCCAACTTATAAATAATAAAAATAACACAAAGTTTACTGCTAAATTATGTAGTACAGATTATGTACCGTAGAGTTGCAACAAAGGGAGATCAGGGAGCACTAGAGCATCAAGGGGAGTATCCACCAGGGCTGGAGCTGACTGTTGAGAGTAGGTCAGCCAAATCTGGGTAAGAGCTATAGAAGCGGAGGGGGTATAAGGAAAGATATTCTAGGATAGAGAACAATGGGAGCAAATTCCAAGTCCTGAATGAATGCATCATTGACCAAGTATAGAGCAAAGGAGAGTCAGTTGAATAAAGGAATCAATTTACTCCTTACTTACCAAAAGTAAATGATAAAAATGCTAAGACATTTTACCTTAACCAGGTGGAAATCAAATCAATTTAAGGCATCCCAACTGAATGTGAAAGGACTTGATACATTTAGATGATTCTGATGAGCTATTGGAGGAATTGGAAGTGCTTTTGAACTTTGAATTTGAAATTGAATGAAAAAAATTTGTCATATATTGTGGGTCTTCTATAAAATAGTAGACTATTCCAATACCAAGAGATAGAGATTCCAGTGGGCTATAAATGAGAAGAGAGGATTGTGACTAACTCCACTGAAAGTGATTTTGCCTCTTCATCTTCCCTACAACTGACTAGAAAACCATGTGAATTTTGGAATCCAGATGTTAGGAAATCTAAAATTTCCTAACAGCATCCTAACAACCCCTCTGAAAGAGGTGACAGTTATGTCTATTTCAGAAATTAAGAACAGCAAAGTCCAGCAAATAAGTGCTATCATGTCCAAGGGGAATGCCATGAGCTCCTGTGAAGGGAAGAAAGGGATTTCTAACAATCAAAACTGTGAGTTACTACTTTGCCATATATGATCTCATAGTTTGAGCTTACTTTCCTCTGGAGAATGTATATGTAGGTGGGAAAAGACATCACAGATATTAGAGGGAAATATTTTGTATACCACCTTAGTAAATACCCTTTTCAAAAAGTTACTTGAGTCTTGCTGACTAAATTCCTCTATTCATAATCTGGGAAGTAGGAAGTACCCTGATGGGGGCATAGGAGCTATAAAATATGAGAAAAGAAATCCCCAATCCTTCAGAGATACCTTTAGAGCCCTGAGGGGAAGGGATAGCTAACTCTGGGGACCTGACTCATTGGGGCAAGTAGAAGTTGGGATAATCAGTTCCTAACATTATAGTTATTCGCATATTTTCTCCCCCTGCTAAAGATAGGTGGTACAGTGATTAGGACACTGGATCAGGAGTCACAAAACCTGAGTTCAAATCTTCTCTCAGATACTAGCTATGTGATCCTGTGCAAGTCACTTAAACTCTCTTTGCCTCCATTTCCTCAGCTGTAAAATGGAAATAATAATAATAATGCCTAGCTTGCGGGGTAGTTAATGAATCTCATAGGAGATAATATTTTTCCTGGAGTGTAGTAGGTGCTATTTAAATTCTTATTTACTCTCCTTTCCTTTCCATTAGAATGTGAACTCCTTGAAGATAGAGACCATTTAAATTTTTTTTTTGTTTTTACCTTCCTTGGTACAATTCACGATCCATAGAAAACATTTACTATATGCTTTGATTGATTGACCAGTACATTAATATTGGACTATTTTCCCCTAGAAGACTACGTAGAAAGCTAGGTAGAATATTTTGTAATTTAATAAAACTTGACTTAATTTTATAGCACACACACACATACATACTTTTCCAACTTCCATTAAAACCACCCTACTCTCTCGGTACATTTTATTAACATCTAATCATCCCCTTGGTATTGCCTCAATATTTCAATAGTCTGTAATCTTCTCAGTGTGGACATTCTTCACTTTGAAGGTACAGATTGATGGGTTACATCGTGACTTTTATTTCTGTGTGATTCTTTTATTCATCTTTTTATAAATCCTTGATAGAATATATACCCCATGAACAAAAGACTTTCCTCTTCATCTTTTAAGAAAAATGGTACAATGGAAAGACTGGTGAACATGGAGTCACAAGCCTTGAGTTTGAATTCCAATTCTGCCATTTACTGTCTGTGTGACCTTGGTCAAGTTACTTAATTTGCATGAGATAGAGTCTTCTTTTCTCTCAAATGACAAAGTTGATGATCTCCAAGATCCTTTACAGCCTCAAGTCTATAGCATCATGATTCTTTGATATTATGGGTTGTAAAAATGGAAAAGTAGATAGAGGAATAGATGTCAGGTCATCAAAACTAAAACATATTTACTAATTGGTGCCATGTGCCTCAAACTGTCATTGTTGTTATTCATTCATTTCAGTTATGTGTGACTGGCTCTCTGTTGACTCCATTTGGAGTTCTATTGGCTAAGATACTAAAGTGGTTTTGCCATTTCTTCTCCAGCTCATTTTACAGGTGAGGAAAATTAGGCAAAGAGGGCTACATGACTTGCTCAGGATCACATAGCTAGTTAATGTCTGAGGCAGGACTTGAACTCAGGAAGACTAGTCTTCCTGACTCCCAGCTCAGAGCTCTATCCATTATACCTCCTTGATGCCCCAAGAGGTGGTACCATGCAAGAGACATTTTTGCTTTATTTCTGCCCTGACAGATTTTCGCTCTGAAGCAGGTAAAGTCAATATTGCCAAAGACTAAAGGATCCAGGTAGATAACTACAAAATAGAGATAATGCAAATTAAGAGTTTGTCCCATAAATAAGTTCAGAGAAATAAATACAGTAAGGCTTCCACTAAGTGGACCTTAACAGTTGGAATATTGACATATCCAGGCTTTTTTCTTTACTCCTGTTTTAGGAAAAAGAAGCTAATGGCAACTAACCAATCCAAAGCATGTATTTTCAACTTTAACGTACCCACTGTATGGATTGTGTTGATTGTAGGGAAAGAGGAGAGATAGATTCAAGAATGACTGAAGATAATTCCAGCTTTCATGGAGCTGATGGTTTAGAAGGGGAATATAACACATAACCAAAGGAAAACAAAATGATAAGTGCATAAAGAGATACAAAGCAAATGCTTTGTGAGCTCTAAGAAGGGTAAATGACCATAACTGAATGGTAAGGCCAGAGGAAACTTCATGAGAGAGCTATCTAACATAGATCTTAGAAGATGTATAGGATGATTTCAATAGGGATAGCTGCAAAAGAGAGGAAGAGAGAAATGGAAAAGGCACAGCAAATGCTGTAAGCAAAGAAGAGGTGAGATAAACACAGGAGCAATTATTCCCTTTCATTTGCATTATACCTCAGTCCACATAGTCCTTTTGTTGATTCTAACATGATATCCCATCTGTCTTCTCTCTACCTTGGCAGAGGGTATTCCTTGAAACCCATCTCTGCCTCCCTCATCTCTGCCTCCCTCATCATATGCCACCTTCCACTTGAGACTTCTCATGGTCTCCTGAGGGACTGTTCCTCTCCCAAGCTACTTTGAAGTGACTTTGTATATATTCTATATATTTATCTTAGTACATACCAGTTCCCATGCTCCTTCAGGGCAGGGATTATCCCATTTTTCACTTTGTACCTTCAGTGCCTAGCATAGTGCTTATTACTTAATATAAATGCATAGTATTTGTTAATTGAAAATAACTGGCATGCCTCGAGTCAGAATCCATAATATCTAACACTTATATAGTGCCTTAAGGCTTAACAAGCATTTTACATACATAATTCCATTTGAAGGGGTAGGGAATAAGCATTTGTTTAGCACTTTCAACCTGTCAAGAGTTTTTCACAGATGTTATCTCATTGAATCCTCACAACAATCCCGCTGTTATTATCCACATTTTACTCTTGAGGAAACTGAGACAAACAGGGGTTAAGTGAACTGCCTAAGATCACAGAGCTAGTAAATGTCTGGAGGCCAGATCGATCTTAGGTTTCCCAGTCCCCAAGTCCATCATTCTAGTCACCTAGTTGCCTTTGACAAAGGTGCATACTACAGCTATTCTCATCTATTTTTTTCTTAAAGATGAGGAAAGAGAGGCTAAGAGTTTAAATGATTCACTCAGAGTCACATAGCTAATAAATGCTTGTTGGAGGATTAATTCCCAGATATTCTTGAAACCAAGTCCAGTGCCCTATCCATTATGCCATCTCAATGCCTTTATATTAACAGCGTAAGATATAAATGGAAAAGTAGGGAAGCAGCAGTTTATGGAGTGCCCTAAATGTCAAGTCACGGAGTTTGAATTTTATTATTTGGCAAGAGAGAACCCTTGAGGGTTTTCGAGCAGAGTGACATGATCAGATTTGTGTTTATACATCTGACAGCAAGAGAAGAGATGGATTAAAATGGAAGAGCAGAAGCAAGGAGAGCCCTTGGGAAGCCACTATTATAATTCAGAAAGGTGGCCAACCTAGGATGGTGGAAGTAGTGGGAGTAAAAAGATCTATGGCTAGATCCATGGGATATTATGGAGTTACAATAAAGGTCACAAGGACAGTTGATTGTATCAACAACAACATGATAATTACCAATATCAAAAGCAACTGAAAGGTCCAGGAGAATAAGGACTCAAGATACCCAGTTTCAGTACTAATGAGGTCACTTGTCAGTTTTGAAAGAGCAGTTTGAAGTATGAAAGTCAATTGGAAGGTTTGAAAAATGAGGAGGTGGAGAGGAAGGAAACATGCCAGGCATATAAAACTTTTTCAAGACAAATTTTAAAAGTAAAGAGAGAAAATGAACAGGATTTAGTTTTAAAATGCTAATTTCCTAGCTATGTCCTAGGGCAAACATACATTTAGCCCAGATCTTATACATCCATAATATTGTTTCCTCTGGGATCATTGGTATTCTGAATGACAACCCAATGACATAAATTATCAGTAGCCAAAAAATATATGTATTGTTTTCAATGCTATAACTAATGCAGGAAAGTGAACCGACAGTTTACAAAGATTTTTAGAAATAAAACTTAGAATGAAAAGGGATCTCTGGATCTCTGTTAAAAAAGAAAACTGAATCCACCCCAAACCCCCTGCTACTCATGCTTTCAGAGTAAAGGGGCCTTTATAATATTTATATTTAAAAAAAAATAACTACTGGTAGCACAACATAAGAGAACCCTCAGCTTTAATCAGACTCCTCACTAAATTTCTTCTCTCCAACTGGGAGCTGTAGAACTTGCTCTTCAGGAAAGGGTCTGAGAATGGTTGACAATAATGAGGAGAGTTCCATGACATACTGTTTGTTGAAAAGCCAGCAGGCTACAAGCGAATAATGGATTGGGGGGATTTGTCTGTAATTAGTGTCTTTCTCAAAATAGCTTAGAATAGGATACATATAAGTTGAATAGGAAAAAACCAGAACTAACAAATGTTAGAGGGAAATCTCATGTAATTGGAAATAATAGGAATTCACCCATGCTTCCAAAAGAGTATAGTTAAGCGCAGCTTTCTCACTATATTTCTGTAAAAAACATCCCTCAAGTAATAAACAGTATCTTTAATTTCAAAATGTTAATGGTAGGGGGAGGTAGATGGCTCAGTGGATTAAGACCAGGCATACAGGTGGGAAGTCCTGGGTTCAAATTTTAACTCAAATACTTCCTAGCTGTGTGATCCTGGGCAAGTCATTTAACTCTTCATTGCCCAGCCATTTACTGCTCTTCTGACTTAGAACCAATACAGGGTATTGATTCTAAGATGGGAGGTAAGAGTGTTTTGGTTTTTTTTTATGTTAATGGTAACCCTTAACATACCCATTTGAGAGCCAGTAGTTAGTAAAAGGAGAAGGTATATTTATTGCATGGAACTCTGGGATAGAACAGAGTGGAGAACTGAACTGCCTACAGATTTGCAGCAATGGGCACATAGAGGCCAAATACCTGAAGATTCTGATTCTTGTATGCCTCATATTGATGTAATAATGATAGCTAATATTCTTATAGAGCTTATGCACTGTTCTAAGTGCTTTAAATTATCTTATTTGATCCTTACAACAACCTGGTCTCAGTATCATTGCCACACTGCTGTTAATTCCCCAACAACTGGGCCATGATGGTCAGGAACAAAGTTATATAGGGCAGGGGAACCACAACCACACAAAATAGATGCTATTCTTGTCCCCATTTACATATGAGGAAACTGAGGCAAGTAGTGGCTAAGTGACTTGCCCAGGTCTTACCACTAGCATCTGAGGCAAGAATTGAACCTAAGTCTTCCTGATTTCAGACCTGGCACTCTGTCTACTGTGCCACCTAGTTGCTCTGGTGTGCCATCTCACATAACAAAGTTAATAGGTCCTCTTACCCACTCCCAGCACATTCTTATTAAAACTGACTCCTGGATTCAGGAAAAGGACTCAGTGACTGAACAACCCTTGAGTGGGAGGAAAATGACAATTGAACCAATTAGCCGTTTTATAACCTCCCTCTACTTTGAAGACAGGTTTTGTTCTCAATTTCTTAAGGCTCGGCAATTTTTATATGGTAATCATTATTCCATAATTACACTAAACGCTAGCCTCTGCGATCTCTCCTGAACCTCGCCAACCTGCAAAGGCATCATCTATCTGTCAGAAAGGATTTTGTCAATGTGGTACCAGATATGATTTCAGATGGGTAAAGCCACCGGGCGCTGCGGTTACCAGAGTTAATAGATGAACAACAAGGAGGGCTTCGTTTGCCTTTGCAAAAACTCTCCCTTAGCCTCAGTTCAATCTAGGCAGACTGAACAAAGAACCCCAGATTCAGAGAATCATTGCCAAGTCCTCTGAGTGATGGAAAAGGTAGCTCTGGAGGTGAAAAAAAAAGATTGCACAAAATTCCCCAAGAAGAGCAATGCATAACTAAGGTTCAAATCTGGTAGTGTCTAGAATCATTAAATATTAGAGTTGAAAGGGCATCAAAAGATCATCCATCTGTTCTGATAACTTTCCTCTTCTGAAGGAGGTAGTCACAGCCTAAGAAAAGCAGAAAACTCGCTCAAGGACACACAGTCAGGAAAGTAGAAGAATCACTCAAGGACACACAGTCAGTGAGTAGTAAGAGCCAGAATAAAAAACAAACATATCCTGCCTCCAGGGAGTCCAGCCTTCTTTCCAACATCCCTATCTGCCTTTTCTTTTGCAATCTCTATGTAGTATCATGAAAAATGTTGCCAGACTGCAGGATTAATTAATTCCACAATTAATTATTATTATTATTCCACAAAATTAAATCCACAACAACTGGGGCATGATTGTCAGTAACAAAGTTAGATGGGGTCTGGGAAGACCTCAGGAAAGGATGAATAACAAGAGCCACCTTTAGAAATTTAAAAAAAAAATTTTTTTAAACACTGTTTTAATGTGAACACGGTGTTTTTTGTTTTGTTTTGTTTTGTTTAGTTATTTTTAAAGGTGGTTCTTATTGTTCATCCTCTCCTGAGGTCTTCTATGTATAACTCACTGGGGCTTGGGGCATAGTGATATATTATCAACTCTTGCACATTTAACATCGATTAAACATGGGATGCTGTTGCCATATGTCATTAGATATACGCTATCTAATTGGTAGATTAAATATACTTATTAGTTAAAATTGCAGAGATGTCGGGGAATGAATGACTTCTCAGAATATATACCTCATAAAAAGTCAGATTCTGATTACTGTAATTATTTCTTTCATAGTGTAAGGTATGTGAATTATTCACAGAAGTGAGGGGAGGAGTGGGGGGGAAACGAATCTTGTCAGCTGGTCTTTGTCTTCACACCCTTGAAACTGAATTGCTATTATTAAGTTTTGCTGAATTTGGTTCATTTTTGTCAATACTTTGGAATAGTAGATGGGGTGAACAAAGCTGCATTATCACCATGAATTCAATTTGAAAACTTCATAAGGAGAAATATTTATGCAAATGTAGGGCTCTGAAGAAGCCAATCCCTGTCATTTCCTCTCTGAGGAATTTCTAAGGCTCTTTTCTGAACAATTGCCATTATGCCCATATTATTTTCCTGAGGCTATGAGGCACCAAACAGAATGCAAGATTAAATCTGTTTTCCTACCATCACCATCACCAGGCATCATAGTAATAAGGGATAAGGATTAAATGACTAGCAAACATTTTTTAAGCACTAATAGTTTTCTTTAATCTTGGTTTACAAGACCAGCCCTAGAGTTTATTTCTAATATCTGAACTCACTTTGGAAAACAGGATAGATTACCTGTGCCCTAAAGATGTGCGGAGACCTTTTTTTTTTTTTAAATGGAACTCTTTCTTGAAAGGAGACACCCAATCCTTTTCTATTAGCACAGTGCTTGGCACATGGTAAGCATTTAATGAATACTTATTGACTTGTTGACCTCATTACTATGTGATTATCTCTATTCAAGTTTATAATTTTACCAAAGATCAATTATGATTAGTGTTCTTTTTAAAATAATATTTTGGGGGGCAGATAGGTGGCTCAGTGGATTGAGAACCAAACCAAGAGACAGCAGGTCCTAGGTTAAAATCTGGCCTCAGACACTTCCTACCTGTGTGACCCTGGACAAGTCACTTAACCCCCATTGCCTAGCCCTTATTGCTCTTCTGCCTTGGAACCAATACACAGTATTGATTCCAAGATGGGCTTTTTTTTAAATTTAAAAATATATAAATAATATTTTTTCTCCAACTACATATAAAAATAATTTTTAACATTCATTAAAAAAATTTTTGAATTCCAAATTTTCTCTCCTTTCCACCCTCTCTCCCAAACCTCCTCCCATTCTGAGACAGTAAACAATCTGATATAGATTTTACGCATACAATCATGAAAAACATTTTTTCATATTAGCCATTTTGTGGAAGGGATCTCAAACCAAAAGAAAAAGAAGAAAGTAATATGTAGTAGTGGCATGGGCATGGAAGGGAGATGGCATGGACATTGTACAGAGATGCCATGGACACTGTACCCCTTAACTCAGGCAAACTGTAAACGGGGAAATTCCCTTGCTCCCTTCTGTCCTTGTGACTAAGCCAAGAACATCAGATAGTGTCTATAAGACCCTGAGATTACTATCATCCTTGGATCTTCCTTTAGGTTGAGATGGACAAAGAGATACGCCTGCAGGCTACACCCTGATACCATCCTATCTCAAGCATTCATCTGTTCCCTAACCAAGAGGGTCTCAGGCAGACCCCACACCCCACCTGAGTGCTTAGAGTCATGTCCACACCATGACATAACCTCATGTACTCACTGTTGTAAAGGGTATAAAAACCCCTAAACTGAGGCACTCTGGGAGCAACCCCCAGGGTTGTTCCACTCATGTCATCTTGCTGGCCATTAATTCTATCTTACTAATAAATCTCTCTTTTTATTTTTCAGCTAAGTTTCAGTGTCTTGCATTCTTGCAAAAGGTATCCTTCCCAAACCCAGGAGTTCACCACTGTACCCCACAACACCTGGTTGTAACCCCTTAACAGTATGTTTCAGATCTTCATTCAGGCCCCATCACTTCATTCTCTGGAAGCAGACAAAATTTTTCATCAATCTGGGATTGTTTTAAATCAATGCAATGTTGAGAATAATTAGGGCAACTACAGTTCATCAAAAAATATTGCTGAAATATTGGAGGATGATGATCTGTGAAAACTTGGCTGCCCTCAGCAATGCACTGATCTGGGATAATCCTAAAAGACTTATGACAGAGAATGCCAGCCATTTCCAAAAAAAGGACTCCTGGAGTCATCTTTCATATGAGTGTATCTTTGGTTTCATTTGGGGGTTTTGATTATATATGAATGTGCTCTTACAACACTGACCAACATGGAAGTGTGTTTTGCATGACAATAAAAAATGAAAAAAAACATTGCTGACATTATGTATAATATTTTTTTGGTTCTGATAATTTCACTTTGCATCACTTCATGTAAACCTTTCCAGATTTTTCCAAAATCATTCTGCTTGTTTCTAATAGCTTAATATAGTATTCCATCACAATCAAATGCCACAACTTGTTCAGCCATTCCCTAATTGATGAACAATCCTTGAATTTCTATTTTTTGTTACCAAAAAATAAGCTACAATATTTTTGTACATGCAGTTTATTTCCCCCACTTTTTATCTCTTTGGGATACAAACCTAATAGTGATACTGCTGGATAAAAGGAGATGTACAGTTTCAGAGTCCTTTGGGCATAGTTCCAGATTGCTCTCTTGAATGGTTAGATCAGTTCACAACTCTACCAATAGTACATTAGTGTCCCAATTTTCCCACATCCCTCCGACATTTATCATATTTTTTTTCTGTCATATTGGCCAATCCGATAAGTGTGATATGGTACTTCAGAATTGTTTTAATTTATGCTTCTCTAATCAAGAGTGATTTAGAGCATTTTTAATATGACTATAAATGGTTTTCATTTCTTTATCTGAAAACTGCCTGTTCAAATCCTTTGACTATCAATTGAAGAAAGGCTAATATTTATAAAAATTTGATCTAATTTTCTTTATATTTGAGAAATGAGATCTTTATCAGAGATATTTATTGTAAAACTTCTTTCCTAGCTTTCTACTTTCCTTCCAATATTGGCTACATTGGTTTTGTTTGTATGAAAAAAATTTTTAATTTAATATAATCAGACATTATCCATTTTAAATCCTCTTATGCTCTCTATTTCTTGTTTGATCAAAAATCCCTTTCTTATCCATAGATCCGAGAAGTAAACTATTCCTATTCCAAGCTCTCCTAATTTACTTATGATATCACTCTTTATTTCTCATTCATGTACCCATGTTGACCTTTTCTTGGTATATAGTATGAAATGTTGATCTATCCTCAATCTCTGATGTACCATTTTCCAATTTTCCCAGCAGTTTTTGTCAAATAATGAATTCATGTCCCAAAAGCTTTGATCTTTTTTATTTATCACATACTAAATTACTCTAGTCATTGGTTCCTAAGTATTGTGTACTTTATCTATTCCACTGATACACTACTCTATTTCTTAGCCAGTACCAAATTGCTTTGATGATTATCACTTTGTAATATAGTTTGAGATCTGGTACTGCTAGGCCACCTTCCTTCACACTTATTTTCATTGATTCCCTTGATAGTCTTGGCATTTTGTTCTTCCAGATAAATTTTGTTATGACTACTGCTCTCAATGATATATGTGTGTGTGTGTGTGTGTGTGTGTGTGTGTGTATGCTGAAACAACTTTTTATAATTTACAATGAACTTATAATTACAAATGAATTCATTTAAAAATGATATTTACCTTTTTTGCTCTTATACTGCCTTTTTTTCTGAATATATCTCTCCTCTAATCTATTATTGAACCATCCTTATAACAAAGAATAAAAAAAAGAAAGATTTTTAAAAAGCAGTTCAGCAAAATTATTCAATATTTTAATGTTGCAGTATATCCAGTGTCCCACACCCATAGTCTTCATCCTCCATCTCTGTAAAGACGGATGCTCTTCTCTTAATCCAAGCTTGGTCATGATAATTATACACCATTCACTTTGGTTTTTTTTCTTTGAGGGGGCTAATGTTCCCCATTTATATCAATCTAGTTATTGAGTATATTGTTTGACTGGTCCTTTTTACTCACTTAGTTTTAATTTTTAGTTTACCTGTATCCCTACACTGGTCAAACATCTTTTTATAAAGACTTGAGACTGATTCAAAGATAAAAACGGTGGGGAAATGGAAGTTAAAATGTTCTCTCATATACTTCATACAACAAAAGCATCAAATGTATTGCTCAAAATAAAAAAAAAACATAAAATATTAGGACCACCTTGTTGCTAATGTTTCTTCTCCATCAGAATAACAAATGCTAGTAACAACAATTGCAGACATTTACATAATTCTTTACAGTTTACAAAGCTCTTTATATAAATTACCTTGTTAGAATCTTTCCATAATACTATGATGTAGGCGGCGTAAGTATTATTATTCTTATTTTATGGATTAGGAAATAGAAACTCAGAAACATTGAGACTTACCTATAGCCACACAGCTACTATGATAAATGGCAGGTCTAGGACTCACTTCAGATTTTCCAAATCCAAGTTCATTGTCCTTTCTACTTCCAACACAGCTGGCATCCAAAGACATTAATAGCTAGATGCCACCAAAACTCAGAAGAATATCCTTACATTCCTCAAGGCTCATTTTTATAATTTCTTTGGAAGAGTCCACTTGGGCAGTCTGGAAAGAAGAGTACTCAATGACAGCCTCTTTAATGATCTTTTGCAGAATTATGCCAGGAATCAAAGTGAAGTTGATAAAGCTATAAATTACAGGATTATCAAACTTACAGATGCCACATACGTGGAAGAGATAGTTAGTTGACACTTTTGAAAAAAGGATCCAAAATTATCTCAATAGATTAGAACACTGTAATAAATCTCATAAGGAGAAAATCAGTGGTGTTGTTATCAAGTTATGTCCAACCCTTCATGACCCCAATTGGGGTTTTCTTGGGAGAGATAATGGGAATGGTTTGCTATTTCCTTCCCCAGCTCATTTTATGCAGATGAGAAAACAGACAAATGGTATTGAGTGACTGGCCCAGGGTCACACAGAGAATAAGTTTCAACGATCAGATTTGAATTCAGAAAGCTAAGTCTTCTCAGACTAAATATAAAGACTTATGCTTGGCTTTAACAATCCTACTTCATAAGCAAGTATAATATGGAGGAGGCATGATTAGATGGTGATTTATATGGAAAATATCTGGATATTTTAGCAGACTGTAGGCTCACTATAAGTCATAAGTGTGACAGAGCATTCATATGATCTTATAATACTTTCCAAGAACAAAGACATGATAGTCAGGATACATTGTAGTCATGAGATTGTTAATTTAATCCTTAGTATTTGCCTGAAATTCAAGTAATTTGCCATAAATTTCTGGATGATGAGGCTTCAGTTATGCACAGATGGGCTACCTACAAGTGAAAGACCTAAAGACATAGATAAGTATGATTTTCTATTCAATTATGCTCTGCCCAGTACCAAGCAATTCTTATCAAAGTAACTAACCATAAATGATTATAGAACTTTATATTAGAAAATAATTAGAACAGGATTTAAAGAAATATAGATTCCTAAGGCTAATTAGTGTTACCTGATAGGCTCATCTCCTGCCCTTCACCCTTCTTAGCTTCAAATGTTAGAAGTTGTCCCAGACAGACCTTAATAGATATTCAAGAATAGAGTACTATAAGGCACTTTCTGAATGGTGTGACCCATGCCCTGGTTCTGAGATGGTGTCTCCACCTGACCAAAGGTGGATAAGATACCTAGTGAGGGAAACATACATTATCTATTTTCCTGGTTATCACACCAGCAAAGCCCACTGACCTAGATGGCCACCATAGCCAAGGTAAGACATATTTATGGACAGGAATAATGCCAAAATTTTTTGTTATTTGACCACATATATTTGTTACAAGTGCTTTGTGTTTCTATCTTTATTCCCACCTCCAATTAGATTGGGGAGTAGAGATGGGTAAAAGGGATAAAAAAATAAATTTCTGTTCACTTAAAAATTTTTAACTAAAAAAAATGGAAACGAAGCAATCAAATTAATCTCAGCTCACCATACAAAATGCAAACTGTTTCCCAATTAATCCCCTCAAAATTCATGGAGGTAAGAAAGATTGGTTTTTTCCTTCCTTGCCTTTATGTTCTACAATTGGGAAATTTCTTCTGGCTAAATCCATTTAATTTCTACTTCACCTACACTCCTCTTGTGGGTGAGAAGCTCATTACTCTGTTATTGTGTCATAACTGAAATTACACACTGATGCTGATTTCCTTCCTTATTCTCAGCTATGCTTTGGGCCTCTGAGATACTATCAGCTGTTCAATTCCTGTTGCCATTACCATCATGTCATCTATTGCTCTTTCAAAATAAGATGACCCAAGACATATACCTCAAACTACTCATCACATCTTGTTATCTCTCTTTAAATACTCCCACAAACTCCTTAAATACCCCCACAGTCTCCTCCTTCCTGGGAAAGAAAAAGGGCACCTCATACATCTGTGAGAATTTTCTTTCCTTGGTTCTAGCTGATTTAGGAAGAGTAAATTCCTTTCATCTTCTACATACCTTAGGGTAGAAGTTAAATCCAATACCACTACCCTTACCATAGAAAGTCTTCACTGAGTCTTTTTGAGGCTGGGAGTGATACTCTTCCTATTGTCTTATGTAAGCTTCAAAATTAATTTCCAAATACTCCAAGTATTATATTTAATAAATTTATTAATAATAACTTGAAACAAGAATAAAGTAAAAAACTAGGGCAAAGAGGTAGGCCATCCTAGCTGTAACAGGAAAAGAAAAGTGAGAGGTACAGTTTACACACAACTATATACATAACATGAACATGCAAGGAAAGGAATTTGGGGAAATACTAAATGAATTCTGGGAAACATAGTCCTGGGGTACAACATTTTCTAATTATACATTTTTCCCTGTGATCTTTTGGGAGACCAGTCTCCCCAAAGAGATCATTTTAAACATAATCAACTTGAAACTTTAAAGATTTTAACTAAAGGTAAAAGAATTTAGATCATTCTGGTAGAAGTAGATTAAACTAAAGAGTTAAAATATCATGCAGAAAGCTACTTAGGCTTCATGCTTTGTATATAAAACTTTCGGCAGGAACTTCTATTTTGTTCTCTACCCTTAATTCAACATTATTTTTTAAATATCTATATTAAATATTCAGAAGCTACTAGATATCTAAAAATCATTTCTGAAGAACCCTTAAAATCAATTGAGATGTTTAGCTCATTAAATTCTCCAAAGGTTGTATACAATTGTAACCAGTTTTGATGGAGTCTATCCATCACCTATGTGATAATTAACAAAGGCAAAATGAAAGAAAGGGCTGTATACACAATATGTGACATCAACGATCAGGTAACAAATCTAGCATACGTAAGGACTCATGGTTTTTTCACTTAAAATGGTTTGTGCATGGTGTTAGTGGGCTTTCACAAGGATATGTTCTTCAGTACAATCACAGGGGAAAGATACAAATAAAAATCATGTAGCAGAATATATCTAATAGGCAAAACACTGTAGCTTAAAATGATACAGACTTTTTTTTCAGGTGTTAGGTAAGGGCTTTAAAAGCTATTCTCCTATGCCCTCTCCCCTAAGGGCAAAACTACTAGGGAGAAGCAATAGGATATTTGCATATGAGAAACTGGCTTCTCTTGGTGTTTTGGGTCAGGAGAAAAAAGACAAAAAAATCAGAGACAAAATCCCCAAAACTTAGACTTCAAATTGACTGATTTGGTACCTGCCCCCCTTCCCCATTATGCTGGGTTGTAGGGTGGGAAAAAAAATAGCAGGAGAGTCCCCTTCCTGTGAAAAATCCTGAGTTACAACTCTTTCTCAGCCAGGAGCCCAGGGTCAGCTTAAAAATAAATCTGCTTAGAAACTAGAAAGGGGGTGGGACTGAATATCATGGTTCTTTTTTTCTATTCCACACTGTGTTCCCCTGCTGAAAAATACAGCTAGGGCAGGCTGGGAACCCTAGTTGGGGGAAGAGAGGGGAAGGGACATAGGCGCAACTGGAGGCAGTACTGGCCACACAGCTAGAGGAAATATATACATCACCTCCTGCACAGAGACTCAAATCAGAGATAGCACTGGGAGGCGGCAGTGGAGCAGCTCTTTGTGAGAGCACACAGGGTGAAGAGAAACCACTCTGCAGCTCTTGTGGTGAGTGGTAGCAGCAACAGCAGCAGTAGCAGTGGGAGCAGCGGTAGGGCTGGCTCAAGCAGATGGGCACAAGACTCAACTTGCAAAATTTATCTATTCTCTTAAAAAAAAATTGAGACTTCTTTCCCAAAGTGGTACGCCAAATTTGTAAGCTTCAAAATTAATATCCAAATACTCCAAGTAGTATATTTAATAAATGTATTAATAATAACTTGAAGCAAGAGGAAAGTATAAAGCTAGGACAAAGAGGGAGCCAACCCAGCCATGCACCCAGGAAAAGAAAAACAAGAGGCAGAGTTTACACACAATAATATACATAATGTGAACATGCAAGGTGGTGAAGAGAGGAAAGGAATTTTGGGAAATACTAAAGGAACGTAGTCCTGGGGTACAATATTTTCTAATTATACACTTTTCAACTCCTATCACACTCCTAGGCAACAAATACCAAGACATGCAAATTGCCTCTATGTGTCTTCCACTTAGTACCAGAAACATCATGTGAGGGCAGAGCTATCTGCTTCTCTTGGCATTCCTGACACTATGGGTAAAGATCTTTCTGTATCTGTTATACCAATTTTCTCAGATGTCTAAAATTTCAGAATGTGGGTATCAATTCCTGTATCTCAAACTCTGATGAGGAAACAGCAAAGAAAGTGCAAATTTTTTAGACATTAAATATTTGAAGGAAAATTCCAGGATCTAGATGTTTAAGACACAGGATTCCATGGAGGCAGACTGGGGCATTGCCCTGCAGAAAAGAGAAGAGAAAATAAACTTTAGGATACGATGAGCCCAGGAAGTCCTATTGAGTAAAGGAAAGGAAGGGCAACTTAGGAAGTAAAAATCACCTAAGATGTGATTGACAGGAGAAAGGGAGAGAAAGTAGGTCATCTAGTGGCTTCCGATTTTGACTTACTGCTAAATAAGTGTTAAATTTAGTTATTTCTGCCTCCTAAAGAATACAAGTACTGGAAGTGCCTTCAACATTATGACACCCTGGGACAAAGCTTCAGCTACCTACCCTAATAAAGATTCGCTTAAATGTTTTGAGGTACAATCGAATCTGAATTTTCTTCAGAATTTCAGTAGTGCTCAATCTCTAAACTAAACACTAAAAGAATTCTAGTCTAAACTTTCTGGTAGTTCTTCCTTCACAACTACAATCTGAGTCTTGCCTCCACAACTCTCCTTTGCTGAAATTCTGGAGTAATTCCTAGAATTATTGTTCCCTTTGCTTTAGACATCTGAGATTCCATTCTCTGAGGCTTGGAAGAAAGCAAAAGAGAAGATGATGGCCATATACCTTCCCATCAACAGCAGTCAATCTGATTACTTTTTTTTCCAATCAGAGAGGTGCCATTTTCCCTTCTTAAACCTAAGTTCCTAACCCTCCCTCAGTTATCTAGATGTTTCATGTTGATATATTTTTCTTTGCATACAGTTGGTTGGTTTAAAAATTGTCTCCATCAGACTATGCTGTATAACTTTGTATCATGTCTTTTCCTTCTCACCTGGATGCTTATATATGGAAATTAGGAGAATATGCATGCACACTTATATGCATAATAAGAGCTCCTGAGTATGTAGTGGTCTGCCATTTTCAAAGCACTTAAATCTCAACAATACTGTCAAAATGGACCATATAGATATAATTTTCCTGATTTTACAGATGAGAAGACTGAGATTCAGTAAAGTTAAGTGAATTACCCAAGATCACAAAGCTAGAAAACATTAGAGTTGAGACTCAAACTTGGATCTCCTGACTTAAAACCAAATACTCTTTCCATTACATTCATTACTGTTCTAATTGGCTATCTAAACACACCAAGTGGAAATATTGTTAATAGTCAATGAAGGCATTCGACTTTCCAGTCTAAAGAAATGAGGAGCATATCCTAATGGAGAAAACATTAGAATTGGAATCAGAAGGCCTAAATTCAGATCTTGGCTTTAACACTCACTGACTAGAAAACTGATGACACATTACTTTAACTCTTTGAACTTCAGGTTCATAATCAGAAAAGGGAAATTCTCTTTCCTATTTCTCTCAATTATTCTAAGAATATTTTACAAATATATTTTAAAGATATGTTTATAAATACATATGAACCCATATACCTTCATATATAATAGAGCATATTATTCGATATTGTTTTGTTTTGGTTTTTGTTCCAGACCTAAAATGCCATTTGTGTAATGAATTTTCATGGTAGAAACTTCCTGCATTGCTGTAGATGGGTGACTTGTGTGCAATGGGTGATTTTCTTAAAATTAAAAGAAATTTTATTCTATTTTTAGCTTTTCATTCTCTTCTTCTTATCTCACATCCCCATTGAGAAAGCAAGAATAACAAAACCTGTTGCAAGTATATATAATTAAGAAAAATAAATTCCCATATTGATCATGTCCAAAAAAATATACTTCAATCTGTACTCTGAGGCTATGTCAACTCAATTTGAAATAGTTAACACATTATTCCATGAGTCTTCTGGAATTCTGATTGATCATTGTATGGATCAAAGTTCCTATAATCACTCAAAGTTGTTTATCTTTACAATTTTGTTATAGTTATATTATTTTTTCTCCACCTGGCTCTACTCAATTCACTTTGCATCAGTCCATGTAAGTCTTCCTAGGGTGCTCTGAAATTTTCCCATTTATAATTTTTTACAGATCAGCGGTTATTCATTGTATTATATATAACATATAAATAACAAAATTTATAATCTCATAAAGTTTCTTGGAAAATGTAGAAATTAAATTAGTTGTTGCCCAAGGTCACATACCCTATATGTGACAGAAATAATATTTCTCTCTAGAAATTTATCAGCTGCTTACTAGCTTACTAGCTAAGGGACATGACAAGTCGTTACTGCAGGTTTATCTTACACTCACTAAAGTGATCTTTTAGACAACTATGATAGCAGACAACATGATAGATTATATGTACTTCCTCCTATTCCGATATGAGATTTGATTTTTTTTCTTCAACATTTTGATGTTTTGAAAACTTTCCATTCTATATTATTTGGAAATTATGGGTTTCTGTTATGACAGTAGCTATTATAATAATTATTCTTAAATTTTTGTGGATCAATATTATGTCTGCATGATTGTAAGTAATAGCTTTGTATGTAATAATACTGTGTTTCTATTACAATTTGTTTGATCAATTCTCAAGAAGATTTTTGAGATTTTTAAAATGTGTGGATTTGTTGTCTGTTAACTTATAAAACAGAAAGAATTTCTGATGTAGAATTCTAGTCACTAAGTCATATCTTTCTAGGTATTTAACAGGTGTCAAATTTTCAGTCCAGAGTCCTTGAAGAAACTCCTTTCTATAATTTCTGGCATCAATGACCAGTCTATATTACTCTCATAAACCTCTCCATTTTTATAAACAAATCTACATAGCTCAGTCGTTAGTTTAACATGCCTTTGGTGATAAATTTTTGGTTGGATTTGTGAGTCTTTCATCTATGGAGGACCTTTTGATTCTTCTCTAGAGTCTTAGCTGTTACATAAGCTCCATTCATAGGCAGATCACTTTTATGTATATTCAACAAAACCATTGACATATACTTAACTTTGGCCTTTACTGTTGCTCAGTGGAGTGATGCCTACTCGTTCCAAAAATATCTTTGAAGGTTTTTATCCTGTTGATCACATGCTCTAAGAGTGTCTATTGCTCTCTTACTGTTCATTTTTTATAACTGCATTAAGTCCTGTGTTTCATTAATATTGAATAAAAATTTATTAGCATACATTTTAAACCAAGTATTGTCCATTTTACAGGTCCAAAAGGATGTAATCAATGCTGAGACTGGTGTTAATTATGAAGATATTAATTTCTTTAAATGTGAGCTTGGATTTCAGAATATCAAAAAGTCTATTAATATATGCAACTTGGCAATTTTATGCCCATTCTGGCTTATCTGAAGGAGTATTGCCTTCAGTTGGTTCATTTCGACCACTCAGATTTCAACTTAAGTCTTTAGTTTCTATTTTATTTAATAAACAGTCGTGATTTTTCATTAGTTGAGACCACATCATATGTTCATCTTTTTAATAATAATAATTAAATAAATAAATAACATTAACTAAATTAACTTAATTAACTTATTGATTATATTTTATTATAACATAATTAAATATAATGAATAATAAATTAATATAATTATTGATCTTGAATTAATTAAAATAAAATTAATTGGATTGATTGATGATAATTAATAAAAAGATTCTATGAGATGGAGAAGCTCTTTGATGTATGTATTATCCTTATAGGGCAAATTGAAAGCACAGTTGAAAAAAGTGCCTGAGCTGGAATCAGGAAAATTCATCTTCATGATTTCAAATCTGACCTCGGACACTTCCTAGTTGTGTGACCCTGGGCAAGGCACTTAACACCGTTTGCCTTAGTTTCCTCATCTATACAATGAGCCAGAGAAGAAAATTACAAACCATTCCAGTATCTTAGGCAAGAAAACCCCAAATGGGTACGACTAAAATGACTTTACAACATTATTGTTATAATTCTATTCTTCTTATCTTTTTGAAATTGTTATTACTCTTTTAGAATTAAAATCTAGCACTTTGTCTACTATGCTGTGCTAATACTTTATTTTGCAAATGAAGCAACTGAGCTACAGATGGATGAAGATACTTGTCCAATATTTTTTTCCATTTCTTCCAAAGTCCTTCTGATTTTCCAGAAAGATAGCATGGAGTTTAGTAAGACTAAAGTACAACTTAGAAGGCTCTTGGAATGAATAAACCATATGTATCCCTTTGAGATTTCATAACTATTAAGAATGATGAACAAAAGCAAAAAAACAAATCAATAGCTTACATCATAACATATTGTTTCTCTTTCCTAGAGGAGACCAAACTAGATACTTCATTTTCTTTAATCTGCTTTAACCTCACCATATACTGTTGTTTATGATCCTAACAATTACAATAAAGCAATAGAACTTTCAGTGACTCATCGGCTCCAGCCTTCCAAGGACCTTGGTTTTTCTCATCCTTTCTGAGTAATAGCTTATAGTGAAATTGCTTAATATCTGTAATCAGTTTTAGTCTGGTGTGCTTCTCAAAAAGCATTCTTCTTTTCCAATAAATGCAAATTATAATATTGCTGCCTGGCAAAAGGAAAGTCATTTTTTCCCCTTAGTCAAAGATTTCTTTCTCAACCAACTTGTTTTTGTATTCCTGAATACCATTTCAAGTTTTTCTTAAAGCTTTAAACAAGTACCTGTCAATCATTCTGACTTCGTAGGGATGATGCAAGAATAGTTTTGTTTTCATTCTTTATGGCAAGCATAGGAAAGTATTCTCAGAAAAGTTGTAGGGAAACAGAATTCAGATAAAATAACAAGAAGGAATTAAAGAGGTTCTAGAAGGAGACAAAAGGAAGAGAGAAGGCCAAGGAAAATTTCTTACAGTTAAGTGATTGTCATATTTAGTTTTTTAAAAAAGCCAACTAATTCATTTGGATCTCACGAATTTAAAAAAGCTTATAGAGGGGGCAGCTGGCTAAGTGGATTGAGAGCCAGGTCTAGAGATGGGAAATCATGGGTTCAAATCTGGCCTCAGACAAAACACAGTATTTATTCTAAAATGGGAAGTAAGTGTTTAAAAAAATGCTTCTGGACATTTAAATAAGATAGGATTGAAGGTGCTGTTGTTGTTATTCAGTTGTATCTGACTCTTCATAACCTCCTTTGGGATTTTCTTAGGAAAGATACTGGAATGGTTTGCCATTTCCTTCTCCAGCCCATTTTACAGATGAGAAAACTGAAGTTAAGTACTTGCCCAGGGGTCACACAACTAGAAAGCATCTGAGGCCAAATTTGAATGCAGAAGATGAATCCATTTCCTCCAAAATCCTTCCGTTTTTTCCAGAAAGACTAGCATGGAGTTTGGTAAGACTGAAGTATAACCCAGAATGGCTCTCAGAATGAATGACTCTAAGCCTACCAGTCTATTCCCCTGGGTTGAAGTTTACTTTTGTGTGATTGGTGACAATGAGTTGGTTAAGTGAATTAATAATATGAACAAGATTGCAGCAGGCCTATTTCATCTTCTTACCAAGCAAACAATCTGAAGACTACAGATATTTTAATAGAATCCACTTTATAGTAAAAAGTATCTTGCAAATTGCATATACTTGATATCTATTCATTAAGGCTGACCTCTACTTAACAATATTTTGTTAGCCTTCAACAAAACCATTAAGTTGTAGTTCTTTTCAGAGTAATGAACAATTCTGGATTTTTGGAAATCTAATCTACCTATTCCAGCAATTATTCTGAACTAATGAATTTTGGAGTGGTTTGTTTCAATAACTATTTTGAAGTATTTTGTGGACCATGTCTACTACCTTAGCCAGCATGATAAATATGCCTACAATCTATTTTAAAAGTCCATAGTACAACTTTAGGCTGTTTGCTGCAGAGGGAAAAAGATAATAAAGGGAAATAGAAAAGAGTTTTGGAATACATACAGGATTAGGGCAGATATACAAGGATATTTTGGCCAAGGACCAATACTAGTTCTAGGATTCCAATCCATCTCAATCAAAGTATAATCAAGTTTTTATCCAGCATCTACTTCTTGCCCATGGTTTATAGAAACGTGAGAAATAGCGGTGAGTTAGCAAAATGTATTATCACTTCAATATGACATGTACTGTGTTAATACCAGGGGCACAAAGACTCAAAGTCCTCAAGAAGCTTATTGGGGAAAAACAATATATATCCATATTGATATATGTGCAAAGTGAAGACAGAGTCACTTGAGAGGCAAGGGTTAAGGAATAATTTTTGGAATAGAAAAAAAAAAAGCATGCCTAGTGCCATCTTTTTAAAACATAGCTCTTTCCCCTTCTAAAATGCCAAGCTTAACTTGCTTTTATGACACTAGAATGTATAATGCTACCTATTTCAGCTTCATTGGTATGTTCTGCCATATCTGAAAGGGAAATCACGTGAGCTGACAAAGATTCAGCTCCCCTAAATCATTGACTTCCATTCCAGAGAGGGACATTAAAGAGCAGGAAATGCATCTTTTTATGTTGACACTTCAGCTCTACCCTGTTCTCCCTCCTAGTTACAGTCCTCTGATAGGGAGGATGAAATCTCATTTCCATCAGGAGTCTCATCACTGGAGATTAAATAAATTCTGGGAGGGGCATAAAGACATTCTCTATGGTTTGAGTTCATTAAACATTTTGTCTCATAGTATTTTCCCTCATACATCTTATCAATTAGGCAGTGATTTTAGATAAGTGAGTATCATTAGAGAGTGCAGTAATAAGTGCAGCTATTTAAATACTTATATTGGCCAGAGCAAGAATAATTTGATTAAATCATTTGGCCAGATTCACTCTCTAGATAACTCTATGAAGAGCAGTGTTTCAAAGAGAGAGCATCAGCCCCCTGAGGGATTGGATAGAATAGATAATCTTGTGGTCAAACAAGCAAAGAGAAGCACTTTGCTGGAGATAGAGGTTTCTATCTTCATTAGAAAAATTGAAGATGCTCTAAAGGATTCCATTAAGGATAATACTATCTCTTTGAAGAGCTCTGTGCTTCATGGTTTAGATACTTGATAAAATGGCTAATTCACCCTCTGTTTATCTAATTGATCTTGTTTTCTCCTCCTGCATCCTGCCCTGGAGAATATCCAAAAGCAAATTATAAGTCCTGATCCATTTTTTCTTCCTCCCAGGCTGAAGATTATGAACTGGAGCTTTCCAACACAATAGGTGCTTTCAGAATCCCAAAGCAGTGACATATATATGCCTCTTTGTGTGTGTGTGTGTGTGTGTGTGTGTGTGTGTGTGTGTGTGTATAGAATATATGTGTAGGGGAATGAGAGTATCACTATCCAACAGGATTCCTCCTCCTCATTCCCCCATATAGGTTGTTAGCTTTTCTCCTGAATAATGGCAAAACTGTCCCTGGTATTTTATTGGCTCAGGGACCTGAGACTCAAATTCTGCCTCCCTTTGCCTTTGTGGCCTCTGGCCATATTGACATGGCTTTCTAAGAGCATAACAAGGTCTTCCTACAAGAGTTGAGACCATACAAACTTGATAGATGTCTAGACACCAGGGGAGTCAACATACCTTGCCCTGCTCATCAGATACATTTCTTAACAGAGGTGATAAAGGGACTAAGTCTAACCAGGCAAAGTGCTTGAATACCCTTATTGAATATTCTTTCAAGAATACTAACTTTCCTTAATTATTGAGTAACCTACAAGTACTTCATTTCCTTCCCCAACTGAGTCAAGCATGACCAAAGGAGGGGAGTAACATTTATTTGTAGCTTTTTCTTTGTAGGTGGAAATCTCTCTTTTGCAGTGTTCATAGAATCATTGATTTTAAGCTGGAATGCGCCTCCAAGACCATCTATTCCAAAACTGTTTTTAGGCCATTCACCCTTTTGGCAATCTGATAAATCCTAAAAATTCCTTCTTGGAATATTTTTTAAAATAATTGTAAAATTTTAAATATATTTTTAAATTAATTTAAAAATTAAAATTTTTTTAAAATAAAGATGTAATTTTATTTTTCCTATCCAAGTTTATGCCTGCTCTGAAATCTCTCCAAAGGAAGTCATATTAAGACTCCTGGCCTAATCCAAACCCATTATTTTACTTGTTGACTTGTTAAAGAGATGAAACTCAAGATCTAGTATCAGAGAGAAGCTGAGTAGCTGAAAGACAAATGGAATCCAGCATTTACCAAAAGAGGGCTTTAGAGAACAAATGACTGAGACCCAAAGAGATAAATTCTACCTACTCAAGGTCACATAGATAGTAGCAGAGACAAAATTCAATAACAAAGTTGCTTCTCTGACTCCAAATCTAATTCCTTATATTATAGTGACTCTAAAGGGGTAACAGAGCAAGAAGTGAGGAATTCTGCCACATCTACCTCTCCAATAAAAACAAACAAAAATAAACAAAAAACCTTTTTGAGGTCATGGGCATTCATTGGCCAAGAAAGAGAGAGAAATCTATGTAACACCTGGGGAGCCACCACAAGGAGGAAAAACGTTGGGTAAGGACACCTTTGTTTGGGTGCATACAGATAAGGAACATGTGTGGCCAATGGTGGATTGTTCAGTTTTTGTAAGGTGCTAAGGCACTGTTCTCTAATGGCCTCTAATGGCTGGATTCCCTTCCATTTGTCTTTTGGCTGTCAAGCTTCTCTCTGTTACTAGGTTTTGAATTTTGCCTCTTCAACCAATCAACAAATATTTATTAAACACCTACGATATCCAAGGCACTGTCTAAAACCTTGCAGAGACTGAACAATTCACCAGACCAATAGGGAGAAGGTCCAGCAGAAGCAATATAAAGGTATTGGCAGTCCTTCAGCATTGGAAGCACAAGATATGCCTTTTCTTCTGAACATTGACCATAAGGATTCCTTATTAGGTGCTCCTACACAAAGGTAAGCTCTCCCAAGTTTTCACTCCTTGTTGTTACATTAATTTCTTTCTCTTTCTTGCCAGCTGGAGACACAAATACAATGAAAAAGGACAGAATTGGAAAGTTTGTTTTACTCCTGCATAATTCTTCAGTGGGATTCCATATCCTTAATCTCATTTCAGGAGGCTCTGCCAAAGCAATCCCATGAAGCTATGTATGTTTAAGCCACTGTGGTGGTTTTTTTTAGGGTCTCCCAATTCCTTAGGCTCTTGTTTCTACCTTACTGCCTTTAAGAATGCCCAAGTGTTCCCCACCTTGAAAAAAAGCCTTGACTAGACCCTTCCATCTTTTAAATCTATTGTTTTATTTTTCAGACTCCTAAAAAAAGCTATCTACATGCATTGCTTACATGCATTATTCAACTGAAACTACTATTTCCAAAGTTACCCAATAATCTTTTAACTGACACAGGGCATTTTGGGATTCTTCTCAGTTCTTATCCTTTTTGATCTCTCTGTTGCAGTTGATACTATTGTCCTCCTAGATATTCTCTCCTCTCTGAATTTTCATAATATTACTCTCTTCTAATTCTCCTTTTGTCTGATCACTCCTTAATCTCTTTTGTAGGCTCATCATAAACATTATGGCCCCTGTCTTTGGGTGTTCCCCAAGGCCATGTCCTGAGCCCTCTTCTGTTCTCTTTAGACACTCTTCCAGTGAGATCATGAGTTCTCATGGGTTTATCTTATATGTAAATGAGATGAGTCAGGATGTTTTTACTCCTCTACTCCATTCTAACCTTCAGTCCTATTAGGCATTTTAGACTGGATATACACATTTCATATTCAACCTGTTCTAAACAGAATCCATTATCATCTCCCCTCAAATCCACCCCTCTTTTAAACTTCCCTTTTCTGTAAAGTAAATAAATAAAGTAAATAAATAAATAGAAAATAAATAAATAAAAGTCTCATCACTTTTCCAGTTTTCCAGGTTTAATAATATTGATGTTATTCTTCACTCCTTACTATTTTTCACCCCACATATCCAATCAATTATCTGATCTTCCTTTCCCAACATTCCTCACATTTGATTTTCTTTTTCTTTACTCAAACTCCACCATCTTGGTTCAGGCTCTTATCATATCTTCCCTAGGTTATTGCAATGTGCTTCTAGTTGGTTTCTCTACCTCAAATCTATTGTTGTTCAGTCTTTCATTTGTGTCTGGCTCTTTTTGATCCCTTTTGGAGTTATCCTGGCAAAGATACCAAAGGAGTTTTCCATTTCCTTCTCCAGCTCATTTTACAAATGGGGAAACTGAGGAAAGCAGGTTTAAGTGACTTGCTCAGGGTCACACAATCAGACTGGATTTGAACTCAGATCTTCCTGATTCAAGACCCAGTGTTCTATCCTCTATATCATGTCGATGTCTTAAATCTGGCCCAACTCCAATTCAACTTTCATTCAACAGCCAAAATAATTTCCCTTAACTGTACATCTGATGGTATCACTCAATAAATCCTATTGGCTCTCTGTTCTTCTGGTATAAAAATATAAGCTCCTCTTTTTAGTTTTTAAGTACCTCTCCCAAATGGTACCAGCATATCTTTTCAACTTCATTATGCATTTCTGCTTTTTCTTCTTCCTACTGTCCAATCAAACCTTTTTTCTTTCCCTTCCTCACATACATTTCCTATATGTGTGCCTTTAACCTGGTCATTCCCCACTGGGTGGGGGTCATCCTCCACCTCTCAGAGTACCTCAGCCTTATAAAATCCTTCACTTTTTTCAAGATACAGTTCAAGCTTTACCTGCTACAGGATAATTTTCTTGATCCTTACAGTTGCCAAGGTTCTTGCCCTCATATCCCAGTATTTAACTACTTTTTTGTTAGATTTCTTTTATTCTCTATACATCTAGTATAGATTTAATTACACATACATATATTATTTCCCCCACTAGAATATAAGCTTTTTGAAAGTAGGGGGGTTTTCTTTTGCTTATTTTCATCTCCTGTATTTAGCATAGTATCTCCCACAGAGTAGGTGATTAATAATGTTTCTTGATTGATTGAGTGATTGATATGAAAATATGTATGTGAAGTCACAAAAACTAGGCCAAAATGGCAAAGTCATTGACTTCCTCCTGCCTGGCCAAGTTCTTGCCATTTGTGTAGAGGCAGCCTGACTCAAACCTCCAAGGCTTTGAGCTGCCTTATATCTTTATTAGAATTGAAATATACTATATTTGTTGGGAATGTACTTTTGGGTGAAAGAAGTGGTAATTTCTCTGAGCTCTTAAGAATCAGTCCATGACTTGGATTCAAAAATCTGGGATAAAGTGAAACTTGGGAATGCCACATAATGATTGGATTAATGTAGTAGATAGAGCAGTGAACTGAGTCAAAGACTTGGCTTCTAATAAGAGAGCTCCTACTTAATACTTGTGGGATCTTACTTAGATAATTCACTTAACCCTGTCACCAAACCTCAAGGCCTTTATTCGTAGATTTGGGATAATAATACCACCCCCATCTCTTACAAACACATACACACACATATTCAGGTTGTCATAAAAAAATAAAAATATTTATGTAAAAATGGCCTGAAAATTGTAAATGATTGTACATATAAAATGATGAGTTGAACATTTCACATTCACCCATTTTGGGCAGGTGTCACAGTTGATAGAGTAATGGGTCTGAAACTAAAAAAGACCTGAATTCAAGTATGGGAAAGTCATTTATTCTACCTACCTCAGTTTCCTCAATTAAAAAAATGGGAACGATTATTGCACCTACCTCCCAAGTTTGTTGTGAAGATCAAACTAGATAACAATTTGGGCACATAGTAGATGCTTAAGAAATCCTTGTTTCCTTCCTTTTTCTGACCATATTGGATTCCCTTGATAGAATATAAGTTCATTGTTGGTATAGACTATTTTGTTTTTCTCATCATTTCTTCTGTGATTAGTATAGAAGCTGGCAGTTAGTAGGTACATAATAAAAAAATTTTTAACCATTACCTTCTGTCTTAGTATCAGGTCTAAGACAGAAGAACAGCAAGGGCTAGGCAATCAGAGTTAAGTGACTGGCCTGGCATCACACAGCTAGGAAGTGTCTGAGGCCAGATTTGAACCTGGGTTCTCCTGACTCCAGGTCTGCACTGTATTATATTGAACCATCTAGTTGCTCAATAATAAGTTTTTGTTGAATGAATTCCTTTTCCAGTTTATACCACCAGGTTTGCATTGAATAAGTATGCAAAGTCATCTTGGATAATAAGTTTCCTGAGGGCAGGCACTAGATCTTACTTACTCTTGGGTCTTTTTCAGGCTTATTGGTAGAATCAAAAAAAATGGTAGTTGAATTGAATTGAAAATCAAATGAATGGTGAGTCACAAATTAGGTTCCTGGGGCCTCTATGAAATAAACTTGAGTAAATAAATTCATAATCTAGCAGGGATATTTAAGTAATAAAAGAAGAAGTATTTGACCTGGTTTCCATTATTAGCAGAAAGTTCTACCAGTATCCTCTTGTTGACCCCAGTGCATAATTAAATCATGGAATGAGAGGGTACATGCCCAAGTGAAGATTAATGTATGACCTTGTACGAGAAATTGAACATTTCTAGACTAATCTTTGAAAATGGAGGAGAGTAACCAATGATCTTTAATATCCTTTCGGGCTCTAAATCAATGATTCTAAAATCCAGAGAAGGAATTACCTTTAGGGCACTGGGTTCCAGTGACAGCTCCTCCACTAATTAACTATGTGGTGAGTCATGAGCTTATTGTTATTTAATTCCCTCATCTGGAAAATGAGAGAGTTGCATGAGATGATCAAAAAACTCCCGAGAGCTCTAAAGTTTTGTGATTCTACATTCTGTTACTTGAATCACAGCTTTGTCATCAGCTTCAGCAGCATTAACAATGATCTTGTCCAAACTTTTGAACCTCTGTGACTCCAGCACACTTTGGTTTTCTACTTGTTCTAATTTTCCCCTCTTGAAGGCACTTCAATTTACTTTTGGTGTGTAAAACCCAAGAGAATGAATTCAATTCACGTCACCAAGTATTTATTAAGGGTCCTCTATGTGCTCAGAGTCTTAATGCAGTTCAATCCTCATACACATTCGCAGTCTGCCATCATCTATATTCTCCTCAGCTGATTGCCTCCCAACTGGTTTTAGAAAGCACACATGAGTGAAACTATTTCCTGGCCCAGTAGACCCATCTCATACAACATTTCACAAAAGCTTGGGCAAAGCTGCTGCTGAAAACCACTGGGGCCATTTTCCCCCTGGCTATGAATTCTTCAGCATAACACACAATCCTGACAGTGACTGCAGTTTGTGGATTATGGCAATCCACCTCCTAATCAGTAACCTTTGATGGGTTTTTTATTATATGCTTAGCAGTGAAGAGCTATCTCTGAGCATGTTTCCTTCCTCAGATACTTCTGATTGACTCCTGAAATAAGCAAAAGACAAAGATCTCACCCAATATCTACTTAATTAATTATAAAGTCATTGGGCAGAGAAAATGTCTCTGTAATGGTTCCATGCAGAACATGCCATGTTCTTACTCTTCATTAAATACTAAAGGATACTCTGTGCAAGATGAACTACTTAATACATACCTGAGCTTTGGCCATAGTCTGGCTATTTGTGCAGACAACAGAGAAAGGGGGTCATTGCAATTTTTTACAATGATTAAGAGAAAATCATATGGATTCATTCCAAAATACATTTGAGATGGAATTGAAAAAAGCTTACATTGGACCAGATTCATGCTCTCTATAATCTTTGTTTGACTTAAGGACCTCAAAAGGAGTCAAGAAATTATATTAACTGCACCTAAAGCTAGACTCAGCACTTCTTATTTACTTCTCTTTTAGTGGAAAAGCATTTACACTGGAAAGACTAATTCCTGTCTACATTCTGTATTATTTTAGCACCTGCAAGTCTTTTTGAAGTTTATGGAAGCTGCATAGCATAGGAGACATGTTGAGTACCTGGCAAATGATGGTTTTGCAAGTCATTTATAGTAATCATTTTTCCAACAAAGGAAATTTGAGCAATATGCTTTGAGGTAGGAAAATGAATTTAATTTCTTTTGCACCAGTCCTCATTGAAGTCATTATCAACAACAAAACATGTCAAGTAACCATCAAATAAAGGCCATTGTCACTCATAACATTATTCATATAGCCTAATGTGCATTTAGGATGTCTAGATTCCAAAAGTTAATACCCCTTATAAAATCCTATCCTTGCACCATTTTCTGATTACTTAATAAATTTTGGCCAAATGGCCCCCTGTACACTATTCTTTATGCTTGGCACAATCTAGCAGTTGTCTCAGTAGTTTTTTTTGATTAAATCTAGTTTGTGGACAGACAGGCATACATGCTTATGCATGAGAATGCAAATAGTTTGGTTTCCAGAGTTTGATCAGCATGTTTTATTCAGCTCATTCAAGTCTCACACCAAAAGAGTTAACACATCTCAATGCATAGGAGTTAGAATTTCTAAGTGCATATCTGCAGACACCCAAAGTTATGCGATTTTTCCTGGCAAAATCTTACCAAACCTATGGAGAGTGTTAGAAAAAGAAGAACTCTGTGGTTAGACACAGTTGCCTAAAACTCAATGCAAAAACAATTCTTGTTCAGTAAGGAGAAGGGATCAATCAACAAGAAATGTCTCTTGTTATTGTTTGGATTAACACACACACACACACACACACACACACACACACACATACATTCATGAAAATACTAGAATAGAGGAATTGCCCAAAAAAATTACCAGGTAAATGACTGAGGGGTGCTGGTCATACTTTATAGATATTAGCTTTTATTTAGTCTATAAGGAAAGAAGATGATAATCTTGCTGTAGTTTGTTTTGATCAGATCACATCTGGAGTTTAATGTTTATTCTTGGTGCTAATTTTAGGAAGAGCATTGAAAAGTTAAAGGGCATCCAGAGAGAAGTGTCCAGAATGGTGAGAGGCCTCAAAAACATATCATATATGGATCTAACGAAGGAACAGGGCACCTTTATCCTGCAGAAGAGACTATTTGGGTGGCCATGATAGCTGTCTTCAAGGATTTGAGAAGATGGCATATGGAAAAAGAAATCAGTTTCCTCTGCATAATCCCAGAAAGTAGACCTAGAAACAATGGTTGGTCATTGCAGAGGAACAGATTTTGGCTCCACATGGGAAAGATACTTCTTAACCACTGAAGTTTTCCAAAAGAGGAAAGGACTTCTTCAAATTCTTTATCATGGAATATCTTAAGGCAGACGGAAGATTGCTCTTCAAGTATAGTTTGGATTAAATGACTTCTGAGATCACATCAAACCCTGTGATTTTATGAAATCCATAACTTTTTTGTGGTAAAAGGGAATATACCTTTATCTTTTTCTTTTTTTAAATTTTATTTATTTTTAAATATTTTTCCATGGTTACATGATTCATTTTCTCTCTCTCCTTTCTTCCTTCCCTACTTCCACAGCCGACAAGCAATTCCACTGGGTTATACATGTGTTATCTCTTGATACCTATTTCCATATTATACATTTTTGTAATAGAGTAATCTTTTAAAAACCAAGACCCCAAATCCTATACCCTTATAAACAAGTGATAAATCATGTATTTTCCTTCTGCATGAAACCCAGAACTTAACAGATAAGTGAATGGAGACCCAGAGAAATGGAGCAACTTGTTTAAGGACACACAGGTAAGTAACTATGGTGGAACATGAACTAGAAAATGGATCTCTTGATTGAGGGCAGGGTAGTCTTTCCATTATATAAAATGTTAATTTGATGAGAAAAAAATGGTAAGAGGAGTGAGAAAAGAATAAAACATACAAGAAAGGAAAGAAGAGGAGCCAAGAAAGAAACACCAGAAAGCACATGTTGTATATTTGAACCTTGGACTCTTTAAAAATATTTCATTATTAGTAGGAAAGGTACACCCTCTTTTTGCCTGAATTACTTGAGACCCTTCATACTAGTGGAAGTTCCAGGATGAATATGTTTGACTTGCTTTGTTCTGGTTGGCCAACAAGCATTTAAGTGCTTAGTATGTGCCTGACTCTGTAACAAGCAATTGGGAGTCAGCAGAGAAAGGCAAAAACAGTCTCTTCCTTTAGGGCTATAAAAATATGGATCACCAGGGATGTTAAAATATAATCTAAATGGTTGTGGGTACACACACACTGGGTTGAAGGAGAGACAGGACCAGGATAGGGAGACCAGAGTACACAGCTAAGCTGCTGCTAACTGTCAAGAATGGCTGTTGGCCAACTTTCACCAGCTCACCACTAGGTTAGAGTCTTTGAAACCAGCAGGCAAGGTAAAAGGTTTTAACAGTTTTAATTATGTTCAACTAAATAAAGGTGGGATAGGGGATTCTACACTAAAACCTAAATGGCAAAACCACAGGGCAAGGGGAGGACTTGACTTCTCTAATCTTAGTGTCCTAAGCAGGCAGGGCCCAAAGGAACAGTTCTAGAGCCTCTGGAGAGGCTGCTTCAAACCTGGTTCCAGCCAGGTTTGAACAGCACAGCTAAAGGGCTGAGGGTGGCTTTGAAGGTTCTCACAGTAATCCACAGATGATCACAGGATGCCAAAAGCCAAGGTGGTCCAAGGTATCCAAGTAGAGAGAGTGTGCTTGAGATGCTGTCCACCAGATCCCAAACTCCTCCTCCACTTGGTGCTGCCCTGTAACAGTTCTTGTCCACTTGCTAGATGCCACCACCATTCAGGATCCCAGGGAATCAGGATGCATGGTGTCCTTAACTCTGGGATCTCCCAGGGCTAGCAACAGTTTGTGCCAACCACTAATGGAATCTCTCTCAGAGCACAAGCAACTTCCTGCTCCTTCATTCCATCTTAGAATGCTCCAGCCCTTCCTGCCAGGTCCAACCCAATCTTCCTCACAACAGGGCTCACATTCTTTTCAATCTGCTAAGGAACTCACTGTCCTAAGGAATCACAATGCTATCCATTATTTAACACATATATTATGTAAGTTATATGTAGTTACTTTCTCCCTTCCTTTCCAATGACAAGTTGGGAGTTATCGAGGCAGACTTCTTTGAGATTATTTATTTCTGCTCTGCTGCCTCATACACTGGTCAGCTAGCTAATTATTTCACATTCCTTCTTTCCACAGATGTTCTTCTTTCTTCTTTTTTCTTCAGATCCACTTTCTTCTAATTCACTTTACAGCAACTAAAGATGAATGGAATTAATGTGATAAAACAAAATACCTTATTCTCTATATTATACTTTTATCCACTACTTGTCCCCAAACAGTTCACCCAAAGCCTTTTATTTTATGCCTTTTTCTTGTACTCATTGAATTTAAATTCCATGTGAGCAGGAACTGTCCTATAAGAACTACTCAGCAATGAAGAAACCTCATCATTTGTAAAATAATAATAATTGGCATTTTAGAGAGAGTGTCTTGGAAGACAAGATGGCAGCATAATAGCTGGAGCCTTCTGAATCTCCTTCCAACCAATCATTACAAAGTATCTCAAAAGGACAGAAATCAAAACTGGACGAATAAAGGGGCTTTCCCACTGGACACAGCATGAAAGGTAGGAAGTGAAGGGTGATTCTCACACTATAAGGGTATGAAACTGCACTAATCAAAGCGAAAGGTGACCACTCCTCCCCTATACTACCTAAGGCGCCAATTAGAATGAAGGACAGAGCAATCTCCAAATTCTCAAGAGCTGGTTGAAAGCACCATAGACTTACTATTGAGGGCTGTCTTAGGCCTTAGCAGTGACTCTCAAGGTAGTGGAGGCAGCAAAGGCCACAGCCAAGGCAGCAGGGGCAGGGAAGATAGCCTCAGGGCAAAATGCTTTAAAGCTTCTTATGACACAGTAGTATTTCATCACAATCAAATATCAAAATTCATTCATTTATTCCTTAGTTTATTGACATTGCCTCAATTTCCAATGATTTTCTACTACCAAAAAGAGTTACTATAAGCAATGTTGTACAAATAGGTCCTTCCCTCCCTCCCTTTAAAAAAAAAATATATATATATATATATACAGACCAAATAGTAAGTATTGCTAGATCAAGGGGATAGGGATAATTTTATAATGCTTTGGTCATAGATCCATTTGTAACTCCACCAACAGTACATTGATATCCCAGTTTTCCCATGTCCCTTCCAACATTTATCATTTTCCATTTCTGTCATATTAGTCAATCTGACAGATAAGAGGTGGTACCTCTGAGCAGCTTTAATTTGCATTTCTCTATCAAGAATGAATTAGAGCATATTTTCATATGATTATGGATAACTTTGGGACAATTAGGAAGTACAGTGGATAGAATGCTCAGCCTGGAGTCAGGAAGACTCCTCTTCTGAGTTTAATTCTGGTCTTAGGCACATACTAGCTATGTGACCCTGGGCTAGTCAACAAACCCCGTTTGCCCTGGTTCCTCATCTATGACATGAGCTGGAAAAGGAAATGGTAAACTTCTCCAATATATTTGCAAAGGAAATCCCAAATGAGGTCATGAAGAATCAGACATGACTTAAAGAATGGTTGAATAACACAGATAGCCTTGACTTTGACTGAAAACTACCTGTTCCTATCCTTTGACCACTTATCAAATGAAGAAAAACGTGTGTTCTTATAAATTTGACTCACTTCTCTATGTATTTTAGAAATGAAGACTTTATCAGAGAAAATTGCTGTAAAACTTTTTTTCACAGTTATGATTACTTTGTATTTCCTTTCATACCGTTTCCCCCATTTATACTTTTCTCTCTCCATTTTTGTCCAGTCTCTCCTGAAAAATGTTGCTTCTGATTACTGGCATGCCCAATCCATACTCCCTTCTCTTAGCCGCTCTGCCACCACCACCCTCATCTCCTTTTCCTCCTACTTCAGTATAGAGTAAAATGATTTCTATAACCAACTGAGTGTCTATGTGATTCTCACTTTGAGCCAATCACAAGGAGAGTAAGCTCCTTGTCCACATATCTCCCACCCTCCTCTCCACTGTAAATGCTCTTTTGAACTTCTTTTATGTGAGATATTTTGTCTCATTCTACCTTTACCTTCTCCTAGTGCAGTGATGGGCAAACTTTTTAAAGAGGGGTCCAAAGGAAAGAAAATGCTCATCTGTCAATCTTTTTCTAAGGCAACTCTTTCAAAGTTTCATTGCATTGTATCCTACTCATTGTATTTGTCAGATTAGAAATAATGTCTCATGGCCAAATAGAACATTTCAGGGGGCCACATCTGGCCTGCGGGCCGTAGTTTGCCCATCATTGTCCCAGTGCATCTCTAATTTCTTACCTCTTAATTTTATTTTTTTTTTAGATATCACCCCATTATAGTCAATTCATTACTTGTGCTCTCTATCTATGTTCCCAATTGTTCTAATAAGGATAAAATTCTTATAAATATCTTCCCATGTAGGTATGAAAACAGTTTAACCTTATTGAATCCCTTATAATTTTATTTCCCTCTATACCTTTTCCTGCTTTTCTTGACTCTTTTATTTTTAAATTTTTAAATTTTTAAAATTTGGTTCTGGTCTTTTCATCAGGAATTCTTTAAGGACTTCTATTTCATTAAATTTCCATTTTCTTCCGCAGAAGGATTATACTCAGTTTTGTGGATTATAGTCAGTTTAGGTATTTCTTGGTTGTAATCCTAAACTCTTTTACTCTCTGGATCATCATATTCCAAGACCTCTAATTCTTAAATATAGAAATAGCTATGTGTTTTCCTGACTGAGCCATGATTTTGAATTTTTTCTTTCTGGTTGCTTGCAATTTTTCTTCTTGACCTTGTGTAAATGGAATTAGCTCATTCTCATTCATTGGTAGACTCTAGCCATCAGAAATAATGTCACCCCACCCAACTTAAAATTAAGTGGGAAGGGGAAGATCAGTTACCCACACGTGACAATAAGTAAGAAATAAAAAACAAGGGACTGCCCTTTGGGCAGTCCAAAAACAGTGTTGAGACTGCCATTTGTCCACTTAAAATTGGAGGTGGATGCAGGAAGTAATGAAAAATGCTATCTTTTAAATATGATGGTAACTTCCTGTGGAGGCAGTTGTTACTTTGAACTTGGTGTTGAAGGATCTCTGGTGAGACCTCAGATGGCTTCTCTCTGAATTGTCACATGGGTAAGTTAGGCTGACTTCCTTTCTCCTCCCTTGGCATTTCTGGAGGCTCTACCCTCAAGGAGGCCTCTCTTGCCTCTCTAATTGTAAAAGGCCTTGTGGCTAGAAGCCTTGTTTAATTAACCTCTGTGCCCCTCCGCTGGAGCCTTTAAATTCTTATCTAGTCCAGACCTCCGGTTTGGGCCAGAGTTTCTCTCTCTCAATTTCCCTACCTTTAACCTTCCTAATTGTAAATAAACTTCCATAAAAGTCATCCTGACTTGGGTCTATTTTAATTTGAAATTGAGTTAATCTGATTTCTGGCAACCATACTTTAAATATCTAGTTTCCCCTCTTACAACCTGGAAGCTCTGAATTTTGGCTATTATATATCTGGGAGTTCATTTGGGGTTCTCTTTCAGAGATGATCAGTAGATTCTTTCCATTTCTATTTTAACCATTCGTGGTAAGATATCAGGATAGTTTTCCTTGATAATCTTTTGAATTATTCTGTGCAAGCTCTTTTTTACTAATCATGGCTCTCAGGTAGTCAATAATTCTTAAATTATATCCTTCATCTACTTTCTAGGTCAATTGTTATTCCAATGAGATGATTCATATTTTCCTCTAATTTTTCACTCTTGATTTTGTTTTATTATTTCTCATGGAGCTATTAGCTTTCTCTTGTTCAATTCTATTTTTTAGATAATGATTTTCTTCATTGCACTTTTGTATCTCCTTTCCATTTGAACAATTCCACTTTTTAAAGAGTTATTCTCTTCAGTGAATTTTTTTTTCATCTTTTTTCCATTTATCCAATTCTGCTTTTTTTTTTTTAGAAATTCTTCAATTCAGTGAATCTTTGTGGTCTTTTACTATGTGGTCTATTCTATTTTTTAAGATGTTGATTTCTTCAGTTTTTTTTTCTGCCTCCTTTATCCTGATATTGGCTCTTTTTTCATGATTTTTTTTTGTCATTCATTTCTTTCCCCAATTTCCCCTCTACTTTTTCTTATTTAATTTTTAAAGTTCTTTTTGAGGTATTCCAGGAATTCTTTTAGGTCCTGAGACTCATTCACATTTTTCTTTGAAGTTTTAGATGTAGCTGTTTTTGCATTGTTTTCTTCTTCTTCTGAGTTTGTGCTTTGATTTTCCCTATTGCCATACTAATTTTCTACAGTTAGATCTTTTTGTTGTGGTGGTGGTTTGATAATTTTTCAAGCTTATTTCTTGACATTTAACTTTATTTAAAGTTAAACTCTGCTCTCATGGTAGAGAGTAAATTGTTCCAAGCTTCAGGTTTTTTCTGCTACTGTTTTCAGAGGAAGTTCTAGGAGTCTGCAAGTTATCATTTCTTCAAAGGTGGTATTATCTAATGAGAGGTATTGTCAATATTCTTGTAGCCTGTGCTCTGGTCTTTGAGTGACCAGCATTTTTCTGGCCTGGAAATTTAACAGAGCCCCTGCTCCATTGTGGCTATAGACTCTAGTAGAATAGTGCTCTTGGCCCTGGGATTATAACTCAGAATAGGCAATGTAATAGAGTCATGTATTCAGTATCAGCAAATTTTCCCTGGCAATCTCCTTCTAACCACTCTTACCATCTGTGGACTAGGACCTCTGAAAACCACTATCACCAATTCAGTCACCCCCAAAATCTTGTTGCTGGTTTACCAGGGCATGATCTTCTTCATTGTCGTGTACTACAGTCTCACCACATTGAGGCAGACATTTCCCTCTGAACTTCTAAATTGTCTTGGAATGGAAAATTGTCTTGCTTTGTCCATTAGTTGGTTCTTCCACTCAAGAATTCATTTTGAGTCCTAATTTTAATAGTTTTTGAAGGGGAATTTGGGAAAGGTTAGACCAGTCCCCACTTTTACTCTTCCATCTTGGCCTTGCCTTCCTAAACATTTTATTAACAGTATAACAAAAAATACACTAACAAGTAATATTACAACAATGTAATTACAATGAGAAAGATCATAGCCAGTATTACCTCTGACAACTGTAACTGCTAACTTTTCCTCTACTCTGGAAATACAGTCCTGCTACTGAGCTCTCTTAGAATAGCAATCAAAGTTTCTCAAGAATTATCTTCAGAACAGCCTTTGTATAATGTTATTAAAGTTTATGAGTTAATTCATATTTTATGAATATAAGGTTTACAAAATCTTTTCCTTACATCACCTATGTGAGATAAGTAATATAAATATTTTCATCAGAGATGGTACATGACTTGTCCTTTGTTATATAACCATAAATATCAGCCAAGATTTAAGACCAAGTCTCCCCTGTAAGTGTGGAATTGGGGTAAATCAAGGAATTCTGACCACTAAAATACAAGCCATTTAGATAAGCTATGACTGCAGGATAGAAGTGAAAAGGTAGTGCCTTTAGGAATAAGTCTATCAAGTTTCAAGGCTGACTTTCTGAAAGCTTTCTTAATATACAAAATCATCGTGCATTGTTGTTTAGAGCACAGTCGGTGCATTATAGCAGCCACTTTCAACTTTCCTGAACTCCAAGAGCTCTGTTACTATCCCAAGACTACACCCTAGTTGTTCTCTTTCTCCTTTCCCAGAAGGGGAAGTATAGTAAGGAGAGGGAAAATTCTTTTGTCATACACATTACTCCAGGATGATTTCTATGCAGTGACTTTGCTCTTAATTAGAGCCATAATTACATAATAATATCTTAGCCTTAATAAACAGAGCTAAGAATTTCTATCTAATATACTGAATTTATAGATATAATCAACGGTCAATTTACAAATCCCTGACTTAGTGATGTCCATGACATATTTAATCAAATGAGGATTCATCTCCCCACTAAATTGCTCCTTTGTAACTGCTGTGACTATTTAAGATCCCTAGCCTTTCTCCTTCATTTTTAGGAATATCCTGGAGTCCTTTTCCTCCTCACTTTCTTCCTTATTGCCCTTGGATTTTTTTTTTTATTCTACTACTTCCCCTTCTGTGGTCTATTCTAGATGATGGAGAGTGGGCTGTATTAGAAGATTGCATCTTCAATTGGAACTTTCTGTCTTTCTTAGAGATAATATTGTAAATAATGGATCAGTTCCACTAAATCATGGGCAAAATAGTAAGTCATAGTAAATTTTGTAAGTTGTAGAAAACCATTTGTAACATGGTCTCCATAGGAGATTGTATTCAATTTTTCCAACAGCTGACTTAAAAAAAAACTTTTAGAAAATTAAATCTCAAGTTCACTGAGAAGTTTTGGCGTTAATAATGATGAGTGCAATGCAATAATCCAGGACAATTCTGAGGGACTTATGAGAAAGAACACTATTCACATCCAGAGAAAGAACTGTGGAAGCAGAAAAACAACTACTTGATCATGGGTCAATGGGGATATGATTGGGGATGTAGACTCTAAGTGATAGTCCTAATGCAAATAATAATAATATGGAAATAGGTCTTGATCAATGACACATGTAATGCCCAGTGGAATTGCTCATTGGCTGTGGGAGGAGGGGAGAAGAAAGGGAGGAAAAGAACATGAATTGTGGAGCCATGGAAAAATATTCAAAATTAATTAATTATATAAAAGTTTTCAAATCACATGAAAATATCACCCCCCAAAAATAGTGATGATGGTGATGCTGCTGCTGCTGCTACTAACTCTCATGTATATAGGACATCAAAGTTTTCAAAACATTTTCTGAATCTCATGAAGTAGAAAATAAAATGTTATTTTTTTCTGTTTAGGAAAATGAGATTCAGAGAAATTATTGATTCATCAATAATTACCCAGTTGGTATGTGCCATGTCTTGAATTGTATCTTTTATTTTTAAGCCCTTACTTCTGTAATGATATTTTGCAAAGCAATATGGAAAGCAAGATAATGGACAGTTACCTGATTAGAACATGGAATGAACTGAGTCTGGCAGGGGCTGGCATGTGCCAAATCAGTTGATGCTCAGATATATAAGGAAGGATTTGAACTAGGACAGGGTCTCAATCTGAGATATTTGGGGTAGTGGGAAGTTGTGCTGTGGTGATGGTAGGCCATAGGTCAACTTGAGTTACCATCAACCTGTACTGACCATTTTCACAGAACCAGATCCAGTGTTATCCTTATACTGAGTAATCTGATCCTTGATTCATTCACCAAGAAGAAGCAACATCTATCATCAAATGACCTGATTTAGGTATACCAGTCTGGCCCTGCCAGGCTGGCAACTGGCAATTATCAATTGACAACTGACAAGCCTGATTACCTTCAATTCAGGTATCATCTTTGTCATCATTAGCTTAGATCAAGAACTTTCTGTGTCCCTCTTCCCAGTTATTTACCCTGCTCCCCATCTAAGCCTGAAGCACATTAAATCTTTGAATTTACCTAGATTTGGTGTCAACTCTATCTTAAGGCTTAGTGATTGTATTCCTGGGACATTTGAGGGAAGGAGAATAATATCTATCATAGGAAGATATAATCCACAATCAACTCTAGAGTTATCCTTACTAGGCCAGAATAGTCCATTAGAAGTAGCTGTGCAATTCTAATCACAGATTCTTCATTTGGCTGGCTATTCTGGGACACTGTTATTCTGAAGATGAGTTTAGCAGATTCACTACAACCATTTCTGTGGGGTCCTTTGTGTTTCACTATCACAACTTAAATGTTACACTTAGGTATGACCCACACACACTCAGCTTCAGCTCCTCATATCACCAGGACCATTATAACACTTCCATCTTGGAATCAATATTGGGTATTGGCTCCAAGACAAAAGAGTGGTAAGGGCTAGGTAATGGGAGTTAAGTGACTTGCCCAGGGTCACACATCTAGGAAGTACCTGAGGCCAAATTTGAACCCAGGACCTCCCATCTCTGGGCCTGGCTCTCAATCCACTGAGGCACCTAGCTTCCCCTTGAATTGTATCTTCTGATCCCAATTTCAGTGGTCTTCCCAATACTCATTGTTTGTCCATATTTAAAAACTGAATGCACTCAATAACTCTTTTAATATTCTTATTTGATGTTTTATGAGAGGCATTAGAAAGACATCTTTTTGGAAAGAGCCCTGAACTTTGAGTTAGGAGACCTAGGTTTGACCAGCAGCTCTAATACAATCTAGCTGAGTGACTCTGGGCATATGGTCATTCACTTATCCATATTGAGCCTCACATTCATCATGTGTAATAGTGGCTTAATTACACTTTTGCTTATTTTCTCACATGCTTCTTTTGAGTTTAAGTATTTCATAAACCATGAAACACTAGTGAGTTATTATTACCCAGCTAAATTTTGCATATCGATTCTCCAGATATAAATGTCCTCGTGAAGAGGAAAAACAAAATTACCCAAAGCTACATTATTCAGTCTACACGAATTGGGTGCTTATCTTCAGAAATAATGAAACCCCAACTATGCACTCTACAATACCCATGTAATAGGTATGTAAGCACATCCATCCTGATGTAAAAGTGTGCCTTCTGCCTGGGGTTATGTAAAAGAGTCCTCGTTTGAAATGTTTTTGGATGCACAAACAATGCAGCTGAGATTAAGGAGCATTTACAATCCTAAAATACTATTGAACTGCTGGTGTTTCATCAGGAAAAGCCTGAAACAGAATAGATGGAGAAAAATTCATTTCTTCTAAGATTGTGGTCTAATAGCAAGCAACAAGAGTTCAGTCAGTCTCCTCAGGCACTGACCTACAAGGGAACACATTTAAAATCACTTGTCTCTTGGGTGGTTATTAAAAGAAGTCCGACTCGGATGATTGGTGTAATTGCACCAAACAAATGTGGCTGACTCTCTCAGGGACACAGGATTCATTGCAGCCTCATGATTCTCATGCATCAAGGGGAAAATGAAATATGAAGGAGATGATGGGTGCTTTTTTTTTTTAACCCTAGTAGGTGCCCAAATTACTTTTATAGCATTTGGCTCCATTAGTTAATGTCTCAAGCACTGTGAGCAATGGACTGGCACAAAAAGGGCCCATGTTTCTAGGTCTGAGCTCAAACCATTAGACATCCCAGCCTCTTGCTCTATAAAACCTGACTACTATAATAATATTGGTTGCTCTAAACTCACAGATCAGATCTGATGAAATGGACTTGTGAACTTGTCATACTAATAAGCCATGAATTGATGTCAATCAGCTCCATCCGTTAAGGAGGTTGTCCTTTAATTGTCCTTTAAATGTCCTTTTAATCATGTTGTCCACTAATTAGATGTTGCCACTGCCTTTTTGTGTGTGAAATGTACACAGGCTCAGATCTTAGAATATTCACTTCTTGTCCTTTCTTCTCATTGTTCTACAAATTCTTTCCTTGACCTGTTTGTCCCTCATGTTATTGTGGTATTTCAGTTATAAAGGAAAAGAAAGGATAGAAGGGATATTACGATAGAAGAATCAATAAGATCTGGTGACTAATTGCATGTATGAATGAGTAGAAGGGAGCAAAGATTTCCTAAAGTTTTAAACTTTGGGAGAAAAATAGGGGAAATTTAGAAAGGGGAAGAAGTTGAGGGTGGGGGAATGTGAGGAATTTGTTTCAGATATATTGAATTTGAAGTCCTAGTAAAAGAATATGTAGGGTGAAATGACTGTATGGAACTTAAAAAAAAAAGAGGTAAGAGCTGGAGAGTTCCTTTTTTTCAGATTTATTTGCTGATACACATGGATTTCAACAAGTCATGTGACAAATTCTCTCTTGCTATTCTTGTGGCTAAATAATGAGATATAAGTTAAACAGTATAGATAAGTAAATTTGGATGTGATATAGAATAGAATAACCTAGAATAGCTAATCCCCAAGAGTAGTCATTGATGTATTGATAGCAACTTTGAGAGTATTCTCTAAAACCATGTCCCAGAGAAGTATCTGTGGCCTTGTACAGTTCAATGTTTTTGTTAAAAAAAAAAAAAAAACTTTGATGAAAGCATTTTAAAAAATCAAATTTGTAATGATACAAATTTGAGAAAAAATAACTAACAGACTTAGGACCCAAAAAGATCTTGCATGGCAGGAATGCTGGGCTTGATAGTTTAAGATGAAGTTTAATAGATATATAAATGTAAAGTTTTGTTATTGTTGTTTAGTCATTTCCAACTCTGCCTGGCCCAACGGGGTTTTCTTGGCAAAGACAGTGGAATGATTTGTCATTTCCTTCTCCAATGTATCCTCATTTTACAGAGGAGAAACAGACAAATGGGAATTAAGGGACTTGCCCAGAGTCACACAGCTAGTTAAGTGTCCAAGGCCAAATTTGAACTCAGATCTTCAGTTGTCCAGGCCTGATACTCTATATACTGTAGCACCTAGTGTATAGTATATATAGGGTGTAGCCCCTTGGATTCAAAAATCCAAATTCAAAATACCAGCTGAGGAGAACAGTGCTAGATAACCATTTATATGAAAAAAGAGGTGTGGAGTTATGGAGGCTTTAATGATCTTAGAGCTCAGAGTCCAAAGTGAGATGGTAGTGCCATGCTCCCCATCTGGAGTCACTATCTTAAGCTTCATTAAGAGATTATAATGTCCTGAACAAAGAGGAAGAGGTCAAAAGGAAAGAAGATCTCATCAACTTCACTCTTATCTGAAATAACAAGGAGAGGATTAAAGTATAGCAAAGGAATAGGAATACAATCAAATAAAAGTCTAGGCTGTGACCAGGAATGGATGATGAGTGGATTTAAGAGGGAGGACAGAATCAAGGAGGAGATTGCCTAAGAAAAAGAAATGGTAAAGACACAATGATCAGTTCAACCATTCTAGAAAACAACTTAGAATCGTTAAAGACAAGGATTTCCTCATGGCAGTGAGGGCCCAGTTGGGATTATATGCCATGCATTTGTAGTGCACTCAATCTCAGTGATTTTGTGGTTTTCTCCATCTGGGTTCAGTAGCACTGGAATAGGAGTAAAGGTAGTACATGTTAGGAGCAATCCAAGGCTGAGCCTGGGCAAGGAAAGCTCTTCAACAGGAAAATGGGTCAAGAGCAGAGAAAGAAAGAACAGTATAGAGTTGAACTAGTTCATCAAGAGGTCCTCCTCTTTGTTTCTGCTGCTCTGCATGGGTTCAGTTTTACTTGTTCCTCCCAGGATAAGCTCATCACTTCTAATCTCATCTCAAGGCTTAATGGAGACCACCTTCCTCATCCTCCTCTCTCCTCTGATAGGAGAACTGGAGGGATTATATGGGGTATTCAGGAGGTTATCACCTCTGGTGTGAGGAATACTAAGTCATTTTCTGGGCTGCTCATCTATATTTCATGTCCACCTTTTGGTATCTCACTTGTAACTCCAAGAAACTAGAGCATGCACAACAGTCACATATTAGTAAACCCATCTAGGCAAACAGCTAAACCAAGTTGAGAATAACCAACAGGCTTTAAAACCATCAGTGACTTAGGAGGATGTCAGCCCCAAGCATTTGAAGACTTTCTCTAGTAGAATAGGCAGATAAAAACAATTTGTTCCAATGGCCATGGAGGCAATTAGAATAGGCACTGTGGAGTGCTTAGATTTTGGTCAGACATAGAAGACGCCAAGGTACATTCTGGCCCATCAAACAGTAATCTTGACTTTTTGTCTTGCCACTAGTCTTGATGACTCCAGAAGAGAGACGGAGGCTTACAACTTTGTGCCATTTTGTCTCATTTAAATCAAATTCATATGCAACTCAAGACACCACCCAGTGATGGCATGGCTCCTCTAAGAAAATAAAGGACGAATAATAACATCTGAGTGGAGAACTGAAGGGTAGAAACCCAGCTTTTCCCAGTGGGCAGAAACTGAATTATCAGTTCACTCCCCTTTACATCTACTACTTTGTCAGGTTTCAGCTCCACATCTCAACACCTCATCCCCCAAGAAATCCATTGACCCTCCTTTCCTGCCTCCTTTTGTGTGTTTTCTTCTCCCATCAGACTATAAAATACTTGAGAGCAGAAACAGTCTTTCTCTTTAATTGTATCTCAAGAGTTTAGCACAATGACTAATAGTTAATGCTTAATAAATATTTGTTAGATTGGATTGAACTGGGTCAGGATAGGTATGGGAAGAGAATTTAGCCATTGCACCAGTGATGGTCTGAGAAAGAACTGAGGGGTAGAAGATTGGAGGTCACCATAAGGACAAAGAACAGATTTTGTGGTTTCTAAGAAAAGGGAAAGGTAGAGTAACAGATAAGGGAATGTTATTCATAAATATGGAAGTCATTCATTTGTGAGTGATGGCAAGATCAAAGGTGTGACCATCTCTCTGTGTTATTATCATTGTGTAATACAGTGGGAAAGTATGTTATCTAAAAGGAGTAAGCTGGTTAAGTAGGGTGTAAGATAATTGAAGAACTATTCAAATAAATCCCTTAGTAGGAGGGCAGGAGTTAGGGAGGAAAGATGGAGAGATACATTGAACTTTTTGAGGAAGGAAGAAAAATGTTCCAGAAGTTGGTAAATAGCCACCAGAATCTCATCTGGGTGATAAATATTAATTGAATGAACTTCAAAGGAAGAGAAGTTACTAAGTGATGGTGGAATCTCACATTTCAACACTTGAAGATTTGAGAAACAATTCTTCAGTCATCCTGAGAGGTAGTCAAAGTATTATTGGCCTTAATTTTTAAAGATGAAACTATTGAGATTTTGAGAGGTGGTAAAGAGGGTAGAACACTGGTTTTGGAATCAGGAATTGAAATCTTGCTTTCAGACTATTTACAAGTTATGTCACCCTAACTAAGTCATTTAATTTTTCTTTTTTCTTTCAGTCATTTTCAGTCATGTCTGGCTCTTTATGATTCCATTTGAAGGTTTGCCTTTTTTTTTTTTTTTGGTGGCAAAGATACTGGAGTGATTTTCCATTTCTTTCTCCAGCTCATTTTATAGATGAGGAAATTGAGGCAAACAGGGTTAAATGGCTTACCCAGGATCTCACAGTCAAGTGTCTGAGTCTAGATATGAACTCAGGAAGATGAGTCTTTCTTTCTCTAGGTTTGGCACTTTATCCACACCTCTTAGTCTCAAAGTTCTCTGTAAAATGAGGGAGATAGATGCCTTTAAAGTTCTTTTTCAAGCTTTAAATCTACGAGCTTATGAACTCATAAGTGCTCTGAGTTCATAAGTGCATTTGAATCAGATTTCTTGATTTCAAGGTCAACACTTTAAATACTTATTGCATCTTGATATTCTAACATGAAACAAAGGGTGTGTATAAATGGACTTCTGAGTAGAAAATAAAAGAAGTTCTTTTAGGAATTAGTGAGGGTTTCACTTAATATTTTTAAGAATTGATTTAGATGAAGAATTCAACAATGAATTTTTTTTTTCACCCTTTCAAGCAGTGAATTCTTCACCTTGAAAAGCACTTTTAACTTTTCTAGGTAATGAAATATTAAGTAAACAAATCTCAAGTAAGTTTCTTGAGGCTAAATGTCTGAGCAGAATCGATGTCTGACGAGTATCACTGTGGATGTGATATATTTAGGAAAAAATTTTATTTTGTTGACAGATTCCATCTGATACCGCATAGAAAAGCTATAGTAGCTGCAATAGGGTTTTTGTGAAGAAAATATTTTTTAAATTTTAAAGAGCTACACAAAACTTTAATATTATTATTATTAATCCTAGAAAATGATGTAGGATTCTAGCTTTAGGGTAGTAGCTTAATATATGGCTGATTCCAAGACAATAAGGTGCTAGATAGAGACGAATATGTCTAGTAGGAGTAGTAATATGAATTGAATAAAATGTGCAATGAATACCATTTAAAGAGAGTACACATAGAAAGATGAATTTGAGATAGGGGAGGTGTTGAAATGTGCTTACTTTTCCCACCAACTCTGGTATGATAGCACCATAAATGGAGAATGGATATGAAGACTGGCAGGGATTCACTTCAGCCACATCTAAACAATGGTGACCAATGATGAGGTGTTGAGGAAGATGAGGTTCAGTATGATCAACTCTAGAGTGTTGTCCACAATTCATATGCATTGGGATGCTGACCTGTAAGAAAGAGGGAAGAGCAAAATTTTGTGGTCACTGAGGATTGTTTCCTTTAAAATAATGATGTATCGAATCATGCTATTTGCTTACAAAACATAAACAGAGCTTTGCAAAAAGTTTTGAGTGGTAGATATACTGCAGAAGATAAGCTGAGAGGATCATATATTAAAGATGACATAAAATAAAAAAATATTGTCTAACTTATGAGCTATATCCTTGGAACTGATATAAGTAGCTGACTGGGAGAGCATGAATTCGGTGGAAAGAGCCAATGCTCTGGTTGTTTATATGGAAATCAGAAATGGTGATCACAGGACTGTCAGTTCTGGTGTTCAGAAAAGCTATTCTTGAAAGACATGGATGAAGATGTCAAAAAGAATGCATGGATTTAGAAAAACTCTTTCTGACTATGTATGTATATGTAACAGGTTTCTTTTTCCTTCAGCAAAATGTAGAAAAAAATTCGAGTTGTAAACAGAAGACTTGGGTGTTGTAACAACTAAAAGGTGATCTGGAGGCTCAACACCAGATCTATAAGCATTCTTAGTGAGAGAGAGAGAGACAGACAGGGAGAGAGAGAGAGAGAGAGAGAGAGAGAGAGAGAGAGAGAGAGAGAGAGAGAGAGAGAGAGAGAGAGAGAGGCCAGGCAATCCAGAAGATCTGGAAGCAAAAAGAGAGCAGCATGTTTCCTGCCTGGGTTTAAGAACCCTCCTTGCCCACTGGCCTTTCCATGGTGACTTTCAGTTGGCTCTTCCCCATTCACTAGAAA
>NC_058132.1:589969104-590000374 GCF_016433145.1 Gracilinanus agilis | reverse complement strand
GAAGGAAGGAAGGAAGGAAAGGGAAGATGGAGGGAGGGAGGAATGGGGTGGAGGGAAAAAGCAGAAAAGAAGGAAGGAAGGACATGAAAGGAGATGGGGGGGAAATAAAGGAAAGTAGAGGAGAGAGGGAGAGAAGGAGAAAGGGACAGAAGGAGAAAGGAATGTAAAGAAGAGAGGGATAGAAGGAGGAAGGAGAGAAGAAAGGGAGGAGGAAAAGGAAGGAAAGATAAAAGAAAGAAAAGAAGGGAGGAAGGAAACAAGTATTTATTAATCACCTACTCTGTGACAAGTACTGTGTTTTTTAAATAGTATCTCATTTGATTGTTAAAACCGCCATGGGAAATAGGTGCTATTATGATTCCCATTTTACAGTTGAGGAAATTTAGGCAAATATAAATTAAGTGTCTTACCTAGGGTCATACAGCTAATCAATGTCCTGAGGTAGAATTTTCACTAAGATTTTCTTGACTCCAGGCTCAGGGCTCTAGAGAAGGATAAGGACTAGAATTAAAAGACAAGCCTGAGAGAGTACAGTGTTTGGTTGTGGGGCAGAGAGTAGTACAATTTAGCTAGAATACAGATTGCACATAAAGGCATAATAGGAAAAAAGCAGGAAATGTGTCATGATTCCATATCACATTGGTGAGGACCTTGAATGCTAAGTAAAGGACTTCCAATATCATTCAGTTTTTTGTTTGTTTTATCAGTAGAATGACCTAACAAAATCTATGCTTAGGAAAGATTATTCTGACAAAAGTATAAAAGAATGAATTGAAGGGAATAGAGAAGAGAAGCAGGAAGTTTGTATGACAGTTTAGGGAAACAGAGATGGGGACCATGGATGACTGGTGGTAGGAATGGGGAGATGTGCTAGACATAACCGATGTTTCAGAAGGATGGACATGATTTGAGCGCTAAATGGATATCAGAGATGGGAGAGAGGGGAGAGTGCAAAATAACCTCAATGCTGCAAACATGGAATTTCCGACTGTATAAATGGTGGTACAATAGACAAAAATATTAAGGAGTATAAGAATTAATTAATTCTTATAGGAGAAAGAGGAGGGTTTAAATGAAAGATGTGTTAAATATGATGTACTAATGAGACTTTAGGTGGAGATGTCCTATAGGCAACTTGGACATCATAGCATCAGAAGATCATTGATTTAGATCTGGAAGGGACCATCACACCCAATTCCCTCATTTTATAGATGAAGAAATTGGCACACAGTGATAAGGTGACTTGTCCAAGGTCACACAAGTAAAAGAAAAATCTGAACTCAGGATATCGAGTTGGTAGGTTGGATCCAAAGAGCTATGTTCGGCCTGGAGATATATAGAACTGAGAATTACCTGCATTGCTATTATTTGGAACTCTGGAAGTGAAGGAGATTGCCAAGTGAGAAAGTATAGAGGAAAAAAAGGATCACAGACACAGCCTTGTGTGACATTAGGGTTATGTGACTATGGTCCCAATGCCTGTAAGTCTCATGTTAACTTAGAAAAACTACAGCTGAAATTTATGACTTTATGTCGTATTGTATATTTAAGTTTTTGTGAAACATTTCCCAGTTACATTTAAATCTAGTTGGAGCAGCACCTGCCTGCTAGTGGGGAATTTTACCTCTGATGTAAAAGATGAGGAACTAGGAAAGAGGAAATGATGAGAGGTAGAAAGAGAGTCAGGAAAGTGGGTACATAGCTTAAATCAAGGCAAGAAAATCTGTATAGAGGGTGCAGCATCCTGACAAGCCTAAATTATGGAATTTCTACTCACAATATTTTGGTTTTGGGTTACTTGATATAATCTTGGTGAAACTAAAGATGTCAAAAGTAGAGTAAGTGTATATTCTTTGCGTTACTTCCCTATGGCTATGGTAATTGAAGAATTTGGGTCTTCTGATTGATTTAAAGGGAGCTTTCTTTAAACAATCTGAGCTGCTTCTTCCTTACTATGGAGTTTTGACTTTCTTGCAACTGTTGGTGCCTTGAAGAGTCTGTGCATTTGATGTCTGTACTGCATTGTATGCGTGGGGGTTTGCAATGAAAGAGTGTGTCCAGAGTTTTTTCATTTCATTTTACTGGTTACAGATGATTTCACATTATTCTCTCAGGCTTCTGCCTCCATTAACATGACAATTAACATGACAACTTGGGCTACTTTTGTTCTCCAGAATGAACATCTTTATAGAGTGATTCCCTAAACAAAACATCCTGCTAAATTACCTCCCACAAAAGTCTTCACTGGAAAACAACTGTAATAAAAACCCTTCAAAACTGCCATGATTTTGTCCATGTGGGTATTTCCTCTGCCTCCCCCCCCCCCAATTTAAACCCCTCTATAACTATATTCACAGCTCTTGTGTGTTGCTTTGTTTCAAAAATTTCATCAGTTCCAGCTAATCTGCTGATAAAACTCTCAAATGAACTAGACAGATTCCCAGGTGACAGATATACTTTCAGTCTAACACTAAATAATTGAAATCTTACCTGCTTGAAAGGACTTTTCAAAGGGGCAGCAAGGTGGCATAGTTATGGGATCTGGAGTCAGAAAGACTCATCTTCCTGATTTCAAATCCCATCTCAGAGACTTATTAACTTGTGTGACTGGGCAAATCACCTAACTCTGTTTGCCTCAGTTTCTTCATCTGTAAAATGATCTGCAGAAGGAAATGGCAAAGCACTATAGCTCCATATGAGGTCATGAAGAGTCAGACATGACTGAAATGATTCAACAACAACACTAACAACATGGACTTTCCAGAGATGATAGTATTCAACTGGCTTAGAGTTTGTGAACCCAATACAATCTCCATGCCATTTGAGGAGTCATCATGGGATTTTAGTGGAGATCCAGCATTTGATAATTAGAAAAAATTATGATAATGATGAAGATTAAAGAAAGAGCCCTAAAACTGGCTGTGCTAATTATTCCAGAGGATTTGATAGGGGAATAGGAAAAGGACTATAACACAGTAGAATAGAAATAGTTCTGGTTCTATAGTCAGGAGATATGGGTTTAAATCAATCCTCTGATACTTACTACTATTATCTTGGACAAGTAAGACCACCTCCTCAGGTCTCAGTTTCTTAATATGGGTTGAGGTTGGACCAAATGGCCTTTGAAATTCTTTCCAACTCTAGGTCTATGATTCTATGATGAGAAGGTATGAATAGAATATGATCTGTGCCTTCTGAAGGATTTACATCAGTAAGATTATAGGTATATCAAGGCATTGAAGTATATGGCATAAAGAGAGAGACTGGGGAGAGGTTTGAGAGTCTTTTGAAAAGTAAGTGGTTGAATAATTTAGGGATTTCTCTTGCCTCAGAGCCATTGTTTACATAGTCATCAAATTGGCTGTCATATATCTGTCTGTTACTATGCCTACTTACGTTTTTATTAGTGTGGAATGTGGAATTTACAATTGGTAGTTTTATCCTCATCCCCCTTTCCAATATGTATTTTTCTTTCTTTGCCAGGACTTCTAAAAAGAATGGACCACTTAAGATCCACAATGAAGATAACATCAGTTTATAGTGCTATTTGTAATCAGCAAGACACCTAGACTAACCAAATGATGTAAAAAAAGGAAACTTGCCCTAATCTTTAGGTGTGTAAAAAGATATTGTAGCTAGATCCTGATTAGTATGAATATTGAATCCCTTGAAGTTGTTACATTATTTGAATTTGTACTATATGTTTCCATTGGACTGGAACAAATTATCATATTTTATGTATTTATATTTTTGATTAGTGCAAATTTTTTTTAGTTATAATAAAGGGTCTTTAATGGCGGCCAAAAGATTGCAGTCTGGGTTCTCTCACGGCACTATGCATCATGATATTGGAGGTTTCCATGATTAGTGCAAACTTGTAAATATATGTAAAGCCTTCAGGGGATTTATTATTCTTACTAACTGGTACCTAGCTGTAATGTATTTTTATATATTTAAAGAGAAGAATAAGTTTTCTTTTTGCATAAAGCAATCATTCTTTGTGATATTTTGGTAGAAGAGTTAATCATAAATTCAAGGAAAATATGGTTTGAGCCATAGAAAAAAGCATCAGTAAACTGATATAGTCATTAAACACAATCGTATTTCTATGATATTAAAGGGCCCAAGAAGTGATATAAATCAATCAATTAGTTTAATTTTGTTCTTTTTTGTCAAAATACAACCAACCAAAACAACTTTATTTTCTTTCAGAACATTAAATATATTTGCCTTGAAATTTCATGTCTTTAGTTTTTTTTTCCCTCCCCCCAAACCCATTCCCCCACAACACACATATATACACACACACATTCCAATTGAGGAACCCTGAACCATAATCATTTCAGTTTTGCCACTTTTTCTGGATGGGATGTGTCAGTCTATTCTGTTATAATCCCACTATCCATTCCCATAGCTTCCATGGAAATAAGTGCCTTTCTCTGGCTACCATTTCCCTAGTGATGTTGTATCTCCCAAGAGAATATAAACTTCTTGAAGGCATGAACTATCAATTACTTTTAAATCCATAACTCCAGCACTAAACATAATACTTGACCCATAACAAGTACTTTATAAATGCTTTTTCACTCATTAATTTATTCCTTCATTACTATTAACCAATTTCATCATCAATTTTCATGGAAGTAAATATAATTTTGCAAAACATCAATGTACTGTCAAACTCACTTGCTTCTTAAAGATCTTTGTACCAACTATCTTCAATTTATAGACTTGTTGAATTCTTGGGCTAGAAATAACATTAAAAAAATTTTGTCCAACACACTCCTTTTATAGACAAGGAAACTGGACTTGAGAAAGGTTGCTTTCTTACCTTTCCTACCTTTTTTGTTCAGTATCCTTTCCAATGTTATTGTCATGTTCTATATCCTGAATGTGGGAGTTTCCTGAGGCTCTGTCTTCCCTCTTAACCAAAAAGTTTAATATGACTAAGGTGGGTTTATAACAAGGATTTAAAGATGATCACTTATTAGGAAAACAATGAACATAATCATATTAGAAATAACGAGCCTAAACCACAAGATTATATTGATAGATGCAGAAAAAGCCTTTGACAAAGGATTACACTCATTTATGTTAATAACTCTATAAAGCTGGGGCAAGTCACTGAACCCCTATCGCCTTGCCCTAACCAATCTTCTGCCTTTGATCCAATACCTAGTATTGATTCTAAGATGGAAGGTAAGATTTTAAAGAACAATCCTACAAAGCATAGATGTAGAAAGGTCATTTTAATCTAACTATATATGTGGCTGTATGTAGATGTATATGTACATATAAATATATTTAGATTTATATAAACTAGAATTGATAGTAATGCAGAAACACTAAAAAATTTCCCAGTTAATATACCAAACATAACCTACTTTCCTCTCATTGGACCTAGTTCTATTGTTGTTCGGTTGTGTCAGTTGTATCCAACTCTTCATGAAGTCATTTCAGGTTTTCATGGCAAAGATACTGGAGCAGTTTGCCACTTCCTTTTCCAGTTCATTTTTTGCAGATGAGGAAACTGAGGCAGGCATGGTTAAATGACCTGCCCAGCATCACATAGCTAATAAATGACTGAGACCAAATCTGAGCTCAAGAAGATGAGTCTCCCTGACTTCAGGCCCAATACTCTATCCACTGCATCCCCTAGAAATGCTAGCAACACTTATAATGAATGAAGAAATGAATGAATGAAAGAAAAATTAATTAAGGATTGGCTATGTGCTAAGTACTATTCTGAGATATTTTTGTGATATGAATACAAAATCAAAGATAGTACCTTGACTGAGGGGTTTCCATTCCAAAAACAGAAGACAAACCACTTGGGAGAACCTTGGCCAAGGAATGGCACTTTGTTTGAGAAAGTTACAGGGCTGGTGTGGGAAATAGAAGAGGGAAATAGAATGATTTTCCCTTCTGAGAATAATGGCAGAGTTGGTTCAATCATTGTCAGGCAACAGCATTTTTTAAGTGTTTAATATATTTTAGGCACTGTGCTAAGTTCTGGGGAGTCAAAAATAGACCCCTAACTCAAGGAGCATGCATTCTAATTTGATTTCTTATGTATATATTTTTATTATTTATTTAAAGATATAAAATAGCTAGGTCCTTATACGATATATACAGAGTAGATGAAAGTAATCTGAAGGCATAACAGCTAAGGGAATTGGGAAAGACATCTTGGAGAAGGTATAGCATGAGGATGTGCATGAGGGATCAAAGGGATTGGCACCGAGATGAATAGGAAGTCAAATGAAATAATGGCTGGGACCTGCCTTCAGGAGTGCCCTAAATGGGCCAATCACCAATCATGACTCTAAGGCTTCAGGGCAGAAGTTCTAGAGATGAAAGGATCAAGGTCTCTCAGGCATGGTCCATGCAGCAAGATGACTGATGACAATATAGCCAAGGAATAGGGAAACAAGACATGAAATTAAAGCAGAAATATTAGCAAAGTGGAGACAAAATTATCTTTATTTGCTGACATGATAGTCACTACTAAGAACAAGCAAACACCCAGGAATCAGCAAAGAAACTAATTGAGACAAAAAATTGTTGTAGTTAAGTAGTAGGCCACAAATTAAATCCACAAAAAGCAACTGCATTTTTATATAGTAATAACAAAATCCAGGAGGAAAAATAGGATGAGAAACTGCATTCAAAATAGTCACCAAATGTATAGTTTCTCTGAGTATCAATTTTTCCTCTGCCTCTCTCCTCTATTCTTTCCCTTGGATATCTCATCAACTCTTCAGCTTTAATTATTCAGGTGACTTCCAAATCTATATATCCAATCCAAATCTCTCTCCTGAACTCTAAGTCAGTGTTACTGAAGCCTCATAGGCATTTCTGATTTAACATGTCCAAAATACAACTTGTGTTTCCTCCAAAACTTCTCTCTCTACTAAATTTCCCTATTTCTGTTGAGGATACCAGTCTCCATTCTAGTTACTCAAGTTCACAATCTAGGACTACTCCTCAGTTCTTCCATCACCATCAACATCCATTTCCAATTGTTAAGTTTTTCCAATTTTTCTTCCGGAATTCTCCTGCATTCATTGCCATCTTTGAAGTGGATTATCACCATAGTCTCCTAACTTCTACCTGATACCATCCCTTCTTTATCTAATTACCCAATACCTTCTCCAAACAACTGCTATATGAATTTGGCAAAAAACATAGATCTGACTATTTTGTCTGTCTTTTGAAAATGTTGGATATCTCCTGATTGATTCTAGGATAAACTACAAACTCCTCAGTCTGGCATTTTTTGTTTGCTTTACTACCTCTTTTTTATTAGTTGGTTCAAAATAAATTCAAAGTATTGGTATACAACATTTCTGAAATCCTCTACAGTTCATTTTATGGTGAAGGAAAAGAACACTGGCACATAGTATATTATTTTATTTAGTAGAGCTTTTTTATTTTTAAGTAGATAATAAATTCAACATGCAATTTTCAAAGCTGTCCTGCTTGTCTAGGATTCCTTCTGCCCTTCTTTTGTTCTCTTATTTTGTGGACAGGAAACACTATCTCTAGTTCTCTTCTTTCCTCTCTCTCAAACTGGAAGTAAAACACTCAGAACAAATATGTGTCATCAAAGAAAAAAATTTCTACAATGACTATTTACAAAAATGCATATCTAATTTTTCATCTTAATTAAGTCATCTTCCTCATTTGGTTGGTAGCATGCCTTAGTCATCAGTCCACTGGAATCTTGCTGGATTCATCATTGAATTGATTAGAGTTCTTAGACCTTCCAAATTGTTTTTCTTCTTCTTTTTAATAGTTGTTATTGTATAAATTATTCTCTTGGTCTTGCTCACATTGCTACGCATTAATTCAAACAAGTCACATTTTTCTCTAAAACAATACTGTTTTTTGTTTCTTATGATGCAATAATATTCCATTTCATTCATTTACCTAAATTTAGCCCTTCCCCAATTAGTGGATATCTTCTTACTTTCTGGTTCTTTGCTATAAGAAAAAGAACTGTTATAAACATGTTTATATGTATACAAACCTATATGAGTTCTTTTTCTTTCTTTGATTTTTTTTGGGGGGTGGTATAATATTGATCATGAAGTATTATTGCTCGTGTGACATCAATTTCTGATAAGCAAAATGGAGAACAAGGATGAGTGACAACCAACAGTTTTAGAATTTGGAAATTACCCAGATGCCATGAGCCAGGGGGCAAAAAGCAGTTACTGCCAGGACTATAAAAAGGCAGAAGCTGGATCAAGAAGCGCTCTCACTCATGAGAAGGGGACCCAGGTGGCTGGGTGGGTAAGCCAACCAACCTGCTTAGGTTACCTGCATCCTATTCCACAAATTATCACGTCCTCAACTTCTGGATAGAGCTTTGTTGTACATTGATTATTTATCAAGAAAGAATGCCATCAATCCTCAATGCACTTGGTGAGGGCCAAAGGTCCCTGGCTTGGCCTGAGTTGCCAAGGAGAGGGGACTCCTCCAGCAGACAATCTCAACCTGATCAATCTGTAATTGCCAAACCTGATCATCAGTGGTCTAGTGTAGTTTCCCAACACCTCCTTCCTTCAATCCCTGATCCTTCCCCTGAGTTTGTCACAAATAAATCCTAAAAGCTTATCTAGCTGAATTCTGTTATTATTCCAAAGTTCACAACCATATTCTTTGGATCTAAGGGGAAGGGATAAGATCAAATCTCAGTCATAGGTGTTACCCATCAAGTTAAAGCCAGGATAAGGGTTGAGAGAAGCTGTGTGGTCCAATTCACAGCTTCTCACTTGATCACTTAGTCCTGGGCACTGTTAAGGGAGGTGTGTGTGTATTCAGCTGAATAATTTTCCTAAAACACCACTTTCTACCATGCCCCTCCTCTGTTCAAGAACTTAAATGACTCGCTATTACTTGGTATATCAAACTTAATCTTTCTGCCAAGATTTCCAGATTCCAAATTCCAAAATTCCCCAATTTCCCTTTCCTCTATCTACACAATCTTCCTTCCTTCCTTCTCCTTAGTATAAACTTTCCCCTTTAGCATGGAAACTCTCACTTCTTAATTCATTCCATAGTAATCTATGCTACATTGCCTCATAATTTATCTATGTCTATTTGTATATATACACATTCACATATACTACATACATTATAGGTACATATGTGAATGCATACATATATCTTTCTTTACTCCTCAACTAAGTTATGAGTGGCATGACAGGAAATGCAGTGTCTAGCACTTCTTAGCATGGTTCTCCACATATAGTAGATTCTCAATAAAATTTGTTCAACATGATAATGAAGAGGATGGTCTCTTGTTTCATTAAATATGATCACTTATCATATTTCTCACAATACCCACAACTAAGCATACTGACTTCTACATTTAAAAAAAAATTTCTTTTATATTCTTTTGATTTTTCTTTTATAAATGCACATGAAATCATTATTTAACAATGTAGGCAATCACTGAATTTAGGCAGCGTAGTGTAGAGGAAAGTTTACCTTGGGCAAACTCGTTACCCCAATTCCACCATCTGTAATATGAGTGAGTTGGGCTAGTTGGTCACTATGAAGTCTTTATACTCTAAATCTCTGATCCTATAACCCTAGATTGCTGATAAAATAAAAAAAAATTTAGGAAGTTAAATGGCACATTTCTTGCATCTGAATATCTAATATATCATATCTTCCCCTCAAAAGGGCTTGCTGCCAAACTCACTGATAGCTCTAACTCTAAAGTCTTGTAACTGTCTAGGAATTAGAGGATTCTATTCATTAATATTTCCTGAAAGGGTAGTTTATTAATGACTTCTTCATCTTCATTTATGTACCTAACCTATTCCTGGATGGTATTTATTCTGTATTCCCCATCCTGGGGGACATATCAAGCCAGACAACTTATATCTTGCTTCAATTTTAGAAAAATTAGTTTCTGAATATAACAGCAAAGAAGAGTCTTTTGCTACACAATGATAAAGGGTTCTTTTTATATCACCCATCACATATGAGCACAGAACAAAGTTTTAGGCGAACTACATTTTCTCAAAGGTCCATTACTGAAACTTTGGTCTCTGATATTAAATTTCTTCAAGATATCACAGTCCACTCCATGGAGGTAGCATTAATCTCCTACCCTGAGACAAGATGTTCCCATTATTCACCAAGATAACTAGTGTTCCAATTTTGCTGACAAAGTCCTTTTTTTCAACTGCTTGTACCAAGGCAGTTGGCAAGATCCCTCTTAGGAGCAGAAGGAAAAAGATTTGAAGATCAAGCCTGTACATTTTGTAAGGCATAAATTATTTCCATTCTGATCCTGATGGATGTGGAAATAACCTTACAGCATTGATAAATTATTGGATAAGAGATTAGACTTGATGCTTTGTACATGAGTGGAATTGTGTTCTCTTTATGTAACAAGTAATACCCTGGATAAATTCATCTTGACTTATCATTTTCAGTTTTTGGCTTTCCTTTTGAAGTATTCTTTATTCTAGAGACCTTATCTAGTCTTTTTTGCCCTGTTTTCTTCCATTTAAAATCATCATACATTCTGCAGGGAAAGAGCCCTGAAGATCATTAAATATGTTACAAAGATTATGGACAACCAATTTAAAAAGAAAATATTTCAATACTTCAAGGATTCATAATTTTCATTATGCACCACTTCCTCTGATCCTGCCACAACAGATCACAATCCTTCAGTAACTTAAAAAATGGCCTTCAGGAACTGTGGGAATCTGATTGCAGATCAAAGCAAGCTGTCCTCCACTTTATTCCCTTCATGAGTTTTTGATTGTGTGTGTGATATGTATCTTCAGTCAGGCATGGGAAATATGGAAATATATATTGCATGAAAACACTGATATAAGCTATATCAAACTGTTTATCTCTTTGAAGAGGAGGTGGAAATGAGGGAGAGAGGGAATCAATCATAAAATGTCAGAAAACAATTGTCAGCAATTATTTCTACATGGAATTAAAAAATAAAATTTAATTAAAAAGTTTTTAAAAAAGAAAATTACCTTCATAAAGTGTTAAGGCAAGGCAAACAAGGCAACAAATATTTATTAAGTAAGTGTCTACTATATGCTAGAAATGTGTTAAGCAGTGGATATGCAAAGAAAGGGAGAGGGAATCACCCATTTTCTTAAGGAGCTCCAAATCTAAAAAGAAGATAACAGACAAAACAAAATGAAAATTTAAAACCCACCACAATAGTCACCTGGTTGTCAACATTCTAGTGATGAACCTCCAAACTCAGCTAGAATAGAGATTCAGAAAACAGACATACTTCAACATACCAGGTCTATACTTGAAGTCTTTTGAATTTGGAGGGACCTGCCATATTTTACTGGCAAAGAGCCTTCAAGAATGGAGTGCCATCTTCAAGCCACCATCAAGGAACTGAAGGAATATTTTGGTGGCAGCAAGAAAGAAATGTATGCATAGGTTAATGTAGCACATATTCATTCCATTCTGCTCAGAAGAAACCATTAATAGAGACATGGAATTTTAGGATCTAAGAGCTGGAAAGGATCTTATAGGTCCTAGAGTTTCTCTGGTGTCCAAACAAGTATCCTCTCTACCATATACCCAACAAGTATTCATTTAGCCTTTCCATAAAGGGATCTTCAGTGACCAGTATCTGCTACTTTCCAAAGTAGACCATTCTACTTTGAGATCATTCTAATTGTTAGGAGTGGAATCTACTCTGCTGGAACTTCCACTCACTTCTCCTAGTTCTGCCCTTAGACACCAAGAAGAACAAAGTTAATATTTCTCTTCCACAAGAGTCCTTTTTAAAGATTTGAAGACAGATAGTTGTCAAATCTCCTACAAATTCATCTACTCTCCAGGCTAATCATCTGATCTCAAATGGAATAAGCTTCAAATTTCTCAACATTTTAGTGGTCCTTTTATGAATGTGCTCTAGTTTATCCTTGTCTTTCTTAAAATATAATGACCAGGGTCAGGTAGATGACTCGGGGAATAGAGGTCCTGGCTTCAAATCTGGCCTCAAGCTATCTTTTCCCCCTTATTTATTTATTGATTAAACTAAATTTTATTTTTATTGTCATACAAAACACATTTCCATATTGATAATTGTTGTAAGAGCAAACTCATATATAACTAAATCCTCAAAATAAAATCATAAATGCACTGATGTGAAAGATGACTCCAACATTTCTTTCTCTAGTGGTGGATAGATAGCATTCCCTGTTTTAAGTCCTTCAGGATTGCTCCAGATCACCATATTGCTGAGAGTTTTCACAAGTTTTCACAGATATTCATCATATAATATTATTGTTTTTGTGTTCTATATTCTCCCAGTTCTCCTTAGTTTGCTCTGCATCAATTGCTGCAGATCTTTCTATTTTTTAAAATCATCTTGCTTTATAGCATTCCATCACCAACACGTACCACAATTTGTATAGCCATTCCCCAAATGATAAACAACTTCTCATTTTCCAATTCTTTGCCACTACAGAAAGAACAGCTACATATATTTTTATACAAGTAGGTCCTTTTCCCTTCTTACAATTTCTTTGAGATATAGATCCAGTAGTTGTATTACCTGATCAAAGAATATACACAGTTTCATAGCCCTTTGGGCATAGCTCCAAATTACCCACCAGAATGGTTGGATCAGTTCACAACTACACCAACAATGTATTAGTGTCAATTTGCCACATCCCCTCCAACATTTACTGCTTTCCTTTACTGCCATATTAACAAATATGATAGATGTGAGGTGGTACTTCAGCTTTGGTTTAATTTGCATTTCTCTAAGCAAGAATGATTTAGAACATAACCTGATTGTTGATGGCTTTCATTTCTTCATCTGAAAATTGCTTTTTCCTATATTTTGACCATAGTCAGTGGGAGAGGGGCTTATATTCTTTTAATTTTGACCTAGTTCTCTATAAATTTGAGAAATTAAAACTTTATCAGAGAAATCTGTAATAAAACACTTTTCCTGGTTTGTTGTTCCCCTTCTAATCTGTTTTCCTTTTAATTTAATATAATCACTACATCTGGATGTGATATATTGCTGTAGTCTCCTTGCTAGTATCTTATTTAAAATTTTTCATCTATTAATGAAATTGGCTTATAATTTTCTTTCTTTGTCTTTGTTTTTTTCTTCTGGTTTAGGTCATTGATAGGCAAACTATTCCCTGCAGGCCAGATCCAGGCCGTAGTTTGCCCATCACTACCGTAAGCAATTCCCTAATCACTTTGCCCTCACATCCAGATGTAGTGATTAGGGAATTGCTTAAGGCAGTGATGGGCAAACTACAGCCTGGATCTGGCCCACAGGGAATAATTTGCCCATCACTGGCTTAGAGAGTAGTACCATAGTTGTTTTATAAAAAGTATTTGGCTGGATTACTTCTCTGCCTATTTTCCCAGTTTATGTAGTATTATAATTGTTCTTTAAATGTTTGATAGAATTTACTTGTGAATACATCTGGCCCTAGAGATTTTTTCTTAGGGAGTTCTTTGATGGCTTGTTCAATTTCTTTTTCTGATGGTATTATTTAGGGCTTCTATTTCCTCTTTTGTTAATCTGGTCAATTTGTATTTTTATAAATATTCATCCATTTGACTTAGATTGTCAGATTGGCATATAATTGGGCAAAATTGTGCCTAATGATTGCTTAAATTTCTTCTTCATTGGTGGTGAATTCACCCTTTAATTTTTGATATTAATTATTTGATTTTCTTCTTTCTTTTTTTCTAATCAAATTAACCAACATTCTGTCTATTTTATTTGTTTTTCCATAAAACCAACTCATAGTCTTATTTATTAGTTCAATGGTTCTCTTACTTTCAATATTATTTTCTCCTTTACTTTTTAGGATTTCCAATTTAGTCTCTAAATGAGGATTTTTATTTTGTTCTTTTTCTAGTTTTTTTAGTTGAATGCCCAATTCATTGATTTGCATTTTCTCTATTTTATTGATCTAAGTATTTAGAGATATAAATTTTCCCATAAATACTGTTTTGGCAGTATGCCATAAGTTTTGATATGTTGTCTCCTCATTGTCATTCTCATCAATAAAAGTATCGATTGTTTCTATAATTTGTTCTTTGACCCACCACTTTTTAAAGCATTAGATTATTTAGTTTCCAATTGATTTTTTATTTGTCTTTCCATGAAACTTTATTGATTATAATTTTGTTGCATTACAATCTAGAAAGCATGCATTTATTATTTCTGCTTTTCTGCATTTGGGTGTCAAGTGTTTAATGCCTTAATAAATGGTACATTTTTGGGTAGAAGCTATGTACTGATGAAAAGAAGGTGCATTATTTTCTATTCTTATTCAGTTCTCTCCAGAGATCTATTAGTTCTAACTTTTCTAAGATTTCATTCACTTCCTTTACTTCTTTCTTGTGTATTTTTTGATCAATTTATCTATATCTGAAAGAGGAAAGTTGTGGTCCCCCACTAATAGTTTTATTATTTCCTCCTCAAGTTCATTTAATTTCTTCTTTAAAAATTTGGGGCCATACCATTTGGTGCATATATGTTTAGTATTGGTATTACTTCATAGTTTATAGTACCTTTTAGTGAGATGTAATTTCCTTCCTTATCTCTTTTAATCAGTTCTATTTTCACTTTAGTTTTTTCTCAGATCATGATTGCTACTCTTGTTTTTTTTTTTACTTAAGATTACTCACAATAAATTCTGTTCTAGTCTCATTCCTTTACTCTGTGTGTGTGTCACCCTGCCTTAAATGTGTTTCTTGAAAAAAACATATAGTAGGATTCTGGTTCTTAATTCACTCTGCTATATACTTCCATTCTATGTGTGAGTTCATCCCATTCATATATGCAGTTATGATTACCATCTGTGTATTCCCTTCCATCTTATTTTCCCCTTTTGATCTTGTTATTTTCCCTTTTATTCTGTCTCTCCTCATTGGCATTTTGCTTTTTATCACCTCACCCACTTCTCCCTGCTTCCTATTACAACCACTCTTCCCTTGTCTTATTCTCCTGCTACCTCTCTATAGAGTAAGATGGGGTTCTATAACCCAGTGAGTGTGCTTGTTATTCCTTCTCTGAGCCAGTTACAATGACAGTGTAGTTTAACCATTGCTCATAATCACCTTTATTCTCCCCTCAAATGCAGCAGCTTTTCATGGCTTTTAGTGAGGTAATTTATCCTATTCCATCTCTTCCTTTCCTTTTCTCTCAATGTAATCCTCTTTTTCACCCCTTGATTTTTTTGCATATCATATCAGTCTAATCAGCTTATTTCCACGCCCTCTGTGTATGTACCTTCTAACTGCTTTACTACTGATACAGTTTTTTAAGAATTTAAAAACCCTCTTTCCATGTAGGAATACATTCAGTTTAACCTTACTGAGACCTTTAAATTTTTCTTATTTACCTTTTTAGGCTTCTATTGGGTCTTGTGTTTGAACTTCAAATTTTCTGTTTAGGTCTGGTCTTTTCATCAGTAATGCTTAGAAATATTCTATTTTATGAAATGACCATTTTCCCCTGAAAGAACATTCTCAATTTTGCTGGATAGATGATTCTAGATTGTAAACCTAGATCTTTCACCTTCTGGAATATCATATTCCATGCCTTCCAATCCTTTAATATGGAAGCTGCTAAGTCCTGTGTAATTCTGACTGTAGCTCATTGTATTTGAATTGTTTTTTTCTGACTGTTGGCAGTATTTTCTCTTTGGTTTAGGGGCCCTTGAATTTAGCTATTATATTGCTGAGACTTGTCATTTGATGATTTCTTTCTGAAAGTGATCTGCGGATTCTTTCAATTTCTATTTTATTCTCTTGTTCAAGAATTCAGGGCAGTTTATGATGATGTCCAGGATTTTTTTCCTTTTTTTTTTTTTTTTTTTGAGCATGGATTTCAGGCAGTAGAATAATTCTTAAATTATCTCTCCTAGATCTGTTTTCCATGTCAGTTGTTTTTCCAATGCAATATTTCACATTTTCTTCTTTTTTTATTCTTTCCATTTTGTTTCATTGTTTCTTGATACTTGATGAAATCATTAGCTTCTAGTTGCCCAATTCTAATTTTTAAAAAATGATTTTCTTCTGTGAGATTTTAATCCTTCTTTTTCATTTGAACCATTCCTTCTTGCATTGTTTTCATTTCTCCCATCTTCCTCTGCTTCTTTTAATTGATTTTTGAAATACTATTTGAGCTCTTCCAAAACCTGAGAACAATTCCTATTTTTCTTTGAAGCTTTGCATGTGATTGCTTTGTTTTCCTTGACCCCTTATGTGTCTGTGCCTTACTCTTTGTCTCCATAAACATTTTCTGTGGTTAATTGTTGAGTTGGGGTTTTTTATGTTTTATCATTTTCCCAGCCTTTTTCTTGATTTTCACTTTTATTTTAAAAGTAGGCTCTGTTATGATGGAGGATCAGGCATTCTGTGAAACTGAAGTTCTTCCTTGACACTACCCTTAGCCTTATTTCTGGGTTTCTGCTGTTTTCAGTTCTTCGAAGGTGGTATGATAGCCTGTGGTCTGGGAGATCTGAGAGCCACTTCCCACCACTAATTCAGGGTCTCAGAATCTAGAGGTTGACTTAGACCCCGCTTCATATCCTGGACAGTATATGTGGAGTAATGAGGCTTGCTATTGGCTTGGTCCTTGCACTTTTTATATCCTCCTTCTGGCTGTACTCCCCTCTTACCCCAGTGACCCAGATGCTTGCTCTCTCTCTCTCTCTCTCTGCCTTTCAAGTTGTTCTCTACATGAAAGTTGCTTTGCTCTTATTCCTTGTTGATTTTTTCACCCTGTTATTTGTTTTTTGGCATTATTTTAAGATTGGTTGGAGAGGATTTTCATGGTGGTTTCAAGCTTCCCTGCTTCTACTCTGCCATCTTGGTTCTGCCTAGCCTTATTTTGTATTATTCTTCTCCTTGTATCTTAAATTCCAGCCAAACTGATTCTTTATGTTCCCCATGTTAGTTCCTACATTTCTCATCTCTAATACTTTTGCAATACCTTTCCCCCATGCCTGAAATTCATTCCCTCCTCCTCTCCACCCCCTAACTTTTCTGATATTTTTTGAAATTTAGTTGAAGTGCTACCTTTTGAATGAAGTATTTTTTGACCACACCAACTGCTAGTATTATCTCTTCTTATGTATGTAGATTATCTTCCATTTATTTTATATATAAATATATAATGTAATATAATATTTTACATCAAAATATTAAGCTAAGCCATTAGTTTTTGCCTTTTCATCCCCAGAACCTAGTACAGGGTCTTGCACATAGGTATTTAATAAGCGAATGACCAATTGATTGATTGGTATCATTTTTAGATTACATGAGAATCAAAGGAGATAATGTATATAAATACTCTATAAGGTGCTATCTCATTTAAATTATCATTATTATTATTGTAGTTGTTGTTGTTATTGTTAGCTACTAACTAGTTCATTCCCTTTATTTTACAGTTAAGGAAAATGGAAACCAGACAAGTTAAGAGTAATTTGTGCAAAGTCACATAGATGATTATGGCTATAGCTAGGCCTATAGTCCAAGTTTATTAGTTCCTTATATATATATTTCCACTGTACCATTTGCCTTTAGAAGTGTTATGATTCAATAGTTCCCATTTTCCAGGTACTTTAGAAGAATGGCTTTATTTGGCACAAAACCTCTAAAATGTGAATGGCTCATTGACTTGGAGAAAGTCTCAGTGGGTGTCAAAGTTGGAGCCAATTCTATAATTGCTCTAATTCTTTGAAGGAGAGAGAAAGAAAGAAAGAGAGACAGAGACAGAGAGACAGAGACAGAGAGAGACAGAGAGACAGAGACAGACAGAGAGAGAGAGACAGGGAGAGAGAGAGAGACAGAGACAAAGACAGAGACAGAGACAGAGACATAGAGAAAGTCAATCAGTCCAGCTCTGTACTAAATGTGTTACCCACTAGGTTCTTGTCTTCTCTTCAATCTAAAAGTAAAATCATAGAAACTTAGCCCTGGAAATTGATCCTAAGGGTCATCTTGCACAATTTCTGCCCAAATCATGAATCCTTTCTATAATCTTCCCATATGGGCTTTCCTAACATCTCAATAAGAGGGATCTTTTGCTCCTTAAGACAGCCCCTTCCATTTTTTACCAGCTATATATCTCTTAGGAATGTTTTTCCTTGTTTTGATGTCTACATTCTTATAATTTCCACCAGTTGATCCTTGACCTTCTTCAAGGGATAAACAGAGCAAGTTCTACATAAGTAATTTCTGGGTATTTGAGCATTATTGCTATACCACTCCATCTTCATTTTATTTCTAGTCTAAGCTTTTCTTGTTCCTTCAATGTATCCTTGTCTTGGCTTCTAGTTCTTTCACATCTGGGCTTTAGTCCTTCTGAAATACTACAGCTCTATCAATGTTTCTTCTAAAATATGGTTGCCAAATCATACCCAATATTCCTAATTTTGAAAGACTTAGTAGGATTACCACCTCTCTTACTCTTGATACTCTATTTCAGTTAATGCAGACTAAGAACAAAATAGCTCTTTTGGTGGCCACATCACATTGATGATTTCTATTGGATTTTCAATTCACTAAGACCCTGAGATTTTCTTCTTGAATTATCACTTTCTAGTTAAATTTTCCTTTCTCATCTTTACTTGTACATCTCAAATTTTGAACCCAAGTGAAGGACTTTATGCCTGAGTAGGTTTGGACATCATTAGAGATAGATAAGAATATACCTTCCTCCATATAGTTTACTTGATGCTGTCACTCCTGCAAAGACTGGGTTTTGGTTACTTGTTACTAGACTGTCATGTCAAAAGAAGGCAAGCTGAAGAGGAGAAACTCTTGACAGATATATGAAGAGAGAAGGCAGCTCTTCCCTCAGGGAGACACTATTCTCTAGCTCTTTGGTGATGTTGATAGAATATGACAGTTTTGAAAAGGTCTTGATTTGGTTCAAACTTTATGGCTGTACCAATTTTAGATTACTCCCCTCCCTCTTTCAGGGCAGAGACACGAGCAAAGTGCCCATTGATCTGTCACACATGCTTGTGAAAATGTCTGAATTAATGAACTGTTCAGGCTCAGATAGATTTTAAAGTTGAATGACTTGGCATTTTAACAATTTCTTTTCATTTCTGAAAAGGGCTTAACTCAGGGAGAGGATTATTCAGTTGTCAAATGAAATTGCTATGAATACTCCTATTTTTGAGTTAAGAGATTGCAGGGGGGGAATACTTTTCAACAGGTTAGCCTTTTGTCAGTAATGGCCATGTCATCTGATAGTGTGATATAATAGAATTTTCAAGTTGGAAGGGGCCTCAGAGGCTTATCCAAGCCAACCTCCCACCCAAATATGGGAATTTCCTCTATATGAACTTTGACATTCTCTGCTTGGACACCTTCAGTGATAGAGAACTTACTTCCTGAATTAAAAATGCATTCCTTTCTCAAGTAGTTCTAATTCTAAAAGTTCTTTGTTTTACCTAACCAGTGCCCAGGCCTCTGGGCTCACATGGACCAGGTCTATTCCTATGGGTTAACCTCTTCATATCACTAACCTTACAACTCATTATGCCTTAATTCTGGGAAATTTTCTAAAAGAAGCTTGTATCTAGGTCTTCATAGATGCAGGTTAAAGATTCCCCCAAATCTTATACAAGCATTCAAGGTAACAAAGCACAGGGTAGCCCTTATTCCTCCCAATAAAAAATTCAAAAACATTTTATGTGACCCACAAGAGCTTATAAACAATGTGGAAAACCCATAAAGGACTCATAGTAACCCCAAAACAATCAATAAAATTCTCCTCCATTTAAGGTGATTCCTACTTTTTTTTTGGATTCCTCTTGACGTAGAATATGTGTGGTGGATAAATGTAATGGATAAATTCCTAATCAACACACCAATTCTATCCAAATAACCCAGAATAATTACAGTGTACAAAACTGAAATCCTTGCCCCCCCCCCCCCACATCATGACTTTCAATCCCTTGCTGCTGTCCTTCACTTTTAAGAATCATTTGTGCTACAAATTTTGGAGCTCTTCTCTCAGACTACATGGTTTCTTGCTCAACAGCTACCAGTTCTTAAGTTTAGAGGTTATAAATTGCCCCTCCAATACTAGAGCCAAAGGCCATCTTTCCATAAACTTTTTTTAAACCCTTACCTTCCATCTTAGAATCAACATTCTGTATTGTTTCCAAGGAAAGTTAGAAGTAAGGACTAGGCAATGAAGGTTAAGTGACTTGTCCAGGGTGGCACACATGTAGAAAGTGTCCAAAGCAAGATTTGAACCCAGGATCTTCTGTCTTCTGAACCAACTACTAGCCCGCCTCTCTAGAAATTCTTGATATTTAGTTTCTGCCCTAGTTCCTTGGTAGAACTTCTTCCATCACCATCCTATTGCAACTTCCCATTCAAATGTGAAATTTTTTTCTGTAGCAACTCTGACAAATGACTTCCAGTCTCTGGACCTTTTCAGTGCTTTGTTTATGTGATCTTTGAAAGATTATATAAAAAAGGAAAGGTTTCATGGGGCTAGGACAGGAGGCAAACAAATATTATCCCCATTTTCAAAATCAAGAAGAGAATCAAATCTGTACACTATAGACCAATATATTCGACTTCTATTCCTGGAACAACTCTAGAATATAATGACAAAGGAGTGATTTGCTATCACTTAGGAAGAAAAGCAATGGTGGTAAGAGAAAAAAATCCAGTATGGTTATTACAAGTTCTTCTTTATGCTGATGCTGAACATTTGGAGCCACATAAGCAGGAATACTTTTTTTTTAACCCTTAACTTCTGTGTATTGTCTCATAGGTGGAAGAGTGGTAAGGGTGGGCAATGGGGGTCAAGTGACTTGCCCAGGGTCACACAGCTGGAAAGTGTTTGAGGCCGGATTTGAACCTTGGACCTCCCGTCTCTAGGCCTGACTCTCAATTCACTGAGCTACCCAGGTGCCCCCAGGAATACTTTTCTTGAGGAGAGAACTGGAAGATACCTCAAAGAAACAAAAAAAATATGTAATTACTGAGTCAATGAAATTGGAAAATCTTGAAGATTTTCATGGCTGTTGAAGGACAGCATTGGCTGGATTTTCAAAAACTGGAAAGAGACAGAATCTGCAAACTGTAAGCCAGTGAGTATGATTTCTGTTACAGGAAAAATCTGACCACATTATTGAAGAGATGATGTCTGATCATTAAAAGGAAGCACGGTTTTATGGGGAATAGGTCATATTAAATCAACCTCACTTTCTTTTTGATAGTGTGATTAGATTGTTCCATCATGGGAATGCAATAAACAAAGAATATTTAGATTTAAGTAAGGTATTTGGAAAATCTTTCTTGCTATCTTTGTGGGTAAGATGGAGAGACATAGTTTAAGTAATGTTGGGTAGATTTGGACATGATTAAATGACTAGACCACAAAGTAGTTGTTAATCAGCTAATATCAACTTGGTGGGAAGTTTCTAGGGAAGTGACTCAGAAAACTCTTCTTGGACTTGTGCTATTTAATATTTTCATCAGCGACTTGGGAAAAGGCATACAAACAATGCTTGTCATGTTTTCAGGTTATATTAAGCTGGATGGATAGCTAACACATTGGATGACAAAATTGGCATGAAAATAGATCTTGACAGGTTGGAATAATGGGCCAAATCTAATAAGATGAAATTTAATATGGATAAATGTAAAGTTTTACACTTGAATACAAAAAAAATCTACTTTACAAATATTAGATGAGAGAGGTATGGTTCAGCAGCAATTTCTGTAAAAAAAATAATCAAAGGATTTAGTGAACTGCAATCTCTATATGAATCAGCAATTTAATGTGGAAACCAAAATTGTTAATTCTAACTTAGGGTTGTATTAAAAGATACACAGAGTCTAGAATGAAGGTGATAATTTTACTGTACTATTAATTTATTTCTTTTCAAATTTTTTTTAATTTATTTCACTAAATATTTCCCAATTACATGTAAACTTTTTTTAACATTCATCTTTAAAGTTTTGATTTCCAAGTTCTCTCTCTTCCTCTCACTCTAGCCCATCCGTTGAAAAAGCAGATAATATGCTATTGATTATACATGAATTTCATTGTACTCTTCTTTGGTTCAGATGAAATATATTGTATGTCATGGTCAGGCTTAGGTACCATATTTTAGGAATATTATGTCACTGCATTTAGAATTCTCATTAGAGAAAAGATAGAACCTTTCAGAGTTCCAGAGAGACAAAACTGCTCATATAGAGCAGAAACTCAGGCAATGGAAAGTATTCCTATGCCTCCTAATTTAGCTCTCTCTTCAGTAACAGTTCATAATAATAGGGTGCCATTAAAACTCATCCTTGTTATTTGCAAAGCATTAGTTTTGGGCGAGGAGAGTAGAAGTGAATAATGGACATGACCACAGGAACATCAAGGCAAAGTACATCAACAAACACTTATTAAACATTTACTATATGCCAGACACTAGGCTAAATGCTCAGGATACAAACAAGGGGGATTGAATGAGGGAAGACAATCCCTCCCCTCAAGTAACATATTCTGGTTGTGGAAGATAACATATAAAGGAAGCTGAAGGACAGGGGAGAGAGAAGATATGTATGCACCCAAGAATGTAGACTTGAGTGTAATGTTATAAAAAGGGATAGAATGGAATGACTTGCATAGGCAATTTCCTTAAAATGGAGATTCTTGGACAAACTAAGCAATGGAAGGAAGGGATCATAGGAGCAGAATGAACTTCTGTGGCAAAAAAGCTGGTTGTGACAAAGAAAATCCAGAGTAGAGTCTGAAGAAGAATGGATTGTGTCTAGAAGAGATTTACCATTTAAATGAACTGGGAAGACATTTCATTTTATTTTTTTTTGTAATTAATAAAAATCCAAGTCAAAAGGACAACTGGCAAATTTCAACAATGGAAAATAATCATCATCACTTACACTTGATTACAAAGGCAGGTATGTCTCTGTGATGGCTTATCCTAGTCTCTTGAAGCAACACGTGCCAACAGAACCAGATTGTGCTATGGGAGCTCCATGTTGAGATTAAGGTCTGATTTTTTTTTTTTTTGCCATTTCTTGAAGAAGCATATCTTCTTGGTTTTGTAGAGTTATTGTATTGTAGAGCTATTTATGATAGCTTCTATTTGTTGTGTTTTGTGTGATCAGTATTGTAGAACTATTTATTATGGCTTCTATTTGTTGTGTGTTGTGTGATCAAATTTATCCATTAAGGCACACATCTTCTCAAGATTTATACTCTTCAATGTAGCATCCATAGACTTAATGATACCTGCCATTGATTTAGTCACCTTACCCAACAGTTTGAACTCTATCTGCTGCAGTATCTACCTAAGAAGTCATCCTCTCTTTAAAAATTTTTTTTCTTTCATTAAATATTTCCCAATTATATCTTAAAAATTTTTGACAATCATTTAAAAAATTCTAGGATTACAAATTCTCTCCTTCCCTCCTGCCCCTTCCCTCTTATTGAGAAAGCAAGCAATTTGGTATCTATTATACATGTGAATTCATAAAAAATACTTATATCCATATTAACAATATTGTAAAAGAAAACAAAAGCAATAATAAATGAATAATATAAAACAATAAAAACAAAAATGTTTCAATAGGTATTCGTCAATAAAAAGTATGCTTTGATCTCATTTAGAATTCATCACTTCTCTCTCTGTAGATATTTTTCATCATGAGAACTTTAGATGTCTTGGATCAGTATCTTAATTATAGCTAAGTCTTTTCATAATTGCTCATCTTTACAAAATTGCTGTTACTATGTACAACATTCTCCTTTTTTGCTCACTTCACTTTGCATTAGTTCATACAAGTCTTCCCAGGTTTTTCCAGTAAGCATCCTGTTCATCATTTCACATAGTAATCCATCATAGTCATATACCACTTGTTCAGTCATTCCTCAATTGATGGACATACCCTTTGATTTCCTAATCTGTCACCACAAAAAGAGCTGCTATTTTTGCACCTGTAAGTCCTTTTCCTTTAAAAAAACTTTTTTGAAAGTTCTCTGGCATATAGACCTAGGAATGGTATTGCTAGATTGGAGGGTAGGCATAGTTTTATAGCCCCTGGGCATTGTTCCAAATTACTTTCCAAAATGATTGGACTAGTTCGCAACTCTACCAACAATGCTTCACTATCTCAATTTTTCCACACCTCCTACATTTATCATTTTTTCTTTTCTGTCATATTAGCCAATCTGAGCACTTATTCTCAAGAAACTAATTGCTTGGTTTTTCTGGGAGACTGCATATTCAGCATGTGTCTGTGCAACTTCTGTATTGCCCTTCCAAATGGCCTTTTTAATCTTGGTCTATTCAGATTTTTCTTCTTTATTCCATTTTTTGGCATTCCTATTAAGCTTTCCTGCATTAGACATGGTCTGTTTGTTTTTTCTTGGGGTGGTGAGTGTTGGTGGTTGGTGGCTATGGAACACTAGAGACTATGGGCTGCATGTTGCCAGAGGGCCCTTGTTCCCACTTGCTCAGAGCCAATTGCACCTCTCATTTGTTTGGGGAGCTTTGCAAGTTTAGTTTAGAGATAAGACTTACTGGTAAATGTGATATCAGTCTTCATGAATCATAGGGTAAAAGGATATTAAACTTTTATTACTTGGTCCCACAGGCAGAACTAGAAATAGTAGATGGAAGTTAAGGAGAAGCAGATTTTGGCACAGTAAAAGAAAAGAATTTCTTTACAGAGCTAGCCAAAAGTGAGTGGTCAGCCTGAGTAAGTCATTGGACATGTCCAAGTAGAGCAGTGGTGTTAAACTCAAATAGAAATAGATCCTGGAAGGCCCACATTGACTTAGAAAGCCACAAATGAACAATACCTATATTGTATTTTATTTTTACTTACTTTTCCCAACATTTCCCAATCCTATTTTAATCCGGCTCAGGCCACACTCAAGATTTTTGGGGACCACGAGTTGGACACTGCTGAAGAGAATGGATGGCCACCGATGGCCAGGTAGAATAAATTCTTAGGTGTGTCCTCCAGTCAGAATTTCTGTGACTCTGGGAAGCTAATTCTGCCTCCTTGTTATTTCTACCATGAGTCTTACTTTTGTCTTCTATGGTTAGATTAATCTAATATTTATTCTAAATCATAGTCTACCTAAACATAGGAACTATGTCTACCACCAGATATTCTCTCCTCCAGTTTAAACACTTCTTTCAACTATCTCACAGGATATATATCCTAGATCCTTCTTTTCTTGATTTCCTTCTACTGGTAACATCTCTAAAATACATAATACAACACTCTAGGTAGAGCCTAAGTAAAGCAAAGTGGAATTTTCTCTTCCTTTGAATTTAGTTGCTTTGCATCCATTAATGCAGTCCACGATCAAATGAGTATTTTTAAAGCAGCCTTATCAAATTATTAGGTCATATTGAACTTCTAGTCATCTATAATCCTCTCAGTCATTTTCACATGACCTTCTGGCAAGTAAAGTCTCCCCCACTGTCTAGTTGGACAATTGATTTTGTTAACCTAACCTAAACCGAGATCTTCACATTTGTCTCTGTTAAATGTCTTCCTGTAAATTCCAGCCAATCTTTCTGGTTTGTCAAGACCTTTAATAATCTTGATTCTGCCATTCCCCCCTCCTCATTGCTATTTTCTTTCTAATGTTGCAAAAGCAGATTTCGGAGCTGAGGAAGGATCTATTTCTAACTTCAGCGGCGATTTCTTGGGCTGAGTTATAAATCTTTAAATAATGAGGTTTTTAATGAAAGCAGGGCTAACACATCGTTAACTATGGGGAGCAAATGGTGCTTCTATAATAGCTATTTTTTGGGAGCTTAATGGAAAACTACAGAATATTGAAAATGTTTTCTTATTATTACTTAATTTATCAAATCCCCATCATTCATGGTACATTTTAAATGAGGTGAAATAGTCTTTAAAGATGCTACAGAGATCATTATCTAAGCACTTGGAAGCCAAATAATGTGTGGGAGGGAAAGAAAAAGGGCACATGAGGGGAAAAGAATTACCAGGCTAGCTGTGAAACTGGGAGAGTGCAACACGCAGCAGCTTAGTTCATTGCCAACAATCCACAGGGGGACATAATGTGAAAGTTAAAATGGGATTGAGATAGGTGTGTTGACAGTTCTGCATCCGCAACACACATCTATCCCAAGGCACCATCTGTTACATCTTTAGGCTTTTTGTGACTATCAGCAATCGAGGTAATTAAGCAAATGAGCAGCTAAAATTGAAGTTCCCAGGAAGGAAGAAAAGTTAACAAAGGCATTGCTGTGGGGCTGAGGAGTAGTTATCAAGACGGGACCCCTAGGTCTGTCTCTATTTCTGAGGTGGAATGGGAGGTGGATCAGGAGAAAGGAAGAAACAAGCAGCCAGCCTATTCCAAGTAGCAACTGCATATTGGCTGAGTATTATTTCTTTTGAGGAAATGTTGACTAGATTGAGAAAATATGACTTTGATTTTTCAGATGGGAAATTATAATCTGCAGAATAGTTTAGATGAACACCAGGAGAAAAGGGCAGAGAAATGTGGCATATTATTAGGACATTTAGAGATCATAGTAGGCTCTGGGGGTCAGGGTACCTGGGTTTGAATCCTTCCTCTACTATTTATTGGTTAGATCACTTAATCTCAGCTTCTTTATCTCTAAAATAAGACTATATTTAAAGCAAGACTCTGAAATAGACTAGACTCCAGCTCCAGATTTATGATCCTACACATAAGATGATCTCACCGTTAATGAAACCTCTGAGCACAAAAGCAATGAGGGTGAAAACTCTGGGATGAATTCCAATTGTCCATGGGGGCTAGAGGGATATCCATGGTGCTTACTAGTAGAATTTGCCTGGTCCATGGCCTTGGCTATGTTTAGGGTTTGTGTCACTAGATTATGATCTCTCCTGAGAGGAGACCCCTTCAGAGCTCCAGAGAGCCAGGAGGTTCAGCCTGCTTTCCGTGTTGGGGATAGTGTCCATGCCATGGAAAACATCTCTGTGAAAATGTACCCTATTTTAGCTGTCTTTGATTACAGTTGGAAGCAAGATGCCATTGAAGCTCAGCATCTCCATTAATAGTGAGGAGAAAAGAGTGAAGAGAGAAATAAATGTGGACAGGATGACCACTAAGAACTCCTTCATTGTTCACATTGAGCATTCTTTGAGTTTATGCATAGGGGCACAATAATAATAAGTCACATTTGTTGTTGTTCAGTCATTTTTAAGTCATGTCTGACTTCATTTTCTTAAAAAGATACTGGTTTTCTTGGCAAAGATACTGAAGTAGTTTGCTATTTCTTTCTTCAGTTCATTTTACAGATGAGGAAACTAAGGCAAACAAGGTAAGGCGATAGCTAGTGTCTGATGTCAGATTTGAACTCAGGAAAATGAATCTTTCTGATTCTAAGCATGGAACCCCATCCACTGTGCCACTTAACTGTGGTCATATTTATATAGTGCTTTAAGGTTTCCAGATTGTTTAATTATAACTAGTGAGGCAGGTAGTGTTCCCTTTTACATGTGAATAAATTAGGATTTGGAGCATTTAAGTAATTACTCCAAGTTATAGAGTTAAAAGTAATAAGAACCAGAATTTGAATTCAAGTCTTTGGAATGAAATCCAGTAATTGTATTAACTATCCTATGGTGCTTTTGTATTATGTCTATGTGAGATACACATGTATATTTACTGGAGACATATGTATAAGATAATAGGATTCAGAGCTGGAAAGGATTCCTCATTTTACCAGTTGAGACCAGACTCCTAAAGTAATTTTCCCAAGGTCACACAGATAGAAAGGAATTGAAATGAAATTTGAACCCAAATATTCCGACCACAAACCCAGCCCTCTTTTTTATTATACTTCTGAAAGAAGACAGAGTGCTTTAGAGATCATTAATCCAGGTTTTGGACTCTTTCTGCCCTTTCCTGTGTCTTTTAGAAGTCTGAATACATTATTCTCTAGAAACAGATGGATTTTATTCTTTGTATGTAAGTGAAAGGTAAGGTAGTTCCTAATTATATAGACATGTTCAAAAGAGCGTGTATACCATTTGAGAATGGATAGTTTCAAAGCTGCCCCAAATTCATGAGGTCTCAAAATAGTGTCAATTAGTTTCAGACCCCTGAATAGACTTCCAGGCACAATAATAACCTTGACAATGCTTACACACTGATTCAGCTAATAGATGTCAAGCTATTTGGGCTTGATTCCTTATTGATTAAGGTAGAAAAGGTGAACAGCTGAGAATCTGCATGAAGATGTAATTTAGTCAGTCAAGGAGGAATGCTCCTTGGTGAGAGGATTTCAGTTTCAGGGAGGAAGGATCAACCTGGAAATAATCAGTACAAGTCCAGAATGGTGAAGACTTAGATCCTTAATTCTTGAAGGTCTTTCTTGCTGTGGGTAACCAAACTAGTAGAAGTTTCATGGTTCTATGTATCCTGTTGCTTCAAACAGTGGCACAGAGGTCTCAGTCCTAGACACTTAATTTTCTGGGGTCATTATTTTGAATATGTTAAGATCAGAATAGCGTTCTGCACTGGAATTATATAGCCTTATGATGCTCTCTAGTGAGACTAAGTCCATTCCTATGGGGAGAAGAAAGTGAACTAGGCAACATAGCCCCTGACTCCAAAAGAATCCTAGTTACTCAGTGTTTAGGCTTATCCGACCTGCTCTAAATTTGTTCATTTACAACAGACTTTTGCCTTTCTTTGTTTACCTTTGTATATATCCAAATATCTGTGGACTAGTCAGTGGTTGAGCAAATTCAGGATAGAGTTGGCTTCCTAGTAGTAGTCAACCATGAAGTCATTTCCCTGAGCAAGACAATGACCCATCAGGTGGTAGCAAAGTGTTGCATTCATGTCTCCTTGTATCTGTATTTTATTAACATGTCTAATAATTCATATATTATTTAATGTATCTTCTATATAGATCAACTGAGTGAGAGACAGTTCCTTGAAACCTGAAAACTTTTTTGCCCCATTAAATATGTGATCTTGGTCAATAACTTCATCACTCTAGACTTCAGTTTTCTTATCTATAAAATAAGAGGGTTGGGCTAGATGACCTCTAAAGACCTTGGTCTTTTGGTCTGCTGCAAACACCTAAAGTTACAGGTATTACCAGGATATACTATTCAAAAGGAGCCCTGAAAAACGTCTTGGTAATGTCTAAGAGCTTTTGGTTTTTAAAGCCTACATAACCTGATCGCTCACCCCCACATTCCCTGCCCTCTAGTGACAGTTGTCTCCATGCTCTTCCTTACACAAGACAATCCTTCTCCTGATGTCTGTATTTACATGGACTACCTCTAAGATCTAGAATTCTCTTCTTCTTCATCTCCACCCCTTGGCTTCTTTCAGGTCCCAATTAGATCCAACCTTCTATAAAAAAAACCTTTCCTTTTAAAAATTTTTTTATTAATTAATACATTTTCCATGGTTATATGATTAATATTCTTTCCCTCCCCTCATCTCATCCCCCTCCCATAGCCAATGCGCAATTCCATTGGGTTTTACATGTGTCATTGATCAAAACCTATTTCCATTCTATTAATATTTGTACTAGGGTGATCCTTTAGAGTCTATATTCCCAATCATATCCCCATTGACCCATGTGATCAAGTAGTTGTTTTTCTACTGTGTTTTTACTCCCACAGTTCTTTCTCTGGATGTGGATAGTGTTCTTTCTCATAAGTCCCTCAGAAATGTCTTGGATCATTGCATTGCTGCTAGTAGAGAAGTCCATTACATTCCATTGTGCCACAGTGTATCCGTCTCTGTGTACAATGTTCTCCTGGTTCTGCTCCTTTCACTCTGCATCAGTTCCTGGAAGTTGTTCCAGTTCACATAGAATTCTTCCAGTTCATTATTCCTTTGAGCACAATAATATTCTATAACCAACAGATACCACAGTCTGTTCAGCCATTCCCCAATTGAAGGACATCCTCTCCTTTTTCAATTTTTTTGTCATCACAAAGATTGTGACTATAAATATTTTTGTTCAAGTCCTTTTCCTTATTGTCCCTTTGGGGTATAAACCCAGAAGTGGTATGGCTTGATCGAAGGGCAGTCAGTCTTTTAAAGCCCTTCGGGCATAGTTCCAAATTGCCCTCCAGAATGGTTGGATCAATTCACAATTTCACCAGCAATGCATTAGTATCTCAATTTTACCATATCCTCTCCAACATTTATTACTTTCCTTTGCTGTCAGGTTAGTTATTCTGCTAGGTGTGAGTTGGTACTTCAGAGTTGTTTTGATTTAAATTTCTCTAATTATAAGAGATTTAGAACACTTTTTCATGTACTTATTGATAGTTTTGATTTCTTTATCTGAAAACTGCCTATTCGTGTCCCTTGCCCATTTATCAATTGGGGAATAGAAGAAGCCATTCCTGATGCCTCTTAAGGCCAATGCTTTCCTCTGTGGATTACCTCCAATTTATCCTGTTTTGTTTGTACATATTTATTTGCTTGTTGTCTCTCATTAGGCTGTGATCTTGGGAGCAGATAATTTTTTTGTATGCTCCAAGCCTAGTATACTGTCTGAAATGTAGTAGGTGCTTAATAAATGCTTCTTGATTGCCTGGCTGACTCAAAACAGTAAAATAAATAGGAAAACACTGATTGGCAATTACTATATGTCAGGGACTGTGCTAAATAAAAATAAAAAAGTAAGATAATCTCTCCCTTATAGAAAATACATTTTAATAAGAGGATACAAAATATCCACAAATAAATAAATTCAGGACAGATGCAAAATTAATCCATGGTGATGGAAGGATGCATGATTTACTGAAGAAATTGGGAAAGAAAGACTCCTTGAAAGAGGTGACATTTGAACAGCACCTTAGAGGGCAGTTAGGGGTTCTAAGAGGCAGAGGTGAAGAAAGCAAGCATTTTAAGGAATGGTGAATAGTATTTAGAGTATTGAGGAGATAATGAGAACAGAGCTATCAAACTTGAAGACCCAAGCAATCCAGAGTGTGGCAAGAACCAGATTAAATTTTTTAAGTTAGTTAATAAAATAAATTAATAAAAATAATAAATGAATATATTTAAACAAAATATAAAACATTTTAGGGCTTCCGGGTTAAAATGGCGGCAGAGTAAGAAGCAGCTCTTAACCTCTCCTGACCGAAACATACAAAACTCCTCAAGGGGACATAAAAACAAGTCCAGACGAACGGAGGAACCCCACAACAGGGCACAGCGTGGAAGGTACGTGGAATCGAGACATTTCCA
>NC_058132.1:589956567-589966104 GCF_016433145.1 Gracilinanus agilis | reverse complement strand
GCTCAAAGGGCTATAAAAGAATGCCTGCCCTTTGATCCAGCCATACCATTGCTGGGTTTGTACCCCAAAGAGATCATAGATAAACAGACTTGTACGAAAATATTCATAGCTGCGCTTTTTGTGGTGGCAACAAATTGGAAAAGGAGGGTATGTCCTTCAATTGGGGAATGGCTGAACAAACTGTGGTATATGCGGGTGATGGAATACTATTGTGCTAAAAGGAATAATAAACTGGAGAAGTTCCAGGCGAACTGGAGAGACCTCCGGGAACTGATGCAGAGCGAAAGGAGCAGAGCCAGAAGAGCTCTATACACAGAGACTGACATTCTGTGGTAAAATCGAATGTAATGGACCTCTGAACCAGCAGCAATGCAATGACCCAGGACAATTCTGAGGGATTTATGGTAAAGATGCTGCCCACATTCAGAGGAGGGACCGCAGGAGAGGAAACATATAGGAAAAACAACTGCATGAACGCATGGGTCGGGGTGGACATGATTGAGGGTGTAGACTCGAAACTACCACACCAATGCAACTACCAACAATTTGGAAATTGGTCTTGATCAAGGACACATGACAAAACTAGTGGAAATGCGCATTGGCCANAACTTGAAGACCCAAGCAATCCAGAGTGTGGCAAGAACCAGATTAAATTTTTTAAGTTAGTTAATAAAATAAATTAATAAAAATAATAAATGAATATATTAAAAAAAAATATAAAACATTTTAAATAGTACACTGTAGATAATGTTTTAATTTGTATTTTTAAAATCAATATGTGACCTACAGGAATCTTTTTAAATTTGAGTTTGATATCATTGGTCTAAAGCAGTGATGGGCAAACTATGGCCTGCGGGCCAGATGTGGTCCCCTGAAATGTTCTATCAGGTGTTCTACATTATTCCTATTCTGATGAATACAATGAGTAGAATACAATACAATGAAACTTCGAAAGAGTTGTCTTAGAAACAGACTGACAGATGAGCATTTCCTTTCCTTTGGTCCCCTCTTTAAAAAGTTTGCACATCACTGACCTAAAGGATTAGAATTCAAATTTTGTCTTTATAAGCTATGTGAGCCTAAGCTTTCCTTTTTTTTTTTAAACCCTTACCTTCTGTCTTGGAATCAACTGATTCCAAGGCAGAAGAGCAATAAGAGCTAGGCTAGGATTGTGACTTACCTAGGGTATAGGGTCAGATTTGAACCCAGGATCTCCTGTCTCTATGCTCTTAGTTCACTGAGCCATCTTGCTAACTGCAATTTCTCATCATTATAAGCAAATCCTTCAGGCTTACCTATTCAGTCATATATGAACTACCAGAGAACTCCCCTCCCTGAGAAAATAATATTAGCTGGCATTTATATAGAAGGCAGCTAGGTGGCTCAGTAGATAGAGTTTTGGACCTGGAGTCAGGAAGACCCGAGTTCAAATCCAGATTCAGACACTTACTTACTGTGTGCCCCTGGGCAAGTTGCTTAACCTCTGTTTGCCTTAATCCACTAGGGAAGGAAATGGCAAACCACTATGACATCTTTGCCAAGAAGACCTCATGGACAGTATTTGCAAACTATGGTCCATAGAGTCATGAAGAGTTGGATACAACTGAACCACTGAACAAAAAAGTATGTATATAGAGCTGTAAGGTTTATAGAGGTTTTATATAGGTCATCTCCTTTGATCCTCACAAAAGTCCTGCAAGGTAGGAACTAGAATTATCCTATTTTATAGATGAACCAACTGGGGCTAAGAGCAAATGAGGAACTTTTCCCAGGGTCAGCCATATAACTAGTAGGTATATGGAGGCAAGATTCAAATTCAGGTCTTCCTGACTACAAATCAGGTACCCTGTCTACTGCTAAATCATATATATATTTAAGGAAAGTGTCCTTGAGAATAAACTCATATCCAGAGTACCAGAACTAGTAGGGACCTTGGAAGTCATGCAGTCCATCCCCTTCATTTTATGGAGAAAGATTCTAAGACCTTAGAAGTCAAGGGATCCATTCAAGGACACAGAGATCATAAATGGACACCAGGTCTCCCTTCTATAATCCATCACTCCCTATAATACATTGTACTTCTGTGCCTACCTGTTTCCTGGAGGGAAACCCACTTTCAAGAGGACCTTTTTCCCTTCCTCATTTCCTTAGCTTTGAATAGTGATGCTCAGAGTCTCACTCCTGGCACTGACAAGTTACCTCTCAGCATCCGACTTGCCAAGTCATCTTTCCTCCAGTTACTCTGACAGCAACGTGGATGTTGTTGTCAGCCAGGCAAAGCCAATGTAACGGATTCAGGGTGACCCGGGCTCTGTTCTGCTCTGTGCATCAATAAAATTGCCAGGCTTGCTTTGATTTCAGAATTTGTTTTGTAGGTAATGATGATATATGAACTCAAGGCACACATTTGATCCCCAGTGATAAGAATGGTCCTAGCAGCTAAGGGGGGGGGGGAGAATCATTTTGATCTATGGGGCAGGCAGACTCCTTGTGATACTGATGTCATTGATGGGGGATACGGATGAATGCCAAGATGCCATTTTTACAGTCACTTTTGGCCCATATTGACTAAAGAAGGAACGGCTGTAAATGGGAGCTAGAGAGGAAGGAGATGGGGTGGGAGGAGCTTTGAATAAGAGGACAGAAGAAGGAAAACTGTTGAGGGAAGTAAATATGGAGTCAGCTGAATTCTAGTCACAGCTTCAGCTCTGGAATATCAGCAGCCAGGTGTCATACCGAGGAAATGATCAGCCACAAACAGATAATAGTTATCCTCACTCCAAGGTAATCAGCTGAAAAGAAAAAGAAAAAAGAAAGAATGAAATCCGGAGAAATTGTGCACAAAGGAGCATGACAGATGGAGAGGGGCTGATGAGCTGACCCCAGCAGAGATGGTTATGAACTAACATCTACTGGCTACTGGACACTAAAATCACCCCAAACCTCTCTGGAACAGTAGTTTTACTTTCCTGCTCCCTCCTTTGTTCTCTGATCTGATACTGCAAAGTGAGATCCTTTTCCCTCTGTAAGCCACTGGAATAAAATGGGGAAGATTCCAGCTTTGGAATCAGAGTCTGCATGACTTTGGGGATGTCATTAAGCTTTTTCAGGCTGAAGTTTTCTTATCTATCAAGTAAAAAAGCATGGACTAGATCATCTCTGAGGTCCTTTCCAGCTCTCTATCTATGATCCTATGAAGTGTCCTAAAATAGGTTCACAACAAGCAGGGACTATTGAGGGAGCTTCCCTAGAAGCTATTGTACTGGAAAGCCAAGTAGTTCCTGAATATAGTTTAGTAAATAATTACCAGAAATGCAGTCACTCGCTTATTAATCCCCCATTGCCACAGAGCATCTCTTATCTCTCAATGCTCAGGGCATCCTGCAGCATTTTCACAACCTCACTGGGAAGTTGGCAGGTGTTCACACAGAAGGAAATTGAGAACCAAGATCACAGAATCTTAAAACTCAAAGGGATTTGAAGGGTCATTTTAGTTCAAATTCCTGACTTCTATATTATCCCTGGCCACTGTCAGCCACCCTTCCCAGGAATACCTTCAATGTCGTAGGAGGCTCATTCCCTTGAGAGGTAACCTGTTCCATTTTCACTAATTATCAGGAAGGTCTTCTTTATAGAGAACCTAAATCTGCCCCCCTATAATTTCCAGCTATGTGACCTTATTTACCTGCCATCTTCCTCAGTCTCTTCAGAATCCTCCTTTTGGAACCTTGTACTCAAACTTTGGGACAACCCTGGCTCTGACACATAAATTTTTTACCTTTTCTTGCCCAGGACTAGAACTGGGCATTACTCCCTGGCCATTTATAGACCACACATACCTTCTCTTTCCTCTTCTTTTCTTGCCTTCTCCTATAAAAATAAAAGCTCCTTGAAGGCAAGAACTGTCCAACTTTTGTGTATTTGTATCCCCAGCACAGTGCCTGGTACATAGTGGGCAGCTGGATGATGCAGCTAATAGAACATCAGGTCTGGAGTCAGGAAGCCTCAAATTCAAATCCAGCCTCAGAAACATCTTAGCAGGATGACTCAACTGGCCAAGTTGCTTAACTCTGTTTGCCTCAGTTTCCCCATCTGTAAAATGAGCTGAAGAAGGAAATGGCAAACCATTCCTGTATCTTTGCCAAGAAAATCTCAATTGGGTTTATGAAGTTTACATGATTAAAAGGATTGAACAACAACTGGTATATTATAAACAATATTTTTTCATTCATTCTTCTCCAGAACAGTATTTGGACCATCTAAAAATAGTTATCATGTTCCTACCTGAGACTAAACATTTTAAACTTTAATTGAACCTCATATAGCGATTCTAAGCCCCTTCATCATCCTCATTAATAAATCAACAAACATTTTTTAAACCCTTACCTTCCGTCTTGGAGTCAATACTATGTATTGGCTCCAAGGCAGAAGAGTGGTAAGGATAGGCAATGGAGGTCAAGTGACTTGCCCAGAGTCACACAGCTGGGAAGTGTCTGAGACCAGATTTGAACCTAGTACCTCCTGTCTCTAGGCCTGGCTCTCAATCCACTGAGCTACCCAGCTGCCCCCAATTATTAAAGGTGTCCTATGTGACATGCATAGCTAGCTGCCATGTATATAAGTACAAAAATAAAATGCTCCTGTCCTCAAAGGACTTTTATTCTTTTGGAGGAGACAACAAGTAGACTGTGAGCTCCTTAAGAGTAGGAATATCTTTTGCTTTTCTTTATATTCTCAGTAGAGTGCCTGGTACCTAGTGTTCACTTAATAAATGCTAGTTGACTGACAAGTATATGTATGTGTGTGCATATAAAATATGTGGAAAATAAATATAAGGTAATTTTAGAGGGAGACAGATGCAGTTGTTGAGTTTTCAGTCATGTCCAACTCTTCATGATCCCATTTGGAATTTTCTTGGCAAAGATACAGGAATGGTTTGCCATTTCCTTTTCCAGTTCATCTTACAACTGAGGAAACTGAAGCAAATAGGGCTATGTTTTGGCCAGAGTCACACTGCTAAGTAGTGTCTGAAGCCAGATTTGAACTCAGGAAGATTAATCTCCCTGATTCTAGGCTAAGCACTCTATCCACTACACCACCTAGTTGCCCCTGTAGCTACTATTGGAAGTGAGATTTGAACTGAATTTAGAAGGAAACTAGAGATTCTATGATATTAAATGAAGGAACACACTTGAGACCTGGGCAAACAAGTGTATCTCACTTGGAACCAGACTAACACACAACTAACCTCCACCATTTTCAAATCATACCAAATATATTCTGGCCATCCTCCTTATCCCTTCCCATCAGAACTCATACTCAGTCCCTGAGACCTTGGACTCAGATAATTGAACTTTTATTTTGTCTAGCCCAAAACAAAGGCAGCACACTACTTTCCAGACATGTCCAAAATGTGCTTTCACCATCTTCCTCATCTCTGTCCTCTTTAGATATTGTCTTCTCTTATTAGAATAGAAGCTCCATGATGCCAGGAATTTTCGTGTTTGCTTCTATTTGTATTCCCAAATGCTTATCACATGTACTTATCACAATGACTTACACAATATTTTTTCATTCATCCATTCGCTTGTTCATTCATTCATTCAACCTAAGCAAAAGTACAGAGATGAAACATTCAGTTATTTATGGAGAACAGCAAGGAGGAGGATCTGTTGCTCTCCTTCAGATTCTACTTATCATTGCTCTTATCATGTAGTGTCCAGAATTAAATACAGTATTTAAGATGTGCTCTAATCATATCAGAATACAGTCAGACTATTCCTTCCTTTGTTTTGATGATTATGTTTCCATTAAAGTAGGCATGATCAATATCAGTTTTCTTGGGAAGCCACACCAAATCAACTCATTTTTTTTGTCTGTAATCAGTGAATATAGTTTGTTGTTTTCCTTGCGTGAATCAGGATTTAGTTGGGTTTTCCCCCCATCCTGAATTTGTTTGGTACTTTGGACCTAAAAGAAGTTTACATTTATCTTTATGAAATTCCTTTGCTTTTGTTTCAGTCTATTGAGTTAGTTCAGGATCCTGATTCTATCATCCACTAAATTAAGTCTCCTTCTCAGAACATCTGCAGTGACAGTCTGCAAATTTGGTGATTCTGCCATTCAGGTATACAGCCAAGTCATTGATTAAAATTTTTTTTATTAATAGGACAGGTCTAAGGCTAGAGCCATTTATCCAAGTTGACATATTCCATTAATCAAAACTTTTAACTAGTTTCAACTGCCCTAAATAGTTCATATTCCTTCATCAAGGATTTTGTGAGAGATTTTGTCAAGTACATTTCTCACATATATTATATCTGTAGCACTACTCTGAACTTCCTAAATAACTTGTAAACTTGAGAAAGGAAGGAAGGAAAGAAGGAAAGAAGGAAGAAAGGAAAAAAAGGAAGAAAGGAAGGAAGGAAGGAAGAAAAACAAAGGAAGAAAGAAAAAGAATGTGGTCGAATGGGTATGACATTCTTAGGGAACCTATATTGGCTCTCATTAATTATATTTTCCATTCCTAAATACTCACAAACCATCTATTTAATTATCAATCTTTAATTTTGCCAAAGACAGATGTAGAATTCATGATCTATAATTAACAAAATTCACTTTCTTATCACTTGTAAAATCTGGGGAAATGTCTAACCATTGTTACTTTTTGGTACTTCTATAGTTCTTAATTTCTAAGAATTTTCTGAAAGTTCTCTAACCATCATCCTAAAATTTTATTCAATTCTATGAGGGAAATCAGGCAGGTTACAAAATCTGAACTCACTTAATAACAATAGTAACTCACATAGGAAAAGGGAGGATTTGACATAGGCAGCAAATATCTAAAAAACTTCTGGAGATTTTATGAGAATTCAAACTTAATATGATTCAATGGTGTTCTATGGTACTACCTTCCCAATGTGGATAAAACTTTGAGTTAACATGAAAGGAATGGCTTCTAGGAATGTGCAAGTAATGGTGCTGCTGCTCTCTCTTCTAGTCAGACCTCTTCTGGAGTACTATTTCAGTTCCGAGTGATATAATTTGGAAAGACCTTAATTAACTGAAGAGTATCTACAGGACAGCAACCAGGATGTTGCAAGATTTTGAGAGCATCATTCGAAAGACCTTGGAGTGTTTAGCTTATGAAGCAAAGACTAGGGTTATAAAAGAATAGGAGGAGGTACTTTTTTCAACTTTTACCTCAGAGAATCTTCTTTACAAATATAAGTATTTATCTCTACTTGTCTATCTATCATCTATGTATCATCCATCTATCTTTCTGCCTAGTTTATTGTAGAATTGAGTGCAAGATGTAGTTATGAGCCTGATTTCTGACAAACTGCTTTCCCATTTGAATGAATTTAGAAGGTGCAACCAACAGTTGGGGGTAAAATGGAAGTTCTCTCTCCTGCTCCCTCTGCAATAATTTATATTCTTAGGCTTATCTAGCACTGTTTTTTTATTGTTTAGGCTTCTTCCTTATCTAGTTGATATCTAGTCTATGTTTCTGCTTTTTAACCAATATCAGATGGCTATTATTAAATAATATAACATCAAATTTGGTGATTTTATCTCATTTCTTCATATTATTTCTCTTTTTTCTTTGCAATTGTAGATGTTTTTTCTTCCAATTATATTTTTTCTAGTTCCATATTATATCACCTAGGTAATTTTTTTTGGCATTACATTGGATTAAATTTGTAAATTAATTTAGCATTATTCTAAGTATTATATTAGCTTGGCCAAAACATGAGCATTATCTCACTATTTGTCTCCTTTTATTTCTTTAAAGGGTATTCTGTGGCTTTATTTATGTAAACCTTATGTGTATGTTAGTATTTGTTCAAGTATTTATTCATTTTTAATTATTTTTATTAAATATAATTAAAAATGATAAAAATAATTATTTTGAATGAATTTTTCTTTTCTTTTCTTTTTTCTTTTTATTATTATTATGTTTTTTCCATTTAAATAATTGCAGATGATTTTGTGGGGAGTGGATTTGCTAGCTTGCTATTTATTTTAATCATTTCACTTATTTTCTTTACTGTTTCTCTAGATTTTTTATCAAGTATATCATCAATTAGGGATAATTTTATTTTCTCTCTACCTTTACTGTTATTCCTTTACTTATTGCTACAGCCAGGATTTCTAGAACTATGTCAAATAATAGTGGGGAAATGTGGCACCCTTATTAGACCACTAATAACTCTGAGAAAACTTCCAGTATTTATCTATTAGATATATGACCTTTTTAGGTTATGTTTCTCACCATAATATAAAAGAGAAACTATATTTAAATTAAAAAAAAAAACATAAATGAGTCCAACTACACTTTGTCCATGATTTTTTACGTCTATTTAATTAAATAATCATATAATCTTGTTGTTTTGTTTTTATGTAATTATTTGCAAATTATCTGCCTATCCACTTCAAATTCTCAATTTTGCTGTCTTTTGGTTGTGTGAAATAAGTACTCTTTTCAATTTTTTATTCCCCTTTTTTTCTTGGTCAGGTTAGCAAATGTTTTATTGGGTATTATAGTCTTTTCCAAAAAAAGTTAAAAGTTCTGTATTCTTCATTTTCAATTCCCTCTAAATTTCAAAATGTGTTCTTTTGCATATATTTTAGTGTTGCTAGATGTTTTTATTCTTTTAAAGTATATGTTGTTTACCTTTTATTCCATTTTATTAATATAATTTTCATGGTTATACATTTTACTCACAGACTAATTTCATTACTTAGTTTCAATTAGGGTCAGGTATCTTTTACTTACTTCTCGAATTAATTATTTTGTGATGGCAATTATGATTGTAAAAGACATGCTTATTATTTCAGACTTTTCACATTTGCTCATGACTCCTTTATGCCTTAGCCTATGATAAATTTTTTCAAAGCTACATATGATTGATTGAGCAAACTTTCTCTTTTTCTTATTTATGTTGGATATATTTAACTGATGGAAGAATATTAAAGTCTCTTATTATTATTACATTTTCAATGTATTGCTTTAATATTTCTAGCTTTTCTTTTATTTCTTTTTTTTAAACCCTTACCTTCCGTCTTGGAGTCAATACTGTGTATTGGCTCCAAGGCAGAAGAGTGGTAAGGGTAGGCAATGGGGGTCAAGTGACTTGCCCAGGGTCACACAGCTGGGAAGTGTCTGAGGTCTTTTATTTCTTTTTAAAACTTTACCTGGGGGCAGCTGGGTAGCTCAGTGGATTGAGAGCCAGGCCTAGAGACAGGAGATCCTAGGTTCAAATCCGGCCTCAGACACTTCCCAGCTGTGTGACCCTGGGCAAGTCACTTGACCCCCATTGCCTACCCTTACCACTCTTCCACCTATAAGTCAATACACAGAAGTTAAGGGTTTTAAAAAAAAAAAACTTTACCTTCTGTATTAGAATCAATCTAGGCCATAAAATCTCTCAGCCTGGCTCTCAATCCACTGAGCTACCTGGATACACACTGTAGCTTTTTTTAAAGAAGTTAAATGTCAAGTTTTTAGCATATATATATATATATATATATATG
>NC_058132.1:589754616-589953567 GCF_016433145.1 Gracilinanus agilis | reverse complement strand
ATATATGTCTGTATATATATATACACACACACATATATATATATTTAATAATGTTATTTTCATTACTTATGGTATTATTAAACATAATGTAGTTTTTCTATTCCTCTTGATTTTTAAACTTCTATGATTGTCTTATTTCAAATCACATTGCAACAATTGCTTTCTTAGAATTTCTATAAGATAATAATGTTCTTCAAAATCCCTAATTTTTGCTTAGTCTTTATATCTCTTAGACATATTTCTTATATTTAGTAAATTGTTGGAATTTTTGAATCTATTTCTTTATTATTTTTCTTTTGGGGGTAATTTAATCCATTCACATTTAGTGTTGTAGTTGTTGCATTTTTGTTGTCTATTACATATGAAATATTTCCAAATCACTTATTTATGTGTATAATGCATAAACACATTTAATTTGGATGTTATTTAAATACCATACTGATATCCACCTATATTTGTATATGTATACCCTGAAATATATTAGTGACACCTTTTAAGAATATTTTGTCAAGTTTTGGGTCCTGATTTCTTACTTTCTGGATTATTGGCTCTTCTAGTTTTTTATTTTATCACTATAGCCTGCTCTCTGGTACCCACTGGCTTTTTTATTACCATCTGCCAGACTATTTTTAACACGTTGGTCAAATGTGACCCAAGCCAACTGGGAGGGATGTAGGGAGGAATACATGTTCTTCTTGCTTTAACTACCATGAAATGCTTTTGGTCATGTGCTAGATTCTCTATTTGATGATAAGGGCCATGTGTGGCATTTTCATGATAATCCCTATAGTTTTTCACTTTAGCTAATATATTTAGACACCCTAGGATAATGAGCAAGCTCAAATAACTAGATGCCTCTCCCTTTTATGGGTAAAAGCATTTATCTCATTTGTCTATGTTGTGATTTGCATGGATCTATCCAATTAAGTGGCTTTATGTTATGGTTTATAGTAAATGCTCTGCCAGTTGGAAAACTCAACCCTCTTCCATGCTTCATTCCCTGATCAGTGGGATTCAATCTCATAAGCAAGACAATCACATGAATAAAACTTAAAAAGTATATAATTATTTATTCATAATCAGAATGAAAAATTAAAACAACTGGACACATTGAAAAAAAACACCATAAAAGTTGACATCCATGGCTTTTCCATGACCTACATAACTTAACACTTTTAAATCCATAAAGTAATTTCCTAAACTCAGAAGTTCAATAGATTTTGGGCAATTGGCTTCAAGCCACTTTATTGTCTTTATGCAATGCTCAAAGAAATTCTATGAATTAAAAGTTACAATTCCAAGTCCTAGAATGAAACCTTCTGATCTTTCTTGGCATGGGGAAGAGAAGAGGGGATCTGAATGTCTAAGCATTGGAATTGGCTGCTAGTTATTATCCTGGGGAGTTGGGATGTCACCATTATAATTCTAACAGATGTAAGGCAATATGAATTGTCTTTGCTTTATTTTGCAGCAATGAATACAAGAGAAAGAAATTTCCATGGGGCAAAATTATTTATGCCTTTCATACTTGTCTAGAGGCCAGATGAAAACACATAGGTACTGGGCTCTATCTCCCTGTGATTCTTTTTCTGTCCTTGTTCCTTTTCAAATTTGCATGCCATCTACATTCTAGGTCACTTCTGCCCTCAAGGTGATGCCTTCCTTGCTCTTTGGTTCTTCCCTTATCTTAGCAGTTGAAACTCTGTGAGCATGCCACCTACAATTTCCTTCAGAGTTTTCTGGGTAAGTCTGACCTGACATACAGATCCAACTGCCTGTGACTTGTCCACTGGGAGATATAGATATGGTCTTCTTCCCCATCACTCCTTATCTACCCTACTCTACCCATCTATTTGCTTCATTGCTCTAGACCAGGAGTTCTTAGCATTTTTTTTTTGGCAGCATGGACCCCTTTGACAGCCAGGCAAAGTCTTTGGAACCTTTCTCAAAATATTTTAAATGCATAAAATAAAACACACAGAATTACAAGGGAGAACCAATGATTCTAGAATTCAGTTATCAAAATATTAAAAGTATGGATCTCAGGTTAAGAACCCTGCATTTAACTTTGCCTAAACTATGAGCTTTCAGATGCTTCCAGGCTTAGTTTATTCCTACCAATGGGTTTTTTCCTTCATGTCTAGGCTTACTTTGTTTTTTCCATTCTTGGATTCTTGACCTGACTATGTCCTCTGCTTTAATCCATTCCTTAACAGTAATAGTTAGATCTTTACTTTATCATATATCTTGCCCAATGTCCTGTTCTTCAGAGTCAACATTTGTATAAAAGTTATTTAATGCTAGTTACTTTTCCTCTCTCGGGCAGTTTTCCTATCCACAAGATAACAATAATAATTAGCATTAATATAGCTTAATTTCTGCAAAACAATTTAAATATATTTGTTTATTTGATCCTTGCAACAGTTCTGGAGGTTCTGTTATATTCCATGTCTCTAAATTAGAAAACTGGGATTGACAGAGATTAAGTTAATTACTTAGAGGTATACAAATAAATATTAAGTGTCTGAGACAGGATTCTACCTCAGATCTTCCCTACTACAAATCCAGATCCCTACCCACTAATATCCTTACCCACTCAGTTCCCTAGGAAAGATTAGACAAATGATCACCAAAGCTCCTTTCAGCTAAATCTAAGGAGTGTATGAAATTGCAAAATAAAGATAAAGTCTAGCAGTCTTTGGAGAGAAACTCTTCCAGTATTTGTTATCAAGCCATTTTGTTTACAAGTCCCTATAAATTCTGACCTGGAGACCCATCCTGGTAGGGAGACTGTCAGTAATTTTAGAATATTACCTCTTAAAGAGAAACTTAAAATAAATTCCAGAATGTACAGGAGAGATCATAGAATTTATATTTGGAAGAGATCTCAGAGATGCCCTATCACTTAGAGACCTGCCCTTCCTAAAATCATTCAACATCTTCACCATGATCTCTAGTCATTCCAATGTGTTCCTAGTTCACTTTTCTCCCTTCACTATAGAATCATACTTGACCTAGAGTCAACAAGTTCAAATGCAAACTATCCTCTATCCTTGAACTCCCTTCCCTCTTCTCTATTGCTTTCCTTACTTGCCAAATGCCAAAGTGGGATTACTCTCTCCTACCATCCACATTTTCCACTTTTAGTAACAGTGATACTCAATAAGTTAAAGGAAGTCGTAAAACAAGGCTGAGGTTCCACTACAAATTTATATTCTCTAATCACAACTGGGTCTTAACTGTCACTAAATGACAGATTTTTTTTATTTTTCTATGACTTTTCTCCCCATAACAGCTGCTCCAGATCTTGACTCCTCAAGCCTCCAACAACCTCTTCCTTTCTTTTTCCTCTCACAGAGGCCCCCTTTCTGCTTTCTTGAGGAAATAGAGGCCATCTACTCCCCTATTTGATATCTCATCACAGTCTTTGTCATCTTCTCCCTCACTACCTGTATCCATCAGTGGACAAATCTTGCCCATTCTGCTTCCCCAGCTTATCTATGTGCATCCTTTTCTTTAGGTAACTATCACAGTTACCACCCAACTTTACCTCATCCCTGGACTATTATAAAGGCCTCCTAAATATTATCTTTTCAAGATAGTGTCTTATCTTTCCAATCCATCCATCCATCACTCACTTGACATCAGTCAAGATAATCTTCCTTGAGCACAGATCAGATCATAGCACATCCCTGCTCAAGCATCTTTGGAGGTTCCCTATTGCCTCTTGAATCTTAGCATGGCATTTGAAGTCCTTCCCTGTCTAGCTCTAGCCTGCCTTTCCATGTCCCTTTACCAATACTTCTCTACACATTCTCTATTCAGCCATAGAGATCAATGGCTATTTCACAGGCTTTCCTCACCTCTACCTCTTGAAATAAAAATAAAAATAAAATAATGATGATAATAACAATAACAATAATGACACATATAGCATTATATTCAACAGGTCTTATTCACCTCTTTCTCTAATAATAATAATAATAGCAACAAGAGTATTTATATAGCACTTTAAAGATTACAGAGCCCTTTATAAGCATTCTTTCATTTTATTAACAACTCTGGGAGGTTTTTATTCAGGCATTTTTTTTTTCAGTTGTGTCAGACTCTTTATGGTGGCAAAGATATTGGAATTGTTTGCCATTTCCTTTTCCAGTTCATTTGGAAACTGGGGCAAACCAAGTTAAGTGATTTACTCAAGACTACACAGCTAGTAAGTATCTCAGGCCAGATTTAGACTCCAAAAGATAAGACAAGTCTTCTTGACTTTAGGCTGAGCACTCTATACAGTGCACCACCTACCTGCCCAACCCTGAGTGATAGATGCTCTTATTAGCCCCCTTTTTCTGATGAGAAAACTGAGGCAGACAGAGGTTAAGTGACCTGCCCAGGAACATACAACTAGTCATGGAGGATAAGGAAAACTCAGGTCTTCTTGACACCAAGTCTAGCACTCTATCCAGTGCTAAGCAGCCATAGCTTTCGTCAAGGCTCAGCTTAGGTCCTTCCTGTGACAAGTAGTTTCAAATTACCCCATTTCTCAGTGCTCTTTCCGTCCAAAAATTGCATTTACTTAGTGAGGCAAATGGTATATCCTCCAAGAGACCGTAAGCTCCTTGATGAATTGAGCTGTACTGAGATCTACAAGTCTGCAAGTTCTTAACCTGGAGTCCATGAACAAAAAGATAGAGGTAAATGTGGATGTAGATATAGGTATATTTTCACCTAAAATACATATATTTTGGTAACTATTTCAGTATAATCAGTTTCCTTCATAATCATTCGTATCTTATTTTTATGTCTTTAAAATCATTATTCTGAGAAAGGCTCCATGAATTTCATATTAAAGTGGTCCATGAAACAAACAAACAAAAAAAAGATTAAGAATCTCTAATCTAGCCCAACATCCTCATTTTAGCAAATAGAGAAACTGAATCCCCATATAACATTAGAATTTTAAAAATCATAACAAAATGGGTTTTGTTTTTGTTTTTATACTAGGGCTTTGTATTCTACAGAACTGCAAACTCTCTTTGGTTCCAGAACTGAGCATCCTCTCCTTGCTCTCACGTAGTCCCATAATAACTATTTAGCTCCCATCCTCTACACCTAACTGGCAATCCTCCTCTGTGAGAACCATTCCCCTTGCCGAACTTCCTCATTCTAGCCTGAGGAGAATCCAGAGGAGGAAGCAGATGGGTAGATGGGTCCAGGGAAAAGAATGTCAGTGTAGTTCCTGAGGTCTCCCCTGTCTTCCTGCTTCAGCCCAACTGGGGAGTAACTGCCCTGAGCTCCCTCCAGTCCCAGTAACCCCACTTTCTTCTTGGCTCTCCTGAAAATTCATCTAGGGCATTCCCTCTTTGAGAAGCCATTCAAATACGTGGAACTGTGCTTCGAAAAAGCCACTAAAGAATCCTCCTCCCTTGTGTGTCAAAGTACAGGGCTTTGCAGATATAAAGAGTATCTATGTATGTCACTTGTACTTAGGATTGAAAATCTCTGTGCCCAAGGCTGAAACACTGAATAGGTATAAATTACCCATATTGTTCTGGGATTCAGCAACGTCTGAAAAATCAACTCCAGAATCCCCTTTAAGAGAAAAATAAATAAATAATGGATTTAATAAGTAAAAGATTTGCTGGCACTGCAGTTATTACATTTAACAGCCTGGCCATATTCATTTGCTGAAAAACAGGAATGAAGACTTTGAAAGAGTCTCTAATGCAATGGCAGTTTGATTTGTGACTTATCTCTGAGTACAATATCTCAGCTCCGTCTTAATTTAGTTCATTAATGTGCCAGCAAAGGGCAGTGGATGCAATTAAGCCCCGCGGAAATATAAATAAACAGTGCCCTCTTCTGGACGCTGTTCACATGCCATGCATACCCATCAACATAAATATCGATGAGGGTCGGGGAGGGGGGGACGCGGCACACACTGGCATCCATCACAGATGGCAGCTAGATACTGTGTTTATCATTAGTAAATCACCAGGGAAGGCAAGCTTTCCATAACTCACAAGAAACTTAAGGCACTGAGGTTAAAAATAACCAGGAACGTGCACCTGCTGAATTTGTCTGGAATACTGCATTCGGATTTCCTTGTTAATGTCTCCATGGAAAGGCCACTGTGGCCATTTGTTTCCTGATTTTTTCTGAGTGACTCAGAATATTTTTTCCAATGTAGGCTCATTTCTAAATCCGGGCTGAAATGTATCTGACTCCAGAGTCAGGTTTCTGAGAAGCAAGTAGATCCGTATATGATCTGCATAAAGATAGAATACTTAGAGTCATAAGTCTCTAAATTTCCATCAGACTATTCCAAACTGTTGTAGAAAAATCAGAAGATAGAAATATGTTCATCTCATATGAATAGGAAGGAAAAACTGGCACTTCAGCTCCTGGATTAATTAAATGGTCTCATAGCAAAGGGATTCATTCATTCAGGATTCATTCATTCATTAAATGCTTGCTTAGTGCCAGGCACTAGCTCCTTACTCACTGAAGCTACCAAGATGTAACCCGGGGCTCAAGCTAGGACATTTACACAAAACTCTCCTTTTTGGGGGAGCTAATGTTTATTCAATGCTTAATGCCAGGAATCCGTTGAGTAATCATCTCTCGCCAGTAAAGAGAGTCATGCAAACAACTGGGCTTGAACCTTGAGTTAGAGACAAGCTCCTAACCATAGAGAATGCACATTCTACTTGGAGGGCTACAGACAGAATATACACACAAAAAAAAATGCAAAATATATACAAATGAATTTCTGGCCAGAGTACTGGAATACATCATTAAAAACTAGAAGGACTGGGAAAACCATGTGAAGGAGGTGATGCCTGAGCTGTACTTTGAAGGAAACCAGGGACTCCAAGTGATGGAGAGGAGGAACGGGTACATCCTGCACGTGGAGGAGAGCCTGCATGCATCTCCGATGTGTATGGATCAATTGACATCCTCATGGGCATTTAAGAAGCAACTGTGTGTGTATGAAGAGGATGTCCCGTATAGAGCAAATTTTAAAAATTGTGGTTTCCCAGCTATTGCCTCTCTGATTCTTAAGAAAAGAAAAAGAGTCCTTTGATAGACAATTCAGTAACCGGGAGTAAGAGCTGGTGCATTGTGTAGTAAAGAAAATATGAAATGCTAGACTAAAGGAATGAGGTGAAAAAGTACATTTAGAAAGATGAAGAATCAAAGACTAAAGTGCATATGGCAGTGGCAGTCTGGGAGGGAAATGGAACATGAATAGCAGGGCTTTGCAGGGAATGAACTTTTTCACCCTTTGGTCTGGAAGAAGGCTAGTGAAAGCCTGAGATGAGATTTGATGAGGGGAGTGATTGGCATCATCGTTTTTCTTTAGTCACCTGAAGGACACGACTCAAGAACAATACCATGGATTTATTGTACTCGGAGTCCTTTATGGACATTTTCTTTCAGAGCCTTCTAACTTCTTGGAAGGCAGGCAGCACCCATTTTCTCTCTCCTTCATACCCTTCCATTGATTTCTGTTCATATCAAATTTCAAGATGACAGAAAATGCACACACATACACATACACAGAGAGAAAACAAGTTGTCTTTCAGGTTATTCAGGATAAAATCTCAGTTTCATAAACTCCATTTTCTCTACATGCAGAAACATGTTCATCACAAGCTCAGAATGGGCAGAAATGTGTTCTTCAAAAAGTCATATCTAGATATTTTTACACCTAGAGAAAATTTAGGTGGAAAAGGGTACAGTAGCAGTGGGGTAAAGGAGGAGGACAAAAAACAAAAAGACTGCATATGAAGTTGAGTTAAGAGAGAGATGATCTATCATTCAGACATGAGTCTAGGCTTTTTCTGCCTTGTGAAAGGGACAAGACAAGTCTCACAAGGGTGGCACCATAGCAATGGGCTCCTAAGGATGGCAAGCCTAGGAATCAAAGGATCATTCCATCATAAATGAGGAGCTAGTAGGGACCTCAGAAATAATCTGGTCCAATGTCCTCCTTTTGCACATGAGGGAACAATGTGCAAGGGATGTCTTGCCCAATGTCAGAAATGTAAATATCAGGGATGAGATTTGAATCTATGTTATCGGACTCTAGAGACTATGTACTTTCCACTTATACTATGTGGCCATGTGAGCTACATAAGAACTGCAGTGTGACAGACAATGGTCACTAGTGGGGGATGCTTGCTCTCCCATGGAGGAAGTGTTATCTCAAAAGGATTAAGAATGCTTTCTCTAGTGTGGGGAGGTGAGGGAGGGTAGGAGAGAGAAACCTGGGAATTTCAATGTTACAAACAAACAAAAATAAATAAAAATATCAATAAGCTAGTATGTTGATGTTGAATTTAATAAAAATGTATCATATAAGGAAAAAATTTTAAAAAGAACACCACACTGGTGATCAACTTCCTGGAAGAAATCCCCTTTTACATGGACCTAGTTTTGACTCAGGTTCTTCATGTTATCTCATAATGTCCTCCCTAGTATCTTCTAACATGGTTTCCAAACTTGCCATTCTCCTCTATCTCATCCTTGACTCTTCGTTCTAAATTCTATATGGAAACAGTCTCATGTCTCACTAAAATTGCTTACTCTGAGGCTGAAATCTCATTAATTAATAGAACAAGACCCTAGAGGGACATCTCTAGTACTCTTCCTCAACAACATTCCTTCATTGCAAACTGAAAGGATGTATCCTTTCTGGAGGTTGATGATGCACATAATATTTCCATGCACATTCAGTATTCAGGGCCTTGGTCAAGATGTAACATCACTATGCTAATGAGTGTTAATTAAGGTGGATTATGATGTGACCATCTGTCATCTCCATTTATTTCAGAGAGAACTATTCTACTAACTAGCAAGATATGATTCCTAATTTTTTTAATTTTTATTTTAAAATATTTTTCCGTGTTTACATGATTCATTTTTCCCCTCCCTTCTTTCCTCTCCCCTCCCAGAGCTGACAAGCAATTTCATTGGGTTGTACAAATATCATTTGATACCTATTTCCATATTTATTTTTGCTATAGAGCAATTTTTAAAATCCTAAACCCCAGATCACATACCCATATATATGTGATAAGTGATGCCATATGTTTTGCTTTTTCATTTCTACTCCCATAGTTCTTTCTCTCAAAGTGGTTAGCATTCTTTCCCATAAGAATTTCAGTAGTGTCCTGGCTTGTTGCATTGCTACTAGTGGCAAAGTCCATTACATTGAATTGTTCCACAATGCTTTACTTTCTGTGTACAATGTTCTCCTTGTTCTGCTCATTTCACTCTGCATCAGTTCATTGAAGCTCTCCCAGTTCATATAGAAATCCTCCAGATCATTAAGATTTCTAATCTTATGAAAATGTTCCCTATGAAGATAGATTGGTAAGCAGATTTTATCAGATCAAGACCCCATTAGTTCCTCCTAGTGGCCGATGAGCATATTCAAAAATATTTTATTAGATGACTATTTTGGCAAGCTATTGATTCCTATCTTCTAGATGTATTCAATGAAATTGTCAATGATTCAAACAAACAATATTGTTATAAGTACAAATGAATTTTCAATGGCAGACAGACAACACGGGTAAAAAGACAAATGAATGAACATTAAATGGAAACATAAATTAAGTATTTACTCTTTTGGAATAAGGGTAAATTAAACTTACATGGAACATTTACTCAAAGCACTTATTCCTCTGTCTGAGGACTATTTCCTGAAGGGAAATGCCAGAGAAAACTAGGGATGTTTAAAATATATATTCCCCTCTTTCTATGTAAATTTAATTTAGTAGAGAAAATATTTCTTCAACACACTAAATTATGTCTCTGAGGCAGTGATTTACTGTATACATTGTCAAATCAAGCTAGAATGCACTCCCAGTTTCAAAGAGAACACTTCTAGATAGTGATTCAAATAAGAATGTTTATAGTTACAAGCTATGTCTTATGTCCAGGATTTATATGTGTGTGTATGTTATACGTGAGGATTTCAACATTCAATGAAATATATCTGCTCCTTTACCCCAGTAAAAGGACACATTTAAAGGGCTATGCTTTCTGCAGTGACTGGCTGTCTTTACCAGCAGATGGAGGGTGGTGGATTATTATAGCTTAGTGACAGAATAAATAGCAGAAAAATTAAGACAGAAGTTAAGGAAAAAAGGGCAAGGAGAGTTCTCTACTCCGTCTGCATTTCAGACTAGGCATTCTGATGAAAGCATAGTGGTTTATAAAACAAGGATTAGAATTCCTTGTTAAATGTCAGAACCTTTTCAAGTTCTTTCCCTGCAGCCATGAGATTGCATTATATCCCATAGGAGAATGCATATCATTAATGTTGAGCCAGTAAATTAAATGGTACTATTCTTCCAATCAATGACCCCTTGAAATACCCAAATTTCCAAATAGCTTTCTTTTTAATTAAATTTAATTTTTCTAATTAACAAGTCAATTTTCTCTTTCTCTCACCCCCATTAGAAAAACAACAAAAAAATTGAAACCCTTGTAACAAATACGTATATTCAAGCAAAGTAAATTCCCTCATTGACTCTGTCCAAAATATATGCCTCATCCTGCATCTTGAGTCCATCATTCCCTGCTAGAAAATGTATAGCATACTTCATCATTAGTCATCTGGAATTATGATTAATCTTTGAATTGATCAGAGTTCTTATATCTTTCTAAATTGTATCTTTTTCAATATTGTCGTTATATAGCTATGTTACTCTGGGCAATTGCCCTAGTCCCAATTGCCTAGCACTTACCATTCTTCTGCCTTGGAATTGATATTAGTTTTGATTATAAGACTTCTAGAAGGTAATGGTTTAAAAAAATGTTATTGTTATAGTATAATTTGATCTCTCTGTATTCACTTCACTCTGAATCAGTTTATACAAGTCTTCCTAGGTTTCTCTAAAACTTTCCTCTTCATCACTTATTACAACATAATGGTATTCTATTACCATTCTCCCATTGATGAACATCTCCTCAGTTTCCAGTTTTACCACAGAAGAGCTGCTTTAAATTAAATTATCATTTTGTAAAAGAAAACAGATATTTTTGTAACTTCTTTATCACATATCAACATTCATACACCCACACATATACAAAACACAATGAGTTTTTCCAATTCACAATCATCTTACTGGTTAGAAATTTAAATATTTAGGGACTAGAAAATATATTGATTTTTGGCATCCATTTCCACCTTCCTTGTCCTTTAAAATTTTTTAAATTCTTAACCTATTTATTTGAAACAAACGCCAAAGGTTTATAAGACAAATTTTGTGTCTAATAAGCGGCAGATTACTCAAGGAATTCTAAATATGAATGTCATGAAGGAGAATCCACATGAAAAATGATTTAGGCACAGAGATAGATTTGAACAAACTATCACAATTCACAAGACTAGGAGAACAGCCCTTGGGAAGACCAGGTCCATAGAGAGCAGCATGCAATAGGGGTCTAGGTAGGGTCTGTATAATTATAATCTGTTACCCTAAAAACTACAATCCCTAGCAAAACTACAATTCCCAGCAAAACTATGATTCCCAAAAACCCACTCACTTCCTGTTGTTACATGCTGACGTAGACAGGATATAAATTGGGTGGAGTTCCATGCCTAGCCCTCTTTTCCTTCCTCTTCGGCAGCTTTTGTGGAGTCGGACTTTTGAACAGGTAGAAAAAACTTAGTCATGTGGTTTCTATTTTGTCAGATAATAAAATTTATAGAAAATAATACTTGAAGTATCAGACATTAATTTAACTCTTACAGGTCACTGAATACCTGAGGGCTCAAATTTATGTAGATTTATAGACAGAGTTTTAGCACGATATGCATGTGAGATTACTCTTTTATCTAAAGGACCAATAAAGGGAAAGTATCTCTAATATGCCCAAGAAGAAATGAAGAACAAAGGGCAGTAGGGGTAGCTAGATGGCACAGTGGATAGAGTCCCAGATGTGGATTGGAAAGATCTAGGTTCAAATCTGACCTCAGACACTTCCTACCTGTGTGACTCTGGGAAAGACACAATTGCTGTCCTTGCCCTTCTGTCTTTGAATTGTTACTAGGATAGAAAGTAAGGGTTTAAAAAAAAAACAAACCAAAAGGCAGTGATTTAGAGAATTTTACTATAATAGTACTATTCCAACAAAAGGCTGAAAAAGAGTTAATTCAGTCCCTGGTTTTATTATCTTGTCATGTTGAGTAGCTGTGGCCATACCAGCTAAAATATTTTTCAGTGGTCAGTAAGGATATTGATGGATTTCCTGATGAAAATAATCAAAATCTTTGGAAGCATCCTTGTCAGACCCAGCAAGACTAGGCTAAATAATAGAAAGGACAGCACCATATACCTTAATAATGATGTGATATTTACATAGAACTTCAAAGTTTACAAAGCACTGAATATTGACTGATTGAGCTCATTAGAGCCTTCAAACAATTCTGTGAGGTTGAGCTACAAGTATTGTACCCATTTTGCAGTTGGGAAACCAAATTCAGCCAAAAAAGAGCCATAGTCAGAGAGTTAGAAAGTAGGATTTGAACCTATACTTTCCTGTCATCAAATCTACTCTCTAATATTTTAATAGTTCAAAGAAATGGAAGATCCTCCCTCTGTCTTTTGGACATTGCTATGATTGGTCCTTTGGACATTATTGTTGAGTAAAATTTTTCAAAAACTTGGTCCAAAGGAAGTAATGTGCCCTAGATACAGTTCTTCCCTCTTCAAGTGAATGGATTTTTGTTCTTTACTTCTCCTTTACTCCTAATGAAGACACTCTCACTCCTCTGTCCCCCAGTCCTACTTCCCTCTGATTTTAGAATTGTCTCTTGAGAAAGATTGGGCAGGGGGTATTGTAAAAGTTGTTTTTTCTTATTCTTCTAACATCATATACTTGTTGCTTCCTCCTTACTGCTCCCCTAGAGAGCATAATTTTATATATATATATATATATATGGCTATACCTTATGACATCATGGTACATTAATTAAGCTGTTGTCCAACCAACAGGAGCCTGCCTTTCTGACTGTCCATAGAACTTTCCAGAGCCCAGGTCAAGTCTATAATTGTCATGAATCAATAATATGATTCCTCATTGACTTTCCCATTTAGTGCTGAATCCTGGTGCTTTGGTGTTTTGTCCACTCCCTTCCCTCATCTTGTTGAGACCAACAAGACTCCATGAAAATGAGCAGGAGTTCGCCTCCTGCATGATTTATTGTTCCAACTTTCCCCATCCCTTCATTTCATTTGAATATTTGCAGTAACATGCAAGTTGGGCCCATCGCTCTGTAATCGAAAATAGAGGACTCTTTANGAAGGAAGGAAGGAAGGAAGGAAGGAAGGAAGGAAGGAAGGAAGGAAGGAAGGAAGGAAGGAAGGAAGGGAGAAGGTAGAGAGGCAGAGATGGAGGGAGGGAGGGAAGGAGGAAGGAAGAAAAGAGGAATCAGCCTCATTGGAATGGTCATGGATCTCATAAATCTTTGAATGCCCCAAAGATGGAAGCTATAAATGGGAGCAACTTGAGAAGCCCACCATTTCAGAAGACTCTCTTTTAGTCAGAATTTATTTAGGGCACTCTCTGTAAATGTCTCCCTATTTTAGTCAACTCACAAAGTCATCTTCATTCAAAATAAGACTTTGTGGTGTAGTACTCCCAGAGGGATAGATTGGCAGCAAGCAGAGGCCAGGGTTTGAATTCCCTCCTCTAACATTCAGAGCTATATAATAGTAAGCAATTCACTTAAACACTCCAAATATCAGTTTCCACATCTGTAAAACAGGAATAATTTTACCTCTAGTACCAACCTTAATGGATGTCATGAAGATCAAGTGAATAACACATGTAAAACACTTTGCAAACCTTAAATTGCTATATAAATGTTAGTTATCGTTATTCATGTTACCAGTTGGGACATCACCATTAACATCAATTAGCACTACTCATACAACAGGAAATTGGCACTTTGCTGAGCAAATCAAGAAAAATGAACAGGGCTCCTGTCTGCCAGAAATGTAGTCGAAAACCAGCAGCATTGGTCTCTGGTAGCACTTTAAGGTTTGCAAAATGTTTCACAAACAACTTGTGAAAATCAAATGAGATAATGGATATAAAGCAATTTGCAAGCCCCAAATGCCAGTCATTATTATTATTATTTATCATTACTGGCCTAGAGTCATCAGGCTTCCATTCTGGTGGTGACTTCATTCCCTAAGCCTTCTACTGTATTTCTGCTGAGCCCAAGCAATGTTTGGAAAGCAACAGAAGGGTATGCTGGTAAATATTTAACCATCAGATTGTGGGGAGAGTTAGGAGAAATGTTTGCAAGTACACTTTTAAATTTAAGAATATGAATCATGTAACCATGGGAAAATATTTTAAATTTCAAAAAAATATTTAAAAGAGTAAATTAAAAAAAACTTGTAATGCATTATAAAAAAATGAAAAAAAAACCTTCTGTCGATGTATAATAAATGCCATCTTTTTCCAACAAAAAATTAAATAAATAAATTTAATCTGCATGATTTATTTACTTTCTTAAGTCTAGATCATCATCAACAAGAAAAATAAATCAAGCATTGATATACAGTGGTTGCTGCAAGTCACTGAATCCCCAATGCCTAGCTTTTATCACTCTTCTGCCTAAGAACCAATACACAGTTTTGATTCTAAGATGGAAGATAAAGATTTGTTTGTTTGTTTTAAAGATATGTAGTGATTGCTGATTTCTGAGATCTAGATGCTTATACTGAAAATTTAATAATCAGCTGGAAGATGCCAGTTAGAACTGGCTCTAGGACACCTTATTTGCTCTTAGGATTTCATTTAACCATATATTTGCTACCTACATTTTACTGCTCCCCCAGAGCATAACATATACAATACCTCATACAAAGAAAGTGCTTAATACATGTTTAGGGAATTGAATTGTTTATCACATTTGTATTCACATGTATTTAAATGGAAATAAACTAGAGCATTGGTTTAATAAAGTATAAAGTGCACTAATCTTGAGTTTGCCTCCAGACAAGCTCTTTAACTTTATTTATCTTGGAGACAGCTAGATCATAGATAATGCACTGGATTTGATGGCAAGAAAACCTGAGTTCAAATCCAGCTTCAGATACTTAGCTGTATGAGCCTGGTCTATATTAACCTGTATGCCTCACTTTCCTCATCTGCAAAACAAAAAGGATAAAATACCTATTGCCAAGGGTTATTGTGAAGATCAAAGGAGAAAATATTTGTTAAGTACTTTTCAAAGTTTAAACCACTATATAAATGTTTATGATAGTAATAATAATAATAACCATTATTATTATTGCCCTAGTCTAACTTCTTCCTGCCTTTTTCAGTCTTGTTATATATTTATATAAGTACATATATATAATATTAATATATATTTATATACTTATTACATATTACTTTCCTTCACATTGTAGCCCAACCACACTGAACTTGATTTTCTTTACATGATCCTCTATTTCCCACCACTGAGTATTTGCACTGGCTGTGCTCCATGTCTAGGGACTCAAGATTCAGCTCAAGAGCCCCCGTCAGCATGCAGCCTCTCACAGTCTTCCCAGCTACTAGTCCATGCCCCTAAAGTGACTGCATATGTGTTGTGTAGATATACTGTACATATCTATATGGGTGTGTGTTAGCTAACCCTTTAAAATGTGAGCTTGTTGAAGGAAGACCTCGTTTTTCTCTTATGTTTTTACCCCTAGTGCCTAGCACAGTGCTTGACATATAGTAGATACTTTACAAATAAAAAATGCATGTTATTTGGTTTATTTCTCTTAACCTTAGTTTCCTTATTTTCAAAATAGGAATCCCGATAATATTTGTACCACCTAAAATGGGGAGGGTATGACTAGGAGGAGGCTGGTCAATGGTGACAAAACTGTAAGAGTATTTTGTTGAAGATGTCTGCCCATTTTGGTTGAATATTCATGTCTGACTCTTCATGACTCCACTTGGGATTTTCTTGGCAAAGAGACTGGAGTGGTTTTATTCTCCATAATTTCATGTAGGTCTTTCTATGTTTTTCAAAAATTTAGCTATTCATTATTTCTTACAATAGTATTCCATAACAATCACCTGCCACAATTTGTTTAGCCAGTCCCCAATTGATGGGCAATTGATGGTAAAACCAGATGTGGAAACTAAGACAAACAGGGCTAAGGGACTTCCTCAGGGTCACACAGTTTGTAAGTGTCTGAGGCTGGATTGGAACTCAGCTTCTCCTGACTAGGGCTGGTACTCTATCCATTGTGCCACCTAGCAGTCCCATATCTTCCTAAAAAGTGTAAAAAGATTTCCTCTGACACTATATTTGGGAATCTTAAGATGTTTTCTTGACCCTCATCACCATTTGCCCAAACAGCTAGTTTTCGTTGTTTCTTTCTTTCTTTGTTTCTTGCTGAAAAGGATCCTATGGTCCCCAGTTACCTGCAGGATAATATATAAATTATCCTATTTGTGTTTTAAATTCCTTCAGGATCTAGCTCAAGTCTGCTTTTCCAGATGTATTACATATATCTTCCCATCAGGTACTCTAGAGTTAAGACAAACTGGTCTATTTGCTGTTCCTCCAACAGACATTTAAACTCCCATATTTTTTTTAAGATCCTTACCTTCCATCTTAGAAGCAATACTATGTTTTGGTTCCAAGGCAGAAGAGGGGTAAGGAGTTAAGTGGTTTTCCCAGAGTTACAGAGCTAGGAAATATATGAGGCCAGTTTTGGATTCTGCACTTTGCATCTACTCCTGGCTCTCTATCTACTGAGTCACATAGCTTCCCCCTATATATTTTTATCTCCCACATTTACACTGACCATTCTCTGTACCCAGAATACACTCCCTCTTCATCTCTCCCTCTTGGAATCCCTAGCTTAGCTCAGCTCAAATGCTTCCTTTTTTTCTAATGTCTGTACCCCCTCCTCAATTATTCCACACACCAAATAGAGATATACAGAGCTTTGATAGAAAAAATCAAATACAGTGTAAAATTTGTAGACTTTGGTTTCCTAGAGGGAAGCCCATGGGGCTCCACAACCCCTAAAGAGAAACTTTGTGGCCCCAGGAGAAGAGCAATCACATAGTTCCTTGAGATTGAAAATTCTTGAGCCAAGCCTCCCATAGAAAAGAGAGTTTTTAGGAACAAACTTCCTGGATGTAAAAGGAATTTCTGAATGATAAGAAGCTCTTGGACTAATTGGAGGACTTCTTGAAATAAGCAATAGTTAGAGCTAAGGAATGTCTCTTGTGGAGGCTTTGCCCTGATGTGGAACCTCAAGCCCAGATCTTGACGCTTCTGCTACTACTATTAGTTGTGGACTACCCAAGCCCAGGAGAAGGGTTTGACTCTAGTAGCACCAAGTGCTTTCCCCCTTGGTTGAATGGAGCAGGAGTTTGAGAGGAAACTCAACCCCAAGGTCATAATAGAAGTCTAGAGCACTCTATGGGTCTCTAAGAAAGGTAAGATTCATCACAGAGAGAAGCAAAGTTTTGTCTTTTTATAGTCTCCAATACATACAAGTCTTTTGTGTTTTGTTTTTGTGATTAGGGAAATATGGTCTATTGTATATTCAATATATCGTTAACCTCCGTGCTTGCTTGGGAGCTGAGCTCCCTTTTATCCTTTCCTTAGAGACTCAGACATGAGCTATCTACTGTTCCTAAGAGAGATTCTATATATGGACCCAGATCAAAGAAAGACACATATATATGTCAGAAGCCCCCAGGACTAGTCCTGATATGTGGTCTCCACAAGAAGCATCAGTACTCCTAAGTAGGATTTCAACTATATTAAAATACTCCAAATCATTATTGATAAGAGAAATGCAAATCAATAACTCTGAGATATCTCACACCTATCAGATTAACTAAAATGATAAAAGGGCAAAATGACAAATACTGGAGGGGATATGGAAAAATGGGGACACTAATACACTGTTGGTGGATCTGTGAACTGAGTCAGCTATTTTAGAGAGCAATCTGTCTGGAATTATGTTCAAAGAGATATAAAACTCTGTATACTTTTTGATCCAGCAATACCATCATTAGGTTTATTTCCTAAGGTGATCAGGAAAAAAGAAGAACCTATATATTCTAAAATATTTGTAGCAGTCTTCTTTGTAGTGGCAAAGAACTAGAAAATAAAGGTATGCCCATCACTTGGGGAATGACTAAATCAAATTGTGGCATATGATCGTAATGTAATACTGCTGTAAGAAATGACAAACAGGTTAATTTTGGAAAAACATAAGAAAGATCCAAATGAAATTATGAAGACTACCAGAGAACATTATATACAGCAACAGAAATATTGTTTGAAGAATGACTTGTATATATCTGCCTTCAGAGAAAGAATTGATAAATAGAAATAAGAAAGACAGAGTTTATATATATATATATGCATATATATATATCTTTTTGTCAATAATACCTTCTCTGATGGGGGAGAGAAGGGACATAGGAAATTAACTAGATGTTTTAATGTAACAGATAAATAAATTTACATTTAAAATATATATTTAATTAGAAACATATGACAAAATAAATAAAAATACAATAAAATCTAGACAGCATTGCATTTTAAAACTAAGTCAAAATATGGCCCGCACAGAGACATATACAAATTAGAGACTTATTTCTACTCAAATTTCACACCTCCAATCTAGACCATAGATTATGTATCTACCCATTTTACATCATTATTGTAAAGAATGGTGATGTATAAGAATGATTCTATGAGAAATTATGTTATTATAGAATTCCAGAAGACCACTGAATATGGAAATCTTAAGTATCATCTCAATTAAGGCTTCCCTAATAATCCTATCCTGCAGTTATCTTTTCTTTCCCAAAGTTCCTATAGGATTTATTGTCTGCAGCCCCTAAATTAGCAGGCGACTATTATTTATATAAAGCAGCACTACAATGCTGTTGAATAAATTGAATTGATGATAATAATGAGGTGTCAATGCTTCCTATGATGAAGCTTAAGTAAATCCCTTATCTTTATATATGGCTTTCAGGTTTACCCAGCAGTTTCCTCACAACAGTACTCTGAGTATTAATATTCCTTTTTATGAATTAAGAAACTCAGGTTAACAAAAGCTGGGGCAACTTATCCAGAATAGCACAGCAAGTGTCTTAGCTAGCATCCTAGCCTCAATTTCCTGGGAGAGGATTCTTTTCAATCATACCACACTCCATCTTAGGTAGAGGATTCTTTTCAATCATACCACACTCCATCTTTGTTTTCAGTCTTTGCTGAAAATTGGAAAATAATTGGGAAATGATGCTACCCATTTTGGGCTAGTTAGAGACTACCAAGAGAGCAAAGTCCTGCCTCCTATTGCTTGCTTGATGACATTTCTCACTCTCAGTTCTCCCTGGAAATGCAGATAATACAGATTAATATGAAGGAAGTCTCCCTTAGCCATTCGGTAGGGATCCATTAGAACACTTCACTTGTTTTTGCAGATTGAATATGTTTCCATGGAAATAAGAATTGGGAGCCAGAAACTGAGAGGTTAGACTTTTCCCTAGCTGCTCGATACTGATGGAGAGCCAGGTTTTTAATCAGGGCAGAGAATTGCTAAATCTTTTAACTGACATTTCCCCCCCCCCCCCCTTTCTACCTTCTAGGTCCCTTTTTTTTGGCTATTGACTGAGCATTAGAATTAGTCAAATCATTTTTGGTCACCATCAGAAAGTGAGAAAAGAGTTTGTGCTTATCCTAGAAAGGAGAAGAGAAGACAAGGCAGAAGTAAAAGTCATTAGCTATTCCCCCCACCAGTGCTAAGAACTAATGTGAACAGGGTTGTGTTATGAATAAAACGGTTCATGGCTCTGCCACTTCCCTGCCTTTTCAATCTTTTTACCTTCTGAGCCCTTTCACAAACTCAAGGATCCAGCCTGATTGGTCTACTGACTCTTCCTCAGAAATAATGTCTTCCATCTCCCTGCCTTTCCACTGGCTGTTCCCCATGTTCCCAACCTCTGCCTCTTAGCATTTCTGCTTCCTTCAAGACTCAGCCAAAGGACCATCTTATCCAGGAGGTCTCTTCTGTTCCCCTAAATGCTAGTGCAATATCCTCTAATCCCCACTACGTGACATACACACATATATGTATATATAATGTTCTGATTTTTATATGTTGTCTTTCTCATTAGAATATAAGGTTCTTGAGGGCAGAGGCTGTTTTTGCTTTCTCTGTGACTCCAGTACTTACCTGACACATAATGAAGGCAGACTAAATGAGTGATGGATAACTTCCTTTTCAGCTTTTTGGTTCTTGAGAAGTGCTACCCAGAATTCCCAAGAGTTTAAAGAATGATTAATGGTAAATTAATGGTATTCCACGATAAATGGAAAAAGAAAGAACAATAAGGATAAAATCTGAGCACTATGTAATTATACAGGTCACATTTGGCCCAAGGAAGAGAGGGGGAAATGTTCCTGTGCCCTTCCTCCATTGCAGTGAAGGGGAACCAAGGGTGTGGGGCATTGCCTAGGTTGAACTTGGGTCTAGTTTGGATGAACTGCTTTGTTTGAATTTTCTCTCTTTATTCATTGCTATGGGGGATGCCTCTTTGGACAGGAAGGGTAAAAGGGCTTTAATTGGTTATGAAGGTGATGCAAAAATCGAAGTTATCAATTGTTTCTATTTTTAAAAGACAGATTTCCCTTAAGGGGCAGACTACTCTAAAGCTGTCTGGATTTTCAACTATGGTGCATGTTCTCTTAAGACAAGTGAGGAAACGCAACCTGGATGGAAAGGGTGACCTACTTAAAAGGCAAACTTGCACCTAATTTTCTCAGCGCCGTGTCTTGAACATTGGCATTGAGAAACACTGATAGCTGTATCGAGTGAGCTCTATTACCCCTTCAGGGAATCAGTCTTGGACTCAGATCTGCTTAATTTCTGCCTCCCGCAAAGGTGCATTTTACATCCCCAAAGTCGGAGTGTACCTCCTATGCTAATGGACCAGTCAAAGCCCTGAAGGATTTTTTTAAGACAATACTTTATATTTAAAGGAAAACAAACACCCTGAGAGCTCTGGGCTCATCTGCACTCTGCTTCCAATAACATGATGACTAAGGAATGCAGATTGGCATTTGTTCCTTTCCACATTTTGTATTGGCAAAGGCACAACCTTTTTCCAGGGGGACATTTCCCTCCCCCTGAGTATCCTCCATGTTGCTACGACATGGCTGTTACAGATAGGTAAATTGAAGCCCCAAGAGATGAAGGCCTTCCTTACCTAGATTATTGAGGGAGAAGGGGAAGAGAAGGAGAGAAACCAGGATAGAGACAGAAAGAGTTATTAGAGATAAAAACAGGGAGGAGGGCAGAAGGAGAGACAGAGACAGAAAGAGACAGATAGGAAGAGACAGAGACAGAGACAGAGACAGAGACAGAGGAGGTGGGGAGAGAGAGAAGACGCAGGAAGAGAGAGAGAAACAGAGAAAAACAGAGAGACAGAGGCAGAGGCAGAGACACACATACAGAGACAGAGAGAGACACACACAGAGAAAGAGAAAGAAAATGAGAGAGAAGAGATGGGGAGAGATAGAGAGACAAAGAGAGAGAGAGAGGAGGTGGGAAGAGAGAGAGGCAGAGAGACACAGAGAGAGGAGATGGGAAGACAGAGACACAGAGAGAGGCAGAGAGGGAGGAGAGAAGGAGATGGAAGGGATGGAAGATAGAGAGAGAGAGAGAGAAAGAGACAGAGAGAGACAGACAGACAGACAGACAGACAGACAGACAGACAAAGAGACAGAGAGACAGAGACAGACAGAGAGAGAAAGGGGACAGCAAAAGGAGACAAAGACAGAGATAGATATGGCTAGAGGGATTTCCCAAAGGCAAGCTTGGCAGCATTTTCATAAGTAGGAAATGAGATAGGCAAAGTACAAAAGTACAATGTGGGTCCCACACACTTGTACTGAACATTAACCTAGCAGGGGAGAGCAAAGTCTCACAGTGTAAAGCACATTAGGGTCAATGGGCTTTCTCCTAAGGAGGTGGGGGGTGGGTGGGTTAAGCACTGGAACAGGACAGTCACATTAGGAGAAAGGTGTGTTTCTTGGGATTGAATTTCTTAAACTAGATCCTGGGATTAAAAGAGGTCTGCAGGGTCCATGTCAGGCTATGTCCCAAGTATTGACTAGTTATCTATAGTGCCTTTTCTGCAAGTGAATGAGGTATCCTACAGGAGGGTGCTCCTATGTTATGATTAACACCATTTCAGGAGGGGCCTCACAGTTGTTGCATTAGGTCAGTGATTACCAAAGTGGGCGCTACCGCCCCCTGGTGGGTGCTGCAGCGATCCAGGAAGGCAGTGATGGCCACAGATGTATTTTTCCTATTAATTGCTATTAAAAATTTTTTGAAAAAATTTAATTCCCAGGGGGCTAAGTAATATTTTTTTTTGGAAAGGGGGCAGAAGGCCAAAAAAGTTGGGAACCACTGCTCTAGGTAATAAAATGCTTCCTTCTCTCTTCCCTTCCAAATATCCAATAGTGATTATTGTATGTACCCACGGAGTTGGAGTGCTCAATGATTCAAGTTAATGGAAGGGATAGCAGCACAGATGATCTCCAAATCATTTTTTTTTTTGGCATTTGAATGACATTTTTATTTTTTAATTAAAAAAACTTTCTTTTTATGAGAGGAAATTTTGGAATTTCTGGTGTGAAAAGTCTATCCACTTTTGGATGATACAACACAAGCTATTTGTAACTTAAGTCTTAGAAAACTGACAAGGGCACTATTCCAGATTAGTTTACGTTCTTCTAGCCAATATTACTTGAACTTAGTCCAGTCCAGTTGTCTATCTCGGCCCCTATTTCTCAGATATATTTTACTTAAAATTAGAATTTGCTTGCCATCTGAGCAAATGCCTATTAATAGAATAAAGGCTGACCAGAAGCATATAGTATATTTCCTTCTCTTTTCTTCTCAGAGAAGAAAGGGACTAAAAAAGTTGAATATCACATATACTGTCAGATTTAATAGTAATAGCTATTATTATAACAAGAGTTTGCATTTATATGGCACCTTAAAGTTTACAAAATGCTTTACAAACATCTCATTTCATCCTCACAACAATCCTGAGTGGTCAGTGCTACCATGGTTCTCATTCTATAGATGAAGAAACTGAGACACATAGCAATTAAGTGGCTTTCCTAGGATCACATAACTAGAAAATATCTGAGACTAGACTTAAACGCAAGTCTTCCTTGCCTCCAATTTCAGCACTCTAGCCAGCACTCTAGCCACTATACAACATAGCTGATAATGGTCACTGTATTGGTGGTTTTTACTGAACAGTGTTTCTCTTACCAGAAAAAGTTCAATGTGTAAATGGACAAGTGCATTCAGAAATAACAATGATGTGCAAGCAAAGGCATTTTAAACATTTTATTGTTTTTTAAAAAGCAGATCATATAATAGAAGAAAACCATTCTAGGCTTTGAAAATGGTCATAGAAAAATCCACAAAGTGGCTAGTCCCCATCTAGACTTTTGTAAAGGTTTTGCTAACAGACACAGTTCCCGGGTTCCTTAAATTTATCTTCTTTGCTGGTGAACAAGAAGGGAAAAGCTAAAAGTACCAGACCATAAAGAATTGTAGTCTATGGTCCTTCCGCTGTGAATGGTAGGAACATGGAAGGAGATAACTGACCTATGGGGGTGGGGGCTATAAAAGAAGGAATTCTCTTGCTTGGATGATCTTTATGTTATTGCATTTTCCGTTAACATTTATTTTTTTCCTTCGGGCCTCAAATGAGAGTGGTAAGAGGCACAGATTTCATCACTGGGTGCAGGTTGCAGGCAAATTGACTTTCTGATATATTATTCTTTTCTGGGAGTCAGCTAAAATATGCCAGTTTGGGGGCATGTAGTACGAGATGATTTGAGACCAGACTCTAAGAAGAAAACCAAGCTCCCTCGTGCTTCTGAATGATTTATTACTGCTTGAACCAGATCTAGCTTTCCTGGAAAGCTGTACTTACTGCTAGTCCAATTGAGTCTGTCAGAGCCAAAGCTGAAATTATTGATGAAAGGACTGAGGACCATATTTGAGAAGTTTATTCTTTCACAGTGTGATTTCTAGACTGGCATACAAGTCACTGGCTCACTACTCGTAGCCAAACAGTTCACACATTGGAGCTGTCTTAGGGAGGTCAACCCAAAGTACTTCTGCCAACTCTAGTACATGGGAATCTCATAGTTGATTCGTTAAAACCTGGGCTCTTTCACTAAAAGGCAACATATCAGTCATCTTCATTATTTTATAGCATCTTCCAAGAGACCTGATCCATCTTACCAATATCTTCTCTGACTTCACAATTTCTTTGTAAGTAAGAGAATCAAAATGGTCCTACTTATAAATTTAGAAACTAGGAATACAAGGGGTTTTCCATCACTTGTCTGAGATCCCTGAGCATGGCAGTGATGGAGTAGAAACAAAACTAATCGTGACAACAATGTACTGATTTAAAAGTGGAAAGAGATAAAAATCAATAGAAATGAAATAAATGGAGAGGAACACAACCCTGATCATCATAACTTGAAATGTGGATGAATTCAGCAATTCAAGAAAACGAGAGTGACAGTATGAATAAGAGACACGACTCAAAACTTTGTTGTATACAAGAAACAGGACATATATAGAATGGAAATGAGAGGCCAGAAGAAAATTCTCCAAAAAAGTAGGAATTGTAATCATGCTATTAGACAAACAAAAATAAAAGTTGTCATTATTAAAAAGAGATAAGCAGGGGAAATATATTTAAAGGAAATAGACAATGAGCCAATATCAATACTATACATATATGTAGGTCTGCATATATGTGTATATTTATAGGAAATATAGGCAATGAACCAATGTCAATATTATATACGTATGTTTGCGTATATACAAATATGTGTGCAGACACATATATGCATGTGCCTATACATATATAATGTGTGTGTATATATATAAACTAAATAACATAGCACTGAATTAATAAAGGGAAAATAAACTGAATCATAAAAACATATGGATAGTACTACAGTAGTTTGATTCAGAGAAACCTATAAGCAGTAAAGACAATTCTCATCTTTGAAAACAAATAACATATCTGTTTTACCCCACTGATATATAGATACTTAAGTTTGAGACTCAGAGAAATCTATAAGCAGTCAAGACAACTCTCTTTTCAGTCATTCTCAATTTCCCTAGTGACCTATAAAGTCCTTCTAGGTTTATAATGTTATTATCCTATGGTTAGGCTCCCCCCAAAAGGAGACATATTTGGGGTAGCTAAAGAATCAACTCATTTTCTTCCCCAAAGTTCATAACTAAGAAGAGGCTTAGTGGATTGAATGTTGGATTTAGAAGCAAGAAGACTAGAGTTCAGGAGCAGCTGGGTGGCTCAGTGGATTGAGAACCAGGCCTAGAGATGGGAAGTTCTAGGTTCAAATCTGACCTCAGACACTTCCTAGCTGTGTGACCCTGGGCAAGTCACTTAACTCCCATTGCCTGGCCCTTACTGCTCTTCTACCTTGGAAACAATACACAGTATTGATTCTAAGATGGAAGGTAAGGGTGGAAAAAAAATACTAGAGTTCAAAATTCTTACTCAGACACTTAATAGATATGTCACATTGGACAAGACATTTAATCTCTCTCATCCATAGTTCCTCATCTATAAAACAAAGATAATAATAGCATCTATCTCAGAGGTTCATTGCTGAGGATCAAATGAAATACCACCTTTAATATGTTTTGGAAACTTTAAAGCACTATAGAAATGACATTGTTTCCATTCCATTCTATTCTATTATTATGTTACTGTATATCATGTTATATAATATTGTTATTATATAACACACCATGAGAGAGAACAAGGTCTAGATTTGCTTCTCCACATCACAGTTCTGTCCTTCTGCTTTTCCTCTACTTCTGGGACTATGGTTTTCCTCTTCTTTCCTCCAGAAGTCTGAGTTGAGGAACTCGAGGGTTCTACTGGAATCTTCCTCTTCTCATTTCCCAGATACTACTAACAGCTACCATTTCTTGGTCCATGTAGTTCTTTCTTATTCTAGGGCTACATGGTTTGCCTTTTGGGAACTTCACTACTATGCCATTGCCTCAATATCTCTTAGACAAAGAAGTCTTGCAACTGCTTCTTTTTGGCTATTTTCTCTTGGGTTGAGGGATTTTTTTCTGGATAGAAACTGGTGGGTAAACAGATTCTTCTTTCCCAGGGACCCAAATTCAAGTTAAATTCAACTGTGATTCTCTATTCAGAATCTATTCTCATCTCTGACTCTCTGATTGCTGGTCCTGGCTCAGCTCTCTCTTTGATCTGTCTATTTTCTTTGAAAGGCTAAATATAAGGATGTAGGATAGGTCTATAATAGCTACAACTTAGTCAATCATCTCTGAATGAGCTGGCTCAATAAATCATTCTCCAGGAGTTCACAAATCCTAAGGGCAAGGCTATCTTTCATACCCCAAGGATGCCAGAGAGATCAAGCTCCCAAACATATTATCAATAGGGATGATGTGACTCATCAAGGAGATACACAATTAGAGCTAGAGCTAGTCCTCATCCTTTTACCTTGTTAAATTGACTGGGCTGCTCCTTGTTTCAGCTCTGTGAAGTCCCTACAAATCAAACCAAATTCCCTTCAAGTCTATGGACTTGCATCCCCCATTCTGTTTCTGTCTTTTGGGACCTGTGAAAGCTTCACTCTATCCCCAAGCTCATTGAGCACAGTAGTTGTCTTTTTTTTTCCTGATATCTTTCCCACAGCCATCTATCTCCCACCCCAACCCAAGATTCCAGTGTAATGTAGAAGTTCCTTGGTAAGCTCCTTCCTCACAATATGTAAGCACTCCCCAATTTGATACTCCTTTGGGATACTTCCATAGCAGGGAGTTGAGGCACTTACACTCAGCCTTAACAACTAATGGTCTAGTGTTTCTCTAGATACTCACATGTTTTCATTTTATAAGGACAGTAGTAATAATAATATTAACATTCAAATAAAATTTTAAGGGGCAGCTAGATGGCACAATGGATAGAGTTCCAGGCCTGGAGTCAGGAAGATTAGAGTTCAAATCCAGCCACAGACACTTATTAGCTATTTAAACTCCAGGCAAGTCACTTAACCTTGTTTGCTTCAGTTTCCTCATTGATAAAATGAGCTGGAGAAGGATGTGGCAAATCACTCCAATATCTTTACATGAAAACACTCAATTGATTCATGTAGGGTCAGACACGACTGAAACACCACACCAACCAAAGCACTTAAAGATTTCTAAAATGCTTTAGATACATTATTCTTATTTGATCCTCAACAATTCTGTGAAGGGCAACTAACAGTATTTTATAGATAAGGAAAGTGATTGAGAGATTAAGTGACTTGTGAAAAGTCACACATCTAAGAAGTGTCTAATGTAGGATTCAAGTCCAAGTGTTTCTGATACCGAATCCAACACTACTCTCTCACCTCATTACCTCAAATTTCCTAATGAAAGGTGAGATCCAGGTTTGCTCATTCATATTGTGCCTCCTTCTCTTACTGTATCTTGGCTCTGCTTCAATCTTAATCTAAAAACTAAGACCTTTTCTCCTCTCTCCAGGAGCCTGGGTTCAACAGCTTTCCCTTAGCTTTTGGCTTTTTCCAGATTTTTTTTTCAAGAACATGGAACTTGAGGGGCTCCTCATTAGTTAGTGTATGGTAGAACAAAATATGGTTTACAAATGTGGAGAGCAGGTTCTGGTTAGGAGAGCTGGGGATGATGTATGTTTATTTCTGTTGAATGTGAGCAATTCAGTTTGGAGAGATGTAATTGGAAGATCAGTCAATCAGTCAACAACAATTATTTGTTGGGGGCAGCTGGGTAGTTCAATGGATTGGTTGAGAGCCAGGCCTAGAAATGGGAGGTCCTAGGTTCAAATCTGGTCTCAGACACTTCCCAGCTATGTGACCTTGGGCAAGTCACTTGACCCCCATTGTCTACCCTTACCAATTCTGATTGACTCTAAGACGGAAGGTAAGGGTTTAAAAAAAACAATTATTTGTTGACTGATGGACTAGAAGGAAAAGCAAGATATTACAATTTCCCTTTGAAAAGCAAAGACCTGGGAAAAGATATTTATTCAAGAGCATAGGCAATGTGCATATAGATGGAGACAGTGGCTGGCCATGACAAGGAGGTACTAGGTTCATATCTGACCTCAGATACTTCTAGCTCTCTGACCCTGGACAAGTCACTTAATCCCAATTGCCTAGTCCTCACCTTCTTTTGCCTTGGAATTGATACTTAGTATGGATTCTTATTCAGAAGGTAAGATTTTTTTAAAGGACATTATGATGGAGTCTATTTTAAAGTTACTTTTTAAAGAAAAATATATTCTGAAATAACTATGTTCTCTAAGTCCTTTCTCCTCTAGCTGGCTAGCCAACCTCATTTCTAATCACTCATCTTTGATGACTCATTCATCATTACACACTATGATTCTTCCTCTTCTTTCACTGAAGGAGTAATTCCATTATTTGCTTGTTAAATCTGTGCCCACCATCAATATCAGCTCAACTGTCTATACTGTATGTCCTTTAAGTCTGACTGGCTCCATGTTTTCTCTTTTTGGCTAATGACAGCTAAGGGTTAGAGGGTTGTATCTATTTAGCTCACTTGGTACCACACTCAGCACCACTGAAGCTAAGGGCATTTTATAAGAACTGGTTTAGTATAAAACCTGGCGGAGAACACCTCCTCACGCCCCCCCCCCAAATAAAACTCCCAAACCTCATCCTGTCCAAATGCCAAGAGAGCTAGTATTCTCTCCTCACAAAATACGCCTGTCCTTTTGCATATGTTATAAATATACTATATTTAAAAAAAAAAACTTTGGAAAACAGCTGTTCCTCTGGCTGCCTCTATCCTGATGTTTACTTTCATACCTTTGTTCATCATACTTTAAGACTCTGAATTTTGCAATGGCAGGGATTTAGCCTGTTTAACATTCTCTGTACTATATGTAGCCTAGTACAGTTCACTGGGCAGAAAGACACCTAAGTACTTCTTGCTGGCGATAAGGATGATGGGGGTGACAGTCCATGACATCCTTGTGAAACTTCAGAATCCTTGATGAAAAATGGATGCTGGAAGACCAGAGTACTATCTTGGGCTACTAATGACTACTCTGCAATTTCAGTTGGATAAAAAAGGTTAATGTTGCTGAACTTGGGGTCATTTTGGATGTTTCAAGAGGTAGCTAGGTAGGAGATAGAATGCTGAACCTGGAATCAGAAAGACCTGATTTTGAATCCTGCTTCAGACACTAATAATTAGCAAAGTGACCCTGGGCAAGTCATTTAAACACTCTCAGGCTATTTCATCCATCTATAAAATGGGAATACAAGGCAGTATTGCCTACTTCACAGTATTATTGTGAAAACGAAGTGAGATAAAATGAATAGTACTTTGCAAAGTGCTAAAGCACTACATAATTACAATCAGAGTCCTGGAATGAGAAAAGATTTTCCCCCAGAACAAGTGGAAGGCAAACCTTGGGCAAATTGTCTTCTTCATCAATAAAAACTTAGCACACAATATCTGCCAGATATTGAGAAGGGAAGATTCAAAGGAAATCTGAAGAATAGCAATATTGCTATATTGTCATGAATTATATCCAGTGAATTGAAATTAAGGATAAAAGGCAATGAAGAAGAGGAACACAGGGTTGTGAGCACTCTGCAGCACAGTGTTAAAGACCAAGAATTATGAAGTAGATTTAGTGTAATATATTTTATCAAAGAAAAATAGGCATGAAAAATGAAAATGGACTGGTCACATGGTAAGAGCAAAAGATAAATGATGATGGAAAGCTTGTGGGTGCTGCCAATATCCTTGAGATAGTGAGAGAAAACAAGAAAAGCTCCCAGCAGGTTGGATGAACACTCTGCAATGAACTTATAGAAGGCCATGGACAAGAATCACTTAGGATGGTCCATAATAGATTTGTTTTTAACTAATCATTGGAGGAAGAATGAAAATGGATAAAATCACAGATGCATTTGAGTACATTATTGAAAATATAAATGTAATTCTTTAAATGCAATCATTTAACTCTTATAACAACCCTTTGTGGTTGGGGCTATTATAATCCCCATTTTACAGATGAGAAAATTGAAGTTCAGGTAAGTTAAGGGATTTACTTTTAACCTATTTGAATTGTAATAACCTTCTAGTTGGTCTTCCTACTATGTCTTTCTCCACTCAGCTATCAAAGTGATCTCCCTAAAGCTCAGGTCTCACCATGTCACTGTCTATGAATTCAATCTTTTTAGAAACCTATAATTCAATAAACAAATATTAAACACCTACTAAGTACCAGGCATTGGACTAAGCACTAGAGATACAAAAAGAGGCAAAAGACTGTCCTCACCCAGAAGGAGTTTACAATGTAATAGAGGAGACAACATGCAAATAAATATATACAAAGCAAAATATATACAGTATAAATAGGAAATAATTAACAGAGGGAAGACACTGAAATTAAGAGGGGTTAAGGGAGGTTTTCTGTAGAAGATGGGATTTTAGCTGGGGCTTAATGGAAGCCACAAGGGCCAGTACTTGGAGCGGAGGAAAGAGGGGATTCCAGGGATGAGGGAAAGCAAAAGATAACACCCAGAACTTAGAGATGAAGGATCCTGATCATGGAATATCCAGGAAGTCAGCAAGTGTCCCTGGATTAAAGAGGTGTAAGAAGCCTGGAAAGGTAAGAGGGTAGTGAATTATAAAGATCTTCTAATAACAAACAGAGCATTTTTGTATTTGCTTCCATAGACAATAGGAAGCCACCTCCAGGATCAAATATAACACCTTCTGTTTAGCTTTTTAAAACTCCTCCAGGACCATTTTCAGTCTTCTTATACCTTACTCACCTCCACAATGATCCAGTCAACAATCCAGTGGCATTGGCTTCCTTGCTGTTGCTTGAATTTGACACATCATCTCGAGACTAAGCATTTTCCCTGGCTGTTCCCCATGTCTAGAATGCTCTCTCTCTTCAGCTTTGCCTCCTGGCTTTTCTGACTTCCTTCAAGTTCTAGATAAAACTTTATCTTCTAAAAGAAGTCTTTCCTGATCTGCTTTATTGCTAGTACTTTCATTCCACTGACTAGCTGTAGTTTACCCTGTATAAACCTTGTTTGCATATATTTTTTCCATGTCATCTCTTCTATTAAATTGTGAGTTTCTTAAGAGCAGGGACTATCTGTGGATTTTCTTTGTATCTCCAGAAGTTAACACAAAGCTTAGAGCTTTTGGGAGGTTTGTTTGTTTGATTTTTTAAAGCCTGATGTTTAATAAATATTTGTTGACTAAATTGCCTAGGGTCACTCAGCTAGTTAAATGACTGAGCTATTATTTATACCCAGGACATCCTGATTTGAGTCCAGCACCCTATGCAATTTCCATTCCATGTCTATAAAAAAGTATGGGTTGGGCAGGATCCCTAATGCCTAGAAACTTATATTCTAGTAAGTGAAAAAAAAGCTTGCATATAGGAAAATATTTACATAACATAATATACAACAATATACTTTGTGCCACATGATTGATATGGGCCTCGGATATTAGAAACTCCTACTTCCTAAAGAGTAGAGCATTGGACTTCAAGTAAGGAAGATCTAGTTTGGAATCCCACCTCGATTACAGCTGTGTGACATGGATCAAGTTACTTTACCTCAGCCTCAGTGCCCTTGTTTGTAAAATAGGGATAATAATACCACTCACTTCCCAGGGTTCTATAAAGTTATCCTAAAATCCAAGGTTTAAGATTTTTAAAACAATTTTAGAAAAAAAAATCACCAACACCTTGAATCAAGAAAGTGAATCTTTTGGAGAAGGTGCCATAAGGATGCCTACAGAAATCAGACACTACTCAAGAGATTCAGAGTAAACTTTGGGATATAATGAACTGAACTGAAGGAGGTTGAACATATAATTTATTCTGAATGTAAACTCTTATGTCAAAGCAGAGTGTCCCCAAATTGGCTTTTTATCAATGCATCTATCAATCATCTTAGTTTTCTTTCTCTTTTCTTTTCCTCAACCCCAAATTATTGCAATTCCCTTTAGGTAAAGTGCAATGTTTTACAGGCCTCTAGTAAAAAGAAGCTTTAGAGGTATAAGCTGGTTAAGTGAAATGATTCAATGCTGAGACTAGGCATATTAATCTCCCAAGACCCCAAGTGAGGAGATTTTAATTTGCTTGTCTCCCAATAGAATCACAGGGGAAACTATGTAAAGGGAACCCCCTCACTTCCCCCCAGGGTCATCCGACCTGTGTTCCTGCACTGCATGCCTGGATGTCATGTGAACACTCCAAACATAGGTCACAGATGAAGAGTCCTACAGACATGACCCAGAACTCAAGGTTACCAGTTGGGCCAAAAGAAAGGATAAAAGAGAGGGCCCAAGGGGGTGCGATCTCTGTATTTCCTTCGACAGCAGCGGTGGAGGACCATGGCTGAGAAAGACAGTCATGTGGGGAGACATATGGTTAGAATTAAATTAGAAACGGGCTTTAATCTCTACCTATCTGCTTTATCTATTTCAAGTGAATATAAATAAACTCTATGGAAACTAAGAACCAGGAGTTTTTAATATTCACTTGAAATAGATAAGAGTTCTCAGAGATATTACATGAAAAACAATTTGTAAAATATAAAGAACTATGTAAATGTCACTATTTTTCTTATAATTATTCTAATTCCCATTACTTTATTATAGAGGATAGGGAGAGGTACCTAACTTTTAAACCTCAATTATACTGAGAGCTATTATGATATTATAATATAGTCATATTATAATAATTATACATTGCTATACTATACAATTAAAGATTATATAATTACTTTATAATCATCATATAGACAGTTGATAGGGAGATGGATGGTCATTTCAATAAAATAGCTTCTTTTGCCATGTTATGTATTTTATTTTATTAATGTAATAACAAGATTCTGAGAAGGAATCTTCAGGCTGCACTAGGCTGTCTATAACACAAAAAATGTTAAGAATACCTACTCTATGCAATCATCTAATGGCTAAAACTCTGTAAAAACAAACCATGACTGTGTGTTTATTATAAATATGTATATGTAAGTGTATATGCATAAGTATATATATATCAATAGCTACATATTCATATGATATATTATAAATATACACACTCTCTTATTCATGGTATTCTGTTTACCAGACTTTTAGCCATTAGATGATTGCTTTGAGCAAGGGTTCTTAATATTTAATGTGCTATGGACTTCCTTGGCAGTCTGGTGAAGTCTATGAAACCCTTCTCAGAATCATGTTTTTAAACATATAAAATAAAGTACATAGAATTAGAAAATAAACCAATTCTGCTCACTTTTTTCTATTTGAATGTATTTCCCTATGTTTTTTAATTTTTATTTATTTTTTAGAATATTTTTCCATGTTTACATGATTCATTTTCTTTCACTCCCCTCTTCCCTCCCTGCTTCCAGAGCCAACAAGCAATTCCACTGGGTTGTACAAATGTTGTCACTTGATACCTATTTCCATATTATTCATTTTTGCTATAGAGCAATTTTTAAAGCCTAGACCCCAAATCATATACTCATATATGCATGTGATAAGTAATGACATATGTTTTCCTTTTGCATTTCTACTCCCATAGTTCTTTCTCTCAATGTAGATAGCTTTCTTTTATGTAAGTCCTTTTAGGAGAGTCCTGGCTTGTTGCATTGCTACTAGTAGCAAGATCTATTACATTGGATTTTTCCACAACGTTTTACTTTCTGTGTGCAATGTTCTCCTGGTTCTACTCATTTTGCTTTGCATTAGTTCATTGAGGTTCTCCCAGTTCATATGGAAAGCCTCCAGATCATCAATCCTCACAGCACAATAGTATCCCATCACCATCATATGCCACAATTTGTTCAGCCATTCCCCAATTGATGGACATCCCCTCATTTTCCAATTGTTTGCCTCCACAAAGAGCATAGTTATGAATATTTCTGTACAAGTCTTTTTCCTTATTATCTCTTTGGTGTACAAACCCAGCAGTGGTATTTCTGGGCCAAAATGTATGCATTCTTTTAAAGCCCTTTGAACATAGTTTCAAATTGCTTCCAGAATGGTTGGATTGATTCACAACTCCACTAGCAATGCATTAGTGTCCCGATTTTGTGACATCTCCTTCAATATTTGTTTTCCTTTACTGTCATATTGACCAATCTGATAGGCATGAGGTGGTACCTCAGTGTTATTTTGATTTGCATTTCTCTAATTATGAGAGATTTAGAACACTTTTTCATGTGTTTATTGATAGTTTTAATTTCTTTATCTGAAAACTACCTATTCAAGGATGTGATCATTTAAAAGAAATAAATATTCACAAGACAAATAAAAACGAACACCAAACACTTAGTTTTCTCCTACATTTGGGACCAAGTACTCTGTTGCAATCCTGGGATTGTCATGAGATTTCTACATCTTTGTCAATATCTGGTAGTGAGGCATTTGAAGACATTCATTGACTTCTTAGACATCCCAACATTTTCTTAAATTGGTACTACACACACCTGTGAATTTTCTAAAATATGCCAGGAAGACATCTTCCCTTTTATTTATATAAACCCACCAGCCTACCTCCATCACTATTCACATACTACAACTATACAGAAACATGTATCTAGTCATCCTATCTTTTGTCTTTATCTTCAATGTTAAATAAGAATGAGGGAATTTCAAATATGCAAGCAAATTAAGAATGTCTTTGTGATACAGAAAGGCATCCCAATGCAAAACTGGATTAGAAGACTTCAGTTCATAAAATGGACTTCTAGGGATGCAGACATGTAGAATATGGCTGTAATTCTCAGGACAAAGTTTCTATTTTTGATGGCATTGGACCCAGAAATAAGAAGTATCAGTCTTCCATAACTACTGCTAAGATTTATTTATACACTTCACTTGTCAGACATTTGTAGGACATCTTGTCAAATTTTTTTGATCAAAGAGAGAAACCAGTGGGAGAATGCCATCAATTAACTCAATAATCAGTGATTCCCAAAGTGGGCACCACCGCCCCCTGGTGGGTGCTGCAGCAATCCAGGAGGGTGGTGATGACCACAGGTGCATTTGGGGGCGGTGAATAACTGTAAGGGGGCAGTGATAGTATGTGTCAGGGGGTGCTAATTAATATTTTTTCTAGAAAGGGGGAGGTAGGCCAAAAAAGTTTACCACTGGAGAACTCTAGACTCTACTTGAGTTTTCTGAGTAGAGAATTTGCCACAGTTTCAGAGTCAGAGAATGAGGGGAATTCAAACCTTGACCAGGAACAGTGGTGGCATCTCTCCCAAGGACTGGTGGAGCAACAGATGATAAGAAGTAGATAGGAGATGTAGAGACTGCCTATTGCTGCAATCATTGGAGATCCAGAGATCAGAAAGTAAAAGAAGTCACTGGTGCCATCTGAGTGTCACTGGATGGAGTTCAAACCCAGAGAAAGGATTGGGGAGGGATTAGAAAGTTAGAGTTGGGTAAACAAGACTTAACCGTACTCAGGACAACCTCCAAGAATGAAAGCAGAAAATATTTTAATCTAGTTGATAAGATGATTGGACCACAGATTTATAATTAAGTCAAGGAATCATTTGGAAAATCTTATTTGACATGATTCTTATAGTAGATGATGAGAATTCTATGGACACAGTTTGCCTAGATTTTTGTCACACTTTTGATAAAGTATCTCATACTATTGTTGGGGAAAAGATGGAAAGATGTGGATTAGATGATGATACTTATAATCAGATATAGTCCAAACTGGTTGAATGACTGGACTCAAAGAGTAATTGTTAATAGTTCAATGTCAGTGTGACAAGAAGTCTGCAATGTAGTCCCCCAGGAATCTGTGCTTGGTCTTCTAATTTTTAACATTTTTATTCTAGGCTTAGATAAAGACATAGAGAAAATGCTCATCAAATTTACAGAAGGCACAAAGCTGGAAGGATAGCTAATATACTGCATCTTAAGAAATTCAGCATTGGGCTGAACGTAATGAAATGAAATTCAATAGCGGGGAATGTCAAGTGTTATACTCAGGTATAAAAAAAATCAACTTCACATATATAAGATGAAGGAAACATGGAGAGACAGCAGTTCTGAAAAAAACCAAAGGTATAAGCTCAATATGAGTCAGCAGTGTAATGTAGCCAAAAATGCATATGTGATCTTGGTCTACATTAAGAGAAGTATAGCTTCAAGGAATAGGGAGATACCAATCCCACTCCACTCTGTTCTCCAAAGACTTCATTTGAGGGACTGTTTTAGTTCTAGGCACTAACGTTTAGGAATGATCTTGATAAGCTGGAGAGTGTCCAGAGGGAGGGGTGAGTCTCTAGTCCATGTCAAATAAGAATTGGTTGAAGGAACAGGACATGCTTAGCTGCAGGGGGAAAATGTCTGAAAGAAGACTATGATATATGCCTTTAAATACTTTAAGCATTATCATGTGGAGAGACAACTAAATTTGTTCTGATTGGGCCCAGAGGACAGAACTAGTAACAATAGATGGAACTTACAAGGAGGTGAATTTATCCTTTTCTTAACCCTTACATTCCATCTTAGAATCAATACTACGTATTGGTTCTTAGGCTGAAGAGTAGTAAGGGCTAGGCAATGGGGCTTAAGTGACTTGCCCAGGGGCACACAGCTATGTGTCTGAGGCAAGATTTGACCCCAGGACCTCTCATCTCCAGGGCTGCCTATCTTCTGAGTCAGCTAGCTGGCCCCAAATAAATTTATTCTTGAAGTCAGAAAAAAACTTTCTAATGACAAAGTGGAATGGACCATCTATAAAGGGAATAGATTCCCTTTTCCTGGAGATCTTTGTGGAGAAGCTAGATAACCATTTGTCATCTAGTGTGCTATAGTGGCAATTTTTTTCATGCATGGATTGCACTTGAAGGCCACTAAGGCCACTCTCAAAATTCTGTGTTTCTATGATCTAATCTAAGTGCTTTATTTTGCATATAAGGAAACAGAAGCCCAAAAAGGTTAGCCAACTACATGTGGTCATAAGATCTCAGATTTAGAGCTGGAAAGCAGCTCAGAGGCCAAGTATTACAATCTTCTCATTTCATAAATGAGAAAACTGGGAACCAGGGAGGTTGAATGATTTAGCCAACACCACATAGGTAACAAGTAGGAAAGCCAGGTCTGGAACCAAACCACTGGGAAGTAAATGAAATTGGAGGGTTTTTTTAAAGGAGTAAAGCTTGGAAATCACAGCAGTCATAGTTGACAATTTATATACCTTTTCATTGTCCATTTGGCCACAGTTTCTATTTACAGTAGTGGAGGTGGAGGGAAGTATGGGCAGGCTATCCTCTGCCCCACCTTCCCACCCCTCCATTTGTGTATTCATCTCAGCCTTCTTCACTTTCTAGTGTGTTATGAGCAGGCTCTGAAAAACTCTTCCATTTACTCTTCTATTCTTTAAAAACATTTTATTGTATTTTTCTTTTCCCAATTACATGTAGATACAATTTTTAATAATCATTTTCTGACACATTTTGAGATCCATACTCTCCCATTCCCTCCCTTTCTTTCCCTTTCCCAAAACAGCAGGTAATATGATATGGGTTATATATATGCTACCATGCAATACACATTTTCATGTTTGTCATGAAAGAAGACATATGTCACTTATACAAGAAAAAACTCTTGAAGGAAATAAAGTGAAAAATTGCAAGCTTCAATCGGCATTCAGACTCCATCAATTTCTTCTAGGATAGTGGATAGCATCTTTTCTTCATCATTCTTCTATTCTTAATTCGTGTTCCCTCTTGTCCAGTCATGTGCTGGTAAATGTTTAATAATTATCTTTCTGGGAGAAAAAATGTATTCAGGACACACTTTTGAGTTTAATTTGCATTATTAACATCCCTGCCTCCATCCCATTCTAAAGTACAGACAACCAACAAAACCATAAATCAACCCTGCAATTAGTCATTTTCTGTTTTTCCAATTTCTAAGATATAAATGGTCCTGCTGAAAATTTAACAATTGGCTCTTGAGAGCTAGTATGAGCTAGTTCTGGCATGCCTCTGCCCCTAAACAATATGTGTGTGTGTGTGTGTGTGTGTGTGTGTGTGTGTACCAGAAGTCATAAGGATAACTGCATATAGTTGGCACAATGACCATGTCAATAGACTGTCCCTCAATTGATTGTTCTTTTGTTGAAAAGTTTTTCTGCCATCTTCTTGGCCAATTGCTACAAAGCGATTTGGATGAATCATGCAATTGATCCAATCTGGCTGCTGAGATAGCCAGAAAACACTGATTTGAGTTCTGGTATTTTGGGTCATAAAATTAGGACCTCTAAACATTCAAGACAATGTTGGAATTTACAGATAAAAAGCCCAGGTCTGATAAACCAGGATTTCTTTCCCCTGAATTCTCATAAGGTTGATTATATTGGGAAATTTTAAGGAATGTTTTGACTTAATGGACAACAGTAAAAATATTATAATAAAATGCAGAATTCTAGCTGTAAAGTCAGACCCAAACATATTATTTTACTTTTTATTCAGATAAATCCAATGAGAAAGGTTCAGGTGAAGGTCACTCAGCTGTAGGTAGATTAGTGCTAAAGGGTTTTGCTATAGAAAAATCTGCCAGACTGCCCAAGCTCCTTGGACGAAGAGCAGAGAACACATTGTCGCCATTATTCTCGTCCTCATTGTGGTTTCCATGCTGGAGGCAATTAGGAAGATTGCTCCCTCTGCCCTCATTTGGCTTCCAACTTCAGTCTAACTTGTGGGGGTTGCTGAACTTCATTCTCTTCATCTTCTGGGTCTTCTGAGGCCTCTGGTTTCAGCTCAGAATTGTTATTATTATTATTACTCTGTTTTTATTAAGTGCATTTGTATTTCAAAACCAGGAGAGAGAGGGGAGCCACAATCACTTCCTTCCACTAGCAAAAGCTGAGTGATAAAATTCCTTGAGAACTAGATAATGTTTTTCTTGAGGGATTATCGCATGGAATAAGAGTAAATCTAGCTCCTGCTTTTTTGTGTGGAAAGGGAAGGGCTTGGAAGTGGGGAGCAAGCAAGGTATTTTTTCAGTGACAAGCAATTAAAAAAAAACTACTGCCCATTATTTTCTAAAAATCTTTTTTGTAGGAAGCCAAAATGCCTAATTCATATTTCTCTTCTTTCTAACCACTGTTGTCTCCCACCCTTAGGGTGATGAAAAAGCAAACAAGAGGGCAGAAGCAAAGTACCCAGAGGTCTAGGCAGGATTGAATAAATTAGAACTGATTGGATCATATAAATTCTTTAAATTCAGGATGAATTAATCCATATGCTGTCAACAAGTATTATAGAATCATAGATTTAGAGCTAGAAGGGCCTTAAAAGTCCAAGTCCAAATCCTTCATTAAGTGACTTGCTCAAGTTTAGGTAAATCTAAATGCCAGTCACTGTCTAGGTACTAAAGATTCAAAGACAAAATGTGTATTTTCTGGTTTGGTGTGCTTCTGTTTAGGCTGAAGGGCACAGATGATATGGCATATTTCCATATGTTCTTCCCCTTGGCTCTTTCATGCACTCCCACAATCAAATGAGGGTTGTACCAGAACATAGGGCCATCTCAGAGATTGGGAGGCATGACCTGCTGGATGAATTTTTCATTTAATTGAATAATTGATGTTTTATTAAGTGCTTGCTATTTGCAAAGAAAAAGGCCTCTACATTTGCCGCCTTGTCTCTTTCTACTCTTCTCCCCACTTATACTACAGCCAAATCACATTAGTTGGAGTATTTCATATATCACCAGCATTCTCCTACTCATATGTCTTTGCTTACTACTTGATCCCATGATGGGTCATTCACTCTTTCACCAGGACTAAGCTGATCATATTTTTTAATTAATAATTTTTTTACATATTACATGTTAATATAATTTTTAATCATTGTTTTCTGAGATTTGCACTCCAAGCTCTCTCCTTCCCTCCCATGCCTCCTTTCTTCCCTAGATGGTTGGTTAATATGGCATAGGTTCTACATGTGCTGTCATACAAAGATATGTCCATGCTCACCATATTGTGAAATATGATACACATCGCTTACACTAGAAAAAAATTAATGGAGGAAATAAAGCAAATAATGATACACTTCAATCTGTATTCAGACTCTGTCAGTTCCTTCTATGGTTGTAGATGGGCTTTTTTTGTCATGACTTCTTTGGTGTTGTCCTAGATTCTTGCTTTGTTGAGTCATTCACAGCTGATTGTCATGCAATATTGTCATTACTATATATGACATTCTTCTGGTTCTTCCCACTTTACTTTGCATCACTTCATACAAGTAAGGACTTACCTTATTGACATACTTCACTGATATTTCTTGCTAACATCTCCTCTTAGCATGTGTCTCGTAGGTAGGTGTCTCCTACCTACGAGAAGGAACAGTGGCTTGTCTCTTTCCCAAGGCCAGAGCTCCCTACTTCTGTTGATGGACCTGGATTTCCCAAAGATAAAGACTTGTTCTAAAGTGCAAAATTTCCTACCAGACTAATTATCTCTGATTCTGATATTGTGCTCCCTGGTCCCCATTCTTATCTCTCCTTTCTTGGCTGGACTGAGAAGACAAATTCTCATAAGAACCAAAAGACATTGGTTATTTGTCTTGGCTATCACCTTACTATTTCCAACTGCCTCTTTGCTTTTAGAAAATTGGATAGATTGGCTCATGAGACCTATCTCTATTTCCAAAGGAGTGGCTCACAAGTAGGAAAAAAATACCCAGGACATATCAAACAAGCCTAATCCATAATGGCACTGCTTGGGACATCAGCCTTGAGTGTCTTCCCTACCTCCAGCCCTTTCTCTACTTCATGAAATCCTACCTATCCTTTATTTTCTTTTTTGCTCATTAAGTATACTTTATTTCCAGATAACTTCATTATCAGATTTCAATTCTCTTCTAAATAGTATGTCCTTATTCTGGAAAGAGGTTAGTTTTCCATCACTCTTTGTGAATAGATAATAACTAATGACAAATCTCAATTGGTACAAAGATATGAACCCAGTTTCAAAACATTTACCTATTCTTTAAGACTCAACTATAATACCCGATCTTCCTTAATTGAAAATACTCTTTCCTTTCTTAGATCTCACTTGGCATTTTACTTCTCTCATAATATTATTATAATCTCTTTTCCTTGTATCCAACCAGCAAACAACGTTCATCTAATTGCTTTCTATGTGCCAAACATTAGGGATACAAAGACAAATATGTCTTAGTCCTCAAGGACTTTTGAGTGTGTGTGTGTGTGTGTATGTGTATGTGTGTGTGTGTGTGTGTGTGCATATGCAAAGTACAAATAATTTGAAAGAAGAGGCACTAGCAATTTGAGGGATCAGGAAAAGCTTCATGTTTTTCCAAGAACCAAGTCTTGAAAGAGAACAGAGAAGACATTCTAGGTATGGAAGACATCCTATGTAAAAACAAGAGATCTGGAGGCAAAGTGTAATGAGTGAGGAACTGTACAAAAGCCAGTTTGGCTTTGCTATTGATTCCTATATTTTAAGAGCTCCATGTAGGAAGGGGGTTTTATCTGAATTATCTTTGTAGAGTTTGCACAAAGTTTTTGTTCATCATTCATTTTGAAGAGACATGACAATATCATAGGGTGATGTATGGTTGAATTGAATTTAACTGAGACAGTTGCACAAAGTCATTAGCCTCACACTCTCTTCAAGAGTCAATGAAGTCCAGTAGCAAGACAAAAGTCAGTAAGACTGGTAATGATCCACGATGCAATGGATAGCCTTGGTTCCTTCAATGTCTAACCAAGGTCTAAGCACTCCACAGCTTCTGCTTCCTCCCTTCATGGCCATTAGAACAAATTGTTCTCTTCTGCCCATTTCCCTGGAGAAAGTCTTTTCATACTTGGGGTATGCTTGGGGATTAGGCATCTCCTGAGTGACTTGAGACCTATTGGTTATCCTGAATCTAATTTATCCTGTCTACTGAGATGGTTTTACCAGCGTGTGGCCACTGAGCATGCTAGAATCTCTTGGGATCAAAGGTGAAAGTTGGGTGAAAGATGAACACCAAAGATGGATGAAGAGTCCTAAAAAGAGCTCAGCCAGCCTTCACACCTAAGGTGCTAGCCCTTCCAGAACACCTCATACCCCACCTTGCACAAAGTAGGCACTGAACTAATAGTTGCTGAATGCTAGCAGAAACCTAATGCCCAGAGGGACTTACTCTGCTACAGTATGATCATATCAGGTATTCAGTTATGAGTGCCATACTGACCAGATGGAATTGACTAAGAGAATGGGGATGAAAATAATAATGAACTCAAAAGCATTTCTTTCACTCAGTCACTAAGGGTAATTAGGTAAAGAAACTGGGGTTATTTAGAATAAAGAAAAGAAGACTAGAAGGAATATTAATCAATCAATTAATCAACAAGCATTCATTTAGCATCTATATGTGCCAAACATCATGCTAGAAGCTGGGAATTAAACAATCCTTACTTGCAAGGAGTTTCCATTCTAATAGTTAAAATATCAAGTATGTATGTGTATGTAAAACAAATGTGTGTTTATGTATACATATATAAATGTATATATATACAACAAATATATTATGAGGTGTATTTCTGTGATGTATATATCACATATAGTATAAATATAAAGCAAATATATACAAAGTTTTAAATACAAAATATTTCAGGAAGAAAGGCTATAGTAATGGGGGAGTGAGGTTAGGCAGAGAATAGGGCTTGAGTAGCCCGTTGAAGGAAGAGTTGGATTTTATCAGGTAGATAATTCAGAAGGAAGGAATTCTAGACATGGAAGACCATGGCCATCTTCAAGTAATTGATGGACCATCACAGGGAAAAGGATTTGGACTTGTTCTGCTTATTACTCCTCAGAGAGAAGAATTAGGAACCCTGGACTTGGATGCTACAGCTTTTAGCTTGATTTCAGAAAAAAATCTTCCTAATAATTAAAGTTGCTTCAAAGTGGGTTGGTATGTGACTTATAGCAAAGGTGATTCTGACCACTTCTCAGGGATAGTGTTGAAGGGATTTTTATACAATTTGGGCTTGGACTAGATATCTTAATCTGCTTCAGTTCTGTGTTGAGGTATTATCTGTGGTCTTAAACTTTTTTGGCTTCAGGATTCCTTTATTCTCTTAAAAATTATCAAGTGCCTCAAAGAGCTTTTATTTATGTGGGTCATATCTAATAATAGTCACCATATTTGAAATTAAGTTGAATAAATTTCTATTTATTAATCATTTAAAAATAACAACAATAAAGTCATCATATGTTAATATAAATAACTTTTTGTGAAAACTATTTTCCAAAACAAAAATAAGGCAAGGGTGGCATTGCAAGTCTATTACTGTAAATCTTCCTTAATGGAAAGCAGTTGTATTCTCATAGGCATGTCTGAAATTCTCAGGGTGAAATAAGTCTCCACTAATTCAAGTATTTATCTTGCTGAAATCCTCTTGTACCTTGAACTGATCTATGACCCAATGTCAGCATTGTCATATTCCACTCATTTTTTTTTTCACTCACATCTCAGTGTAGTTTGAGGAATTTTCTGTTTTAACAAAGGGAGCATGAGAATTGTTTACTATTCACAATCCAGGGCTACCAAACTCTGTGATATCACCTGGATTTCCTGAATGTTTATTACAAGACAATAAAAGAAGAATGTGCTAAAGAAGAACTCATCTCTCCAGGTTCATTGGTCCCATTCTGACTTCACTTTCCTTTATAGTTAAGCTTTCCCTGGTTGTTTGCCACTTTTGTTTCACTCAGTGAGGTCTTTCCATTCATTGGCCCCACTGACCTTCTGCCATTCCTAATTAATAGTGGTAACAGCAATAACAGTTATGCCAACAAATAACCACTAAACCAGTTAAAACTTGTCTGTGCATGGAATAGGCTAAAATATGAATATTTTTATTAGGTACTACTTATTATCACAACAAAAAGGGACCAGTTTTAGCCTCAGACACTTCCCAGTTGTGTGACCCTGGGCAAGTCACTTGACTCCCATTGCCTACCCTTACCAATCTTCTGCCCTGGAGCCAATACACAGTATTGACTCCAAAACGGAAGGTAAGGGTTAAAAAAAAAAGGGTCCAGCTTTAGGCAAGAGTCGAACAATGCTTTTGCTTATCTATTCATTCATCTATTATTTATTTAAATGTATAATTCAATTTAACTATTTATTATTTATCTATTTGTTTATCTGTTGCCACCTCTGCCCTTAGCTTCAAGGTATACAATAATGCAATACAGATCAATTTAGGGCAATCATAAGAAATTATTTGATCTATCATGAAATAAGAGCTCAACCTCAAGAATCACTTGAATCTGAAAAGTAAAAAAACCAGAGTATCAAAAACCTCCATTTGACATCTTTTTTACTTAGTAAATTTTACTTAGTAAAAAATTGAAATATATTATATTTGTATATTTTAGATACAACATATATTTTATGTGTATTCTTTCACGTGTATATACACACATATTTTATATATGTATATGTCTTTATTCAAATAGTTCTTGCTTTACATAAAGTGAAGCATTCTGCAGACCTTTCTATAAAATGACTTTATATAATAGGCCTGCAGAATGATTTTTATGTAATACAAATTGGACAGTAGTGCATCTATAGAGGGAGTTGGGCAATATACCATTCAAGGACATGTAGGGGGTCAGACATAGACACAGCTAGGAGAGGACAGTTGACATACAGGGACTGGAGACAGGTATGCAATACCCAAGTACCCAACGGACAGAAGACAAACATGCAGGACTGGACCTTAGTGGGGAGGGCAGAGCAGGGCAAAGTTCTCCTCTGTTGACCTGGAGGTCTCAGGACAAGTATCCTTTAGGGTAAAGGGGACAGTACTGGTTAGTGATTGTTTCTCCATGCATCATTTCACTTTCACTTGGAGGGTTCCTTTGGGGGAAGAGGGGGAATATGGCATGGGAGATTAGAGAATGCTGAACGGAGAAGCAAGAGTAGAGAGAGCCCAATACTGTACTGTAAAATTAATGCAGGTGCTTTTTTTAAAATGCAGATTTCTTCCAGGGTTTTTTTCTAAAGTTGAATTTACATAATGTGAATTTGTATAAAGTGAAAACTGTCTCTATATATGATACATAAAATGATTTACATATGATATATATACATATATAACTGATATCTCAAATGATATATTAGATGAGGTACACCTACTTAGATTTGGAATTTTGAAAAATCCTTTCCTAAGTTTGAGGGCATAAACCCAAATGGAAGATAAAATATTGCCAAAGCAGAGCAATTTGTAAAAGGAGGCTGTTGCAATGGCTATTATGGATCAATTTATTCTTCCATAGCACTTGGAGAAAAAATCAAAAACAGTTAAGGATCTGCATGTAGCAAAATATACTACAGCTGTGGCCAAGGTAAAGACCATAAGAAGAAAGGTAAAGTCTTCAAGGAACACTCCAAAGACAAATAACTTTGGCAGGAATGGTATGAGAAATTTATTGAAGAATGGAAGAAAAATACTAGAAAAATATATCAATATCAACCTAGCTCTTACTCAAACTTGAACACCATAATGAAAGTGAAATCTAAAGTCTAGCTTCCCCTTTCCTTAAAAATAACAAGAAAAATAAAAGCCAATTATTTTATGTTTGGTGTCATTTAAAACATAAAGTAATAGTACAGTGTCTGGCACACAGTAATCATTTAATAAATGTTTGTTGACTGCTAAAAATGTTTTTAAAACATCAAATAAGGAATCAAAGTTGCCCAGAGAATAAAATAAACAATTTAACTTCAACCAAAAGCTTTACTATAGAACATTGAGAAGAAAGGAATTTAGAAGAAAGAATTCCTGAAGGAAAATATGAAAATGTTTATGATTGCAAGAAACCAAGCAAGTCCATTGAAAACACAATAAATAGCTTTCATATTTTTAATATAACGAATAATAGCAATTTTACACCAAGGAAGATGACTGAATACAACTAGATTCTTTGCAAAACTGGAAAGTAACAGGCCTAGAGATAACCGATAGTTGTAATTAATGCTTCAAAATGGCAAATGAATATTGCTCTCAAAATGCTTTACCAAGCTTCTTCTCAGACAGAAACCTAATCTCATCTTGCTCAACAGAAAACAAGACATACCCACTAACAAAAGATGAGAATATCAATTAAATCTCCAAATATGAAACGAGTCTATGTATGTTCTATATAAAGAATATACATCTTGATTCACCCACAAAAATTTTAAAACAAAAGAAAACAATATACTGATGAGCATCAAAAAAGGTGGAATGAAAATTCCCAGAGATAAAAAGTATACTATATTTTTAATAATTATTATTAAGTAAGCTTCTTGAATGCACTTTAGCATTTGTAATACCCTTAGTCATTATTAAAAGCTTTAGATTCAATTCTGCACTCATGGCATTTTCACATACATGGTGACAACACTAGGACAATTGAAAAACTATTATTTATTTTAGCTACTAGCACAAGCATAATTACAGGATTTTTCAGGGGAATAGCCTAAGCTTGTAATGGTTCTGCAAACCTAGAATAGAATTGAATGCAGCTTATAAACCAAAGAAAGAACATCAAAACATTACATTAATCACTTAAGGTAGAAGGATGACAAGTTGTATTGCCCCATCAAAAAACAAATATTTCTCTAGTGTTATCAAAATGTTATTTGGACTCAAGGATTATAAAACTCAATGCCAATAAACAAAAAATAGACACTGAAGGAACTGAGCTTGATTCAGAAGCTCAAATAGAATTAGTGGACAAACATATAACTTATATCTTCTCTAAAGTACGTCAAACCCCAAAGGACAAAGGAATGGTTGTCTGTTTCAAGAGATTTACTGGCATCCTAAGGTCAAAAGTAAATGGGAAGAGCATTTAACACTTTCTCAATACCAGTCTTAACATATACCTTCGGAATAGTAAAATAGAAGAAAACAGATTTAGGAAGTATACAAACAAAAACTCATATAACATTAAGAAAATTCAGGGTCCACTCCTCCAAGGCATCTATAGAAAAATTAACATTTACTTGTCAAAAAGGAGGAAGGAAACAGACAAATGTTCTCAGACTGCATGATAAATAGGTTAAAAGTTACATAAATATTTCCTGAACAGACACCACTTTATAGAATAATAATAAAAGAGGAAAATAATAATAGAGCATTACTTATCAAATATAAATAATAATGGTTTACCACCAAACTTGACTAGCTCATGAAACAACTTAGACCTATGAATGGAACCATTATGACACTTTTAATACAATAAAGAATATCATAGTCATTTGCATTTGTATATTTTCCCTCTTATTAGATTGTAGCTCTTGACTTGAATTGCATCATAACCTAAACTTTTCATAAAATCTCACCAAGTACTTGGTATAGCACTACATAATTTTTTAAAGTTGAATCTAGATCTGATTTTGGTCCTTTTTAATCTCCTTTCCTTTATATCCTTCTGGATTCTGTAATGTCTGTAAGGTATTTTTTTCCAATGGTTAAAGCAGTTCCATGGGGTGGGCAATAGAGAAAGAATAAAAGTGCTCTGGGAAGATGCAGAACAAGATGGATTTGACCCTAAGATCCTACTTCATTTCCACATTAAGGATATTTTTAGTTTGCCTCCAGGAAAAAAAAAGTGATCCACTACAACTATTATTAAAAATGTACTTCCCCTCTGTCTTTTCCTTTTCTCTTCTATTTAAAAAAAAAAAGGAAAGGTTGGAACTGATGAGCCTAACCTCCTGAATACCAGACCAGAACTTGACTGGAAGCAAAACCATTTAAAATTTCAAATAAAAAGTAAAATTGATTTGAAGATCTGTGTCGCTATAGTGACCAGAGTATGAATTAACCCCAAAGAGACCCTCCAATCATTTAGGCTTGAAATGATCACTGTTCACGTTTTGATAGGAAAAGGTAACCCCAGGCTAGTAAGAATGAATGAAGAAGGGAGTGAAAAACTGGCCATACTGGATATTATTAAGAAGAAAGTACTTGAAACATTGTATAAAAATGAGTTATTATCATTATTCCCCACCCTCACTGATGTTTACATGGCTTGGAGACATTCTAGCCCAGTTAATTTGAGAAATAATAAACTAATAATAGCACTTTATATTTGTATACTTTCCAAAACTATTTTATTTATTTATACTTTATTTCATTCTTTATCGGTCTTCTCAATTCAGTGATCTCATTTTATAGAAGATAAAGGATGCAAAGTTAAATAAAGGCAGAATGAGGACTAGACCCCAGAACCCCTAACTTTTACTCCAGAGCTTTCCTCTTCTACTCCATATATAATGCTACTTGAGCTGAGAGATACATAGCTCCCACCGGTATTTTAAAAGTCCAGCTCCCACAAAATCAATTCTTGACTTGCCTGAGTGGGAAATAAGTATTATGAATGGATGGGAGGAACCTGGCAGAATAAGTAGTATATTTGTACAGCAGCTGATCAAAGGCTGAGATCAAAAATCATTCACTCATGCAACAAGTATTTACTGAATACTTACCATGTGTTCTACTATGTTAGGACCTATATTAGATATGAAAATTGTGTAAAAAATATAAAACATCATCCATGCCTCTAGGAATTTGCCATTCAAATGGGAAGGCAAAATGTTATAAAATGGTAGAAATACTGAAGGAACCATAAAGATATTGGAATATGTATGTTAGCTGATATGGTTCAAATAATGCTATGAATTTAGAGATGAAAAAAGATGAATAAGGGCTACAACAATCACATTTGTAGAAGATATGGAATTCAAGCTGGGCTTTAAAGGTTGGATAGAATGTGGTTCTGTAAGAAGGAGAGGGGCAAATTGTCTGAAGGGAGTTCAACATGAGCAAAAATTACTAGGGCCAGCAAGAAAGGAAGATGACCAAAAGCATGCCATTCATCATAAATTTGTCAAAAAAAAAAAAAAAAAAAAGGAACACTGGTCTATGAATGTTCATGGAGAGGAGAAGGGGCTGTGTGTGTTTTACATACTCCATTCCAACCAAGACAAAGTGACAGGATTTCTTATTAGCCTTGGTGTTTTTGACCATCCAAATCCCTTAACCGTATTTGGAAGGGAAATTATTTTCTCTGGAAGCCCTGACTGGAGGAGGTAGTTTTGCCTACAGAGTTTCGTGAAATGCATTCAGTCTGCAAAGTTTGGAAACACATTCGTTTTAATGTTCACTATTGACTGAGGAGTCTTATGGAGCCCTAATGCTTGCTTGTGGGTTGTTTGAATAATTAATGAGGTGGTTTCATTAATATTCATGATTAATTAAGAATTTAAAAGGAATTCACTACAAAAGTAATAGGAAAGACAGATAGATCATAGGGAGCTGGTTCACATCTCACTTGCCTGTCTCACTAATCAGCCAGCCATAACGTAGAGGCACCATTCTTGGGTGACATGCTTGTGCTAATTCCTGTGTTTGGTCTAGACTAGTGGTTAATCACCTATCAGAGCAATAAGCATTCCATTCACGTCAGCACTGGTAGAACCAATAGAGCCAGTCAAACATACCAAATGGACAAAAATTTGACTTTAAAAACAAACATTTCTCTCGATACTTAATTAAATCTCAGACAAAAATATATACCTGGTTAGATGAATTCCTTTCCAATATTCCTTGAAAAATAAAAGCAAGTGAATAGATGCATGGATGAATAAATAATGAAAGAAAAATGAAAAAATAAAGTTGTGCTTCATTAAACAGCCACATTTTGCAGTTACAGTCATTGCCCAGGCAGCTTGCATGTTTAGGATTCATTTCAATTAATTTGTTTCTCTCTGTTGTGTTTACTTCCTTGTTGATGAAAGGAAGCAAGGTGTACAAGCTGTCAACTTTACCAAAAAAAAAATGAAACAAAAAACCAGCTACCTTGAACCTTTTTTTTTTTTTTTAATAATTAAAGAAGGTCCTGGGCTCAACTCTAGCTCTAGACATTTCCTAGCTGTGTGACCCTGGTAAAGTCACTTAACTACTATTGTCTAGCCCTCTTTTGTCTTGAAACCAATATGCATATTGATTCTAAGAGGGCAGGTAAAGGTTAAAAAAAAGGACTTTGGGGAGATATTTTTCACCAAAGTTATAATCAATTCAGCTCTCCTAAACTGCCCTGAATAGCCCTAGGAAATCTCTTTTGGGAGCAGAAGTGGAAAGGGAATTAGGGGAAACATTTCTCCTAGAGATTATAATCAATCCCACTCTTCCAAATACCCCTGAATGGCCAAAGTTGGGGATAAGAGAAAGCTGAGAGGGGATACATTAAGTATAATGAAATACAAGGTAGAGAAAATTCTTTACTCTCTGCTTGACTTTCTACAACATTAAACAACTACAGATTCCAAACCTGACATTAGCCAAAGCTTTTAAACAGTAGAGAACAGTCAACAAGGGCATGTCAGTTCTCTGGATGCCAAAAAATCAGCTTCACCTCAACCCTCCATCATCATGCTGACTCACCTTCCCTGAGGCCCTGGGATGAGCTGTTTCAAAAGTTTATTAAGTTCTTATTGACTAGTTCTAGGTTCTTTTAGCATTTTAAATCTACCATGTTAAATGAACAGATTGATTTTAAATCCTGAATACCTAGGAGTAAAGAGTGAGATAGACAATGTCAGAGGAGAGGCTGCATGCAGAGCTTTGGTCCTTCTTGCTCAGTAACTTGGTTATCTTCCTCTTTTCCCCCTGAAAAATAATTAAGACTTACAGTTTTCATTCAGATGCTCTTAAGAATGTAATTTTTATGATGCTCATTCAGAAGAAAAAAAATTCTCCAACCTTGAATTCCTTTTAAAAAAAGTTTTCTCTTCTTTTTTTCTTAACAATGCTATCATTTCTCAATAATGTTTTCTTCAAACACCTCTTCCAACCAAAGACCATAGCCTCTTTCCAATCCCAAATCAGGTCCAACCTAGGGGGAGAAATGGTCCTCTCTTCCTGGGTCTCATTTTCTCCATCCATAAAATAAGCCAGCATGTGAGGTCCTTCCCAGTTCTATAACTAAGAAACTTGAAGTACTTGTTTGCATAGCTAGAGGAAAAGGGGGCTGAAGTAGATTTACCACAAATGCAAAAGAAAAAAAGCTTAGGAGAGGATGGAATAGTCTGAGAACTAGAGTCTAAACCAGGCCTAGACTTTTTTTTTAACCCTTACTTTCTGTCTTAGAATCAATGCTGTGTACTGGTTCCAAGGCAGAAGAGTGGCAAGGGATAGGCAATGGGGGTTAAATGACTTGCCCGGGATCACGCGGTTAGGAAGTATCCGAGGCCATATTTGAACCCAGGACCTCATGTCTCATGCTCTCACCCCCCTGAGCCACCTCCCTCTTCCCAGGACTAGACTTTTTAAAAAACGAAATTTAACAAAAATAGAATCTCAAGAGGCAGTATTAAAATAAAAGAGCAGGGGGAAAAAGCTTTCCATGGCTCCCAGAAGGAAGGAAACAATAGTTTATTAAGAGCTTACTATGTGCTAGACGCTGAGTTAAGTGATTTATAAATATCTTAGTCTTCACGATGTAGGTGCTATTACTACCACCATTTTTCATGGAAGGAACTGAGGCAGACCAAAGTGAAGTGCCCAGGGTCACCCAGCTAAAAAGTTTCTGAGACTGGTTTTGAACTTGGGTTTTCCTGATTCTCTGCCTAGGGATCTATGCATTGGGCCACCTACCCAAGAGTCATTGACCCAAAAAATAAAGTTTATTTATTACTTCCCCATAAATCCTATTAAAGGAGCCTCCATTGGGACTCCAGTGATCATTGCTGAAGATAGGTTAGGCAAAAATTGGTTCGGTTCTTCCCCTCCTCCCTCCCCCATTGTCCAGTCTCTTAAAATTCTGCTAGGGAAAATGCTGTCTGGGTTCCCTAAGCAGACTTGAAAGCTATTAGCAATGTCATAACTGCAACATTTTGATAATATCAACAAGATTGATACTATGGTTAGCCAAAATATGTGGTCAATATGGAACTGTGTCATATCCTTGTAAAAAGAAATCATTTATCAGAGTAGAGGGTGATTAGGAAGTAGAAAGGGGAGGAGGCAGAATTAGAAGGAATAGGGGTGTCCTAGAAACATTATTCATCAAAAAACCCTGACAGGATAGATTTTTCAGACATAAAACAGAAATCTAACACTCACTGTATACACAGCGTTGATTGTAAAAATGGACACAAGACTAAATCATAATAATGTGAATCGATAACTAATTAACATTTATAAATGCAGCTACAGAGAGACATATTTCAATTTCATAGCAGTGAAACTGGATAATTGATTAATAAGACCCAAAGTGAAAAGAGTCTGTTCTTGACATGTGCCGTGTAGCTGTGGAACTGCCCAAGATGGAATGCCAGTGAGCTAACTGGCACCTTATTGAATCCCAGCTCCTTTATAGGGCTGGCATCGTGGCAGGTGGAGGGCATGGTCAATTTAATGAGAAAATGTCTAAGGAGAGGTTACTCAGGTAGTGTTACCGGAGTAAAGGTAGCATGAGACAAGAGGGTTCCATTCTCATTGCTACTGTTTGCTACTTAGGTAAATATGGGCACATCCACCTTCTTGGGTCATGGCTTCTTCATCTGTAAAAAGAGGAGGCTGAATTAGATGGTCACTGAGTTTCCTTCCAAATGTAGCTTAATGAACCCCTGAGTACAAAAACTGCTTTGTATACCTACTAAAGTGGGTTCTCTGTGATTTCAGCTGACTTTAAAACTTCAGCAAGTACAATACACCTTTCTTCCCCATTCCCAATCTGATGATTTATGGAAAAAAATATACATATGAATGTATATATAGGCAAAAAGTGCAATATCAACTCTCCACTACCATTACCAAATGGGCAATAGTGAGCAGAAGAGAAAAGTGAAATTACAGGCTCTTGATGATCTTTCTCCTCTCTTCTGCCTGCCTGATCCTCTAAGGAGCAATATGACAACATTATGGAAGTGTGTGACTTTTGCAAGACTAGAAATTAGTGAGATCAATAAAACTAGAGGGTAGAGGTAACAGTCTTTTGAGGTTGGTTTTTGTTTTCCCCTAGTTCCTTGTAAAATACCTGCTGTTTCTGGGTCAGAGATATAGGTCTACAATAAAGTATGGGCTAAGTGTCCTTGTACACCCAGCCCCCCGCTCTATGAATTCCTGTTGTTAGAAGCAGGTTTTCACAGCTGAAATAATTTACCAAGCCCCTGGCAAGATATTCTCTTTTAACTCACCTAAGATAGTGTTTTTAGAAAGCATTTGCTTTCAACTCTGTCTTTCTCTCTCCTTCCCAACCATCCCACACTTAGTAACATCGGTATTTCTAGTAGCCTGTATCCTACAATCAAATGCTACATCGGAATTCTAGAAAGATATCCTCTTTCATTTTTATATGCATGTGTCCTTGTATAAACAACATGGTTAGAATTTTTCATTAGAGCTAAATCTCCCTAAATATGGATGGGTTATTGGGTAGGTTAGCATGTTTGGTTTAGAGCTAACATTTCTCTGAAACAATCAACATGTGTTTTGATTCTATGAGCCTGATAAATATCAACCTGAATTTTCAAAGAAAAATCACTACGTATAGATATGTAAGTTGGTGTGATGAGTATAATATGCCTAATCACTGCCTTACAACTTTTAAAGAACCTGGGATTTCACAAGACTAAGATTCTAGTGGAAAATAAGGAGAGTACTATATTAGTGGTCCTGTTAGAGATTTCTGGTGTTTCTAATAGTATGAACTTGGTAATATAGAGGAATCTAAACTTAAAAAGGAAAAACAAAACTGAAATGTAAATCTATCTGCAATACTTAACATCTTAAACCAAACTAAAAGATAGAGATAGAACATAAGCACTTAGTATAAGATGCTCAAATTATGGCTTTCAAAATTGGAGAAATGAAACTCCTCTAGGAATCCAGTTTATGATGGCCAAGAAATGAGTAGTTAGTATTGGAAAGACAGAAAAATTTACTCAGTTGGAAGGAAGAGAGAGAGAGAAAGAAGGAAAGAAGGAAGAAAGGAAAGAAAGAAGGGAGGAAAGGAGGAAAAGAGGAAAGGAGGGAAGGAGGGAGGGAGGAACTTTATAATCATACAAAATTCAGTAGCATAGAATATATATGTTATAGAAACCTATTCAGGAAAAAAGAGGTCAGCACCATTCTAAGACTTACTAAATGTTTGTTGAACATAATTGAAAAGCTCCTTTAGGTAGAGTAACAAGAATTCACATTTATACAGAATTTTACAATCCTCTTTCCACACAATAATCTTGTGACAGGTAGTATAAATGTAATCTCAAAAATTTAATTTATTTGTTATAATACCCAGTTTACTCCCTCTTCTCTCTCCATTAGAGAAGGAATAATTTGACAATTACACATATATGTATGTGTAAAAATATATCTCACTTATATCTACTTATTAGTTTTTTCTCTGGAGATAGACATAACAAGTCATTCTTTAAACTATTTCTCTTGCTGAATATGATGTTCTCTTGGTTATGCTCTTCATAATTTCATGTAGGTCTTTCCATGTTTTTTATAGCTATAAAAATCATAACTTGACCAAGGTCACTTGGTCAATTGGTCACGTACCCAGGCTAGTATCATTCAAGAGTCATTTGACTTTTGACCCAATAATCATTCCACTACACCAGGAAAAGACAATTTTATTTGTCACAAGATTTCATAAGTTTGAATTTTCTGGCATTCATCCATATTTGTTTGGTGCTTTAACTAGACTTCCGAAATAACTGGTTTCCAGTTTTCATCATGACCATATTTGAAAGTCTCCCCAATGGCCAGCAGCCCTTTGAGCCTGAGAACCACTTGTGTGGCAAAGCAATTTTCATTCATGCAACTGGGAATTCTAAGGAATGGACAGGGGAGAATAATAACTCACCTTTATCTAGGACTTTAATGGATGCAAAATGGTTTCTTTATAACAGCTTTCTGAGGGAAGGAAGAAGCAAAAGAAAGAAAAGAAAGGAAATTTATGAAGGTAAGGAAAGAATGAATAAGAGAAAATGAAAGGATATACTTAACGGTGGAAATAAGAGATCAATATTATTGGTTTGCAGTCAACGTTTTAGATGCCCTAGTCAGGCTTGCCTAAGCATCATATTTCTGGAGAGGAAAAAAACAACTTTCTACTTTCAATCCAATCTAATGAACATTTATCAAGCAATTAATGTATGCAAGGCACTGTATTAGGCACTAGGGATATAATGAAGTTATAAACAGTTTTTTCCTCCAAGGAGATTACATTTTACCAGAAGAAAAATTTTATAGCATCTCAATTAAACAAGGATTTATCAAACACTTATTTATGTGTCAGGCACCGTACTAAGTATTGGGGTTGCAAAGACAAAAATGACTAAAAAGTTTTTGCCCTTAAGTGGCTTTTGGGGGTAACTAGGTGGCTTAGTGGATTGAGAGCCAGACCCAGAGACAAGAAGTTCTAGGTTCAAATCTGGCTGCAGACACCTGTGTGTCCCTGAGCAAGTTGCTTAACCCCCATTGTTTAGTCCTTACAGTTCTTGTGCCTTAGAACCAATATATAATATTTATTATAAGACGGAAGACAAGAGTTTTTTTAAAGTGGTTTTCATTTGACCAATCTACCATTTTGAATTTTAATGTTATAGTTCCTATAAACTATAATTCTATAAAAATTGAACTTCTCTGAAGAAAAGAATTAGATTTATTTTTTAAAAAATAAAACAATTAGATATGACCTGGGCTTTTGCATTATTTTTATGTTTTGCAAAACTCAGTATTTCTTTCAATAGCACATTCATTTCTTTCTTTCCTGTCATTATCATTAGGACTCCACGTCTGCTAGTGCTAAGGTTACACCACAATTATGGCTAACTAATTTTCATCAGGTGGCTCCTTTTCTTATACCATTTGCCTTTAATTAGTTCACCAACATTAGAGTTACCCAAAGGCAAACTCCCATGATGCTAGTTCATAAGATCCTCATTGCTTCCTCCTCTACAATAGAAAAAAAGTATAAAAATGGCAGGTGATGCCATAGATCACTAAACAAATGGCTGATTTTCCCCTAGGGAATCTTGCCTGATGTTAAATATATTTAGTCCTCAATAGAAGTATGGGTAGGTCCCGCCCTTTTTTTTTTTTTTTAACTTGCAAAGCCTCTTTGGACCAACACATGTGTAGATGTCTCAATTTATTTTATCAGAGTTGAAGAGTTCATTGATGTAACAGACCTTGTTCCTTAATCTTAATTAAATCCACATTTCTCCCAATAAAATTCAGGAAGAACTATAAACTACACAAAAGTCTAACAGGGAGAAAAGGATCACCAAGAAAGACAAGTATAACAGGAAACCACAGTATCTCAAAGAATCTTTTCATATAAATTTATTTTTATACAAAAGAAAAAAAGAAAATGTTTTTATTGTATAGTATAAAATTTATCCCTACTAAACTGAAGATGGTTTCTTTGGCCAATATGCCTCTGATAACTTTATAGCTTTTTTTAAATCCACAATCTGCAGTACTTGTAGAAAAAACACCTGTTCAATAATTACATAAATACTCTTGACAGGTTTCAATGGCCCATTATGTATTCTTTTTGGCAATGTCAGCTTCCTAAAGTCAATTAGCTTCTAGATTTGAAAGGCACCTGGTGACCAACATTCTACTCGTTATTCATGGAATTCATTTAATTTTTGCATAGACTTGACAAGTCTGAAAAATCTATTAAGTTAAAAAAGAACAAAGAAATATATTACATTTGCTATTAGCAAACAATCTTTCTTTCCTTTAGCTGCAAGTTTTCCCCAGGGGATTAACAAAGTGCACTAGTTAAATATGTCTGTACATTTAAAACATTAAATATGCCAACAGCAAGACATTTTAAATATTTTGAATCAAATACTATAGCACAAATATAATTTACATATTTTGCACAAAACATTACATCTGAAATATAATTTTAGTTATTATATAAAAATACATTTTTTTTCTTTCTTCTTTAGAAAAAAAATCATTTGCAGGTTCTAGCATGATGTAACAATTCAAAAGAACTCAACCTTTCAGATGATCTCCCTTTTGCAATTAAGATAAAATCCTATCAGGTTTCGCCTCCTAGTGGCATGAAACTGCAGCTAGACCAGGCGTCAACGTAGCCCCTTCTAATGGCCCAAATGCAGCGTTTCATGAAGGTAACCATAAATGCCACACTCCGGTTTAATTCTAGGAATTTATTACAAAATATATAAACCATTGTGTAAAAAAAGCCTGTACGTTGGAATATATTTCAAGTCCAGATATTCCCTTTGTACGTGTACACACAGAGTCAAATGTACACCTCTGAGGGTAAAATTCTGCTCAGAAGGCTCTAAGTCATGTCTCCTAGTAGTCTGACACAGCTATGAAACATTTTTTTCTGAGATTTTTTTTAAAAAAAATTAACACTCACTCTAGGAAATGTATAATTACTACCAGCAAAACTTGAGGTTCAATCTATATCTCGAACTTTGAAAGCCCCAAAGTAAGTTGCATCTTGGGCAGGATCCAGTAAGGATGGGTTGGATACCTGGATACTTATTTCTTCACCAGATCTCAGTTTAAAAAATCCTCCTATATTGATAGAGTAAAAATGGAACTCTGACTTTTTTGACCAGTGTTTCGTGCTTCCTCCTTTCATCAGAGTATCAGAATTCCGAATCTTCACATTCGTTTTCGTGACATACACCATCAGCTGAAGAGATTCTGTGGCCAGACCACCAGAGGTTTCATGATGTCTGAAGCAAATGTTGGCATAGAGGTAGTAGAAGCCATCTTGGTTGACCCTTAGTTTTCCATTGCTGAAAGTCATATTTGATATGTTTGCCCAACCTCTGTCATGGTACCAGGAAGAAAGATTCACTTTGCGGGAACCTGAGCAGAAGGGGGAAAAAATAATTAAAATGTAGTTCTTTCCTTGAATAGGACATTCAACAGGTCTTTAAGCTGAGAAGCAAACCACCCAAGGAGTATTCCAAGGTGTTAAGTAATCAAACCTCAAAACTTTCACCAGAATGGACTTTTTCATTTACTTATACATCTCAATCTTGTCTCAGCCTTCACTTTCAATTCATGCAGAGATATTTGAAGTACATAAAAGGAAAATGAGAAACTGGATTTCAGAGTAGCAAGGACGTTGCTGTCTATAATCTTCTTTCCTCTTTTCCCAATTTTTCCTCTTTTAAACTTAACTTGTACTCACAACTGAGAGCTGTAGTTCAACATAGGAGAAAACGTGCTTGGCACCCAATGAAGAGGCAATGGGGCATATTAGAAATAGTATTTGAACGGAAATCAGGGAACCTGGGAAGACCTTGCTCTGACACTAAATCACTTTATGAATTGCACAAACCATTAACCTCTTTGGACCTCAGTTTCCTCATGTGCAACAGGAAGAGATTAGACCAGATTTCCAAGGACATTTCTATCATAAAGTTCTTTTATTCAGTTAAATGTCAAATGACCCCTTTAAATTCATTCCCTTGCTACTCAGAACCTAGTCTATCCGAACAATTCTTTTATTCTTAAATGGCCCAAAGTGGTCAAGTCACTACCATCCAGTGTTCAATATTGGTCAAACGCTATACTAACCAACAATTGTACAAATTTGTTTCTATAATTATAATTGATAATGTCTGAAATGCTTCCTAAATCAAAGACGAAAATTACTTTCAGATTTTTTTAAATTGTATTTTCATTCCTTGGTAGTTGATAACTAAGGAATAATATACAAATTTAGTCATTTTAAGGCACAGTGGATAAAGAATCAGTCTGAGCTATGGGCCTCTGACACATACTGACAAGGTGTTTCTGGGCAATTCACTAAAACCCTGAAAGTCCCCAGGCCATCCTCTAATACTATATAAACTGCAGAATTGTTCATCTGTATTAGGAGAAGAAATTTCCTCACTGGGAGTTCCCTATGCCAGTGATATTATCAATCTACATCATGACCCTCTCACCTAATAGCCATACATTAATCAGAACATTTAATTAAGCAAAATAACCATATCTAAACCATGTCAAATGAAAAAGAGATTTTACTGCATAAGAATTGCTGCCCATCTGCAGAGAACGAACTTTCCTTTAATGAATGGTATAAAGTACTAACTCCTTTTCCATCCCATAGGAAGTCTGTATGAACAATTACTCCACCCAATTAAGGTAGTCATTTATGTTGCAATAAATAAGATCAGCAACTCAGTCTTTTAGGTTTGATGCCAGAAAATCCCATTTCAGTGACTATTACAATCTCCTTACTCTCTGCCAGTTGACCTTATAATTTAAAATATTTTGGTAGAGAAGCAGGAGAAAAAGGATAGCCCTAAAGGTTTTAATTTTTTCTGAATTTTATATTTATTTATATTTATTTTTAACATTTGTAATATATTGTGTATTATATATATTATATATAAATAATATAGTAACATTTATTTTTAACAATTTTTTTTTGGTAAATTTTGAGTTCCAAATTCTCTTCTTTGTGCCCATCCATTCCCATCACCCCTGAGAAGGTAAGCAAAATTATCAATTACACATGTGAAATCATACAGAACATTCCTATTTCAGCCATCAAGCCAAAAAAAAAAAAAAAGGAAATCATACTTTGATTTGACTCAGAATTCATCAGTAATCAGTACTCTCTCTAGAGATGAATAACATTTTTTCATGAGTCCTTTTCCGGATCACTGTATTGATCAGATAAGTCAAGTTTTTCACCATTGATCATCATTAGAGTGTTGTGCACAATGTTCTTCCCATTTCACTTTGCATTGGTTCATACAGTTCTTCCTATGTTTTTTTTTCCTTCCTGAAAAAACTGAAACTACTCCCACATCAATTCTTATAAAACAACTAGTACTACCACAACTTATTCTACCATTCTCCAAATGATAAACATCCCCTCAGTTTCCAATCCATTGCCACCACAAAAGAGCTGCTATAAATAACTTGAGCATAAAGGTCCTTTTCCTTTTTCTTTGATCTCTTTGGGGTACAGACATAGTAGTAGTATTCCTGGGTCAAAGAGTATGCATAGTTTTATAGTACTTTGGGCATAGTTCCAAATTGTTCTCCAGTATAATTGGACCAGTTCATAACTCCATTATTTTATTAATGTAACTGTTTTCCTTAATCATTTTTGATGGGTGTGAGGTATTACAAAGTTGTTTTTAATTTTTCTTTCTCTGATCAAGTGATTTAAAGTATTTTTACATGACCATAGCTTTCATTTCTTCTGAAAATTGCTTATTCATATCATTTGTTCATTTATCAACTGGAGAATGACCTGAATTTTTATGAATTTCATTCAGTTCTCTACATATTTGAGAAATAATAGCTATCAGAGAAACTTACTATAAATTTCTTCTATTACTTCATTGTCTATGGTATCTTTTAGCAAAATATAGTTTCCCTGATTATCTCTTTAATGACGTCTATTTTTATTTTTACTTTGTCAGAGATCATGATTACTAACTTGCCTTTTTTGCTTTCACTGAAGCATAATAGATTATGCTCCAGCCCTTTATTTCAATTCTGTATATATTTCTGATACGTGTGTCTTTTATAAACAGCATATGGTTAGATTCTGGTTTCTATCCATTTTACTATCTGCTTCCATTTTATGGGCGAGTTAATCCCATTCACAGTCCCAGTTAAAATTAGTGTGTATTTTCTGTTATCCTATTTTCTTCTATTTATCCTTTTCTTTCTCTTTTTATCCTATCACTCCTCAAAAGTGTGCTTTGCTTCTGACCATTGTCTACTTTAAATTGCCTTCCCTTTTATCTTTGCCATGAGCCCATATCTCTTATCCCTTTCCTCTCCTATTTTCCTATTGGGCAGGATAGATTTCTATATCCAGCTGAGTGCCTATTTATTCTTCCCTATTTGAAGCAATTCAAATAAGATTGAGATTCACACTTTGCCCAGCACCCTTCCATTTCCCCTTCCACTCATCTTTGCACACCTCTTTTATGTGAGGAAAATTTCCCTATTCTACCTCTCCCTTCTCACTTCTCCTGATTCACACCTCTTTCTTGCCCTTTCATTTTTGGGGAATGAACTCCCCTCTCCTTCCCCCAATCTATAATCAATTCACACTTATGTTCTCTGTCTATGTAAACTCTAACTAATTGCCTTAATAATGATGAAGTTGTTAAGACTTTTAGGTATCACCTTTCCACATAGGACTATAAACAGTTTAACTTTATTGAGCCTTTTATGATTATTTTTCATGTTTGCCTTTTTATGCCTCTTAAATCTTATGTTGGAATGTTAAATTTTCTATTCCTCTCTGGTATTTCCATCAGGAATGCCTAAAAGTCCTCTATTTCATTAATATCTATTTTTCCCCTGAAGAATGATATACAGTTTTGCTCATTTGTCTTTTAGAATTTATATTCCAAATCCTCCACTCCTTTAACAAAGAAGTTGCTAAATCTTACATGATCTTGACTGTGGCTCCATACTTGAATTGTTTCTTTTTGGCTGTTTGCAACACTTTCTCCTTGATGTGGGAGTTCTGGAATTTGGCTATAATTTTCCTGAAAGTTTTCATTTTGGGATCTCTTTCAGCTAGTAATTGGTGGATTCTTTCCAATTCTATTTTATTTCCTGCATCTAAGATAATTAGCCAGTTTTCCTTATAATAAGATGGCTCAGCTTTCTTTGATCATGTCTTTCAATTAGTCTGATAATTCTTATATTTCTTCTCTCAATCTATTTTCTAGGCCAGTAGTATTTTTCCAATGGGATATTTCATATTTTCTTCAATTTTTTTCATTCTTTCTATTTTGTTTTATTGTTTCATGATATCTCATTGAATCATTAGGTTCCACTTGCCCAATTCTAATTTTTAAGAATTAGAATTTTTCAGTTTTTGTACCTTTTTATAATTTGACCAATTTTACTTTTTTAAAAGTTCCTTTCTTCAATGAATTTTTGTGCCTTTTACCATTTTGCCAATTCTATTTTTAATGCTATTTTTAAAGGTATTTCTGTTCTTCTTTCACTAAAGTGTTCATTTTCTCTTCATAATTTTCTTACATCATTCTCATTTCTTTTCCCAATTTTTCCTCTACTATTCTTATTTCTTTCATGAAGTCTTCCCAACATTCTTGTTGGACTTGGTTCCAATTAATTAATCTTTAAAGCTCTAGTAATAGCTGTTTTCATATTTTTGTCTTCTTCTGAATTTATGTCTTGATCTTCTCTGTCACCATCGTAGCTTTTATATGGTAAAGTTCTCCTTTTTTGTTGTTGTTTACTAATTCTTTTCAGCCTGTTTGTTGTCTCAGAACTTTATGTTAAAATTGTGCTCTGCTTGCCTAGAGATGGGGAGGCACTATCCTAACCTTCAGGATTCTTTTGTGTTACTTTTTTGAGAACTAGTTTTGAGGATCAATAAGTGTTTTGGGCTTCTGAAGTGTTATGATCTGAGGAGAGGTGTGATCACTGCTTTCCTGGTCTATGCTCTTACCTTTTCCCAGAAAAGTTCCTGCTCCCTTACAGCCACAAGTGCAGGTACTCCTCTTGACCCTAGAATGACCAAGGCCCCTGATGCCTTGTAACTGACCACAAGTGCTCCTCTCTGCCCTGGAACTCTTGATTCAAAACTATGTGTGGGCAATGAATTGCCAATCAGTGTTAGTTGCACCCAGCATCAGCAAAAATCTCTTTCTGACCACTTGTATGATCCCTTAGCATCATTTCTGGGCTGAAGCTCTTAAAGTTGCTACTGCTGCTGTCACAGCTGCCTCTAAGACCCACAGCTACTGCTACTGGTGTTATCTGCCACTATGCATGCTTTGGCTCCCCACTCTGATGTCACATATCTCTCTTGTTGAACTCCTAGATTGTCTTAGGCAGGAAAAACGTCTTACTCTGACTTATTATTGGCTCTACCCTTGCAAAATTTCATTTGAAGTCATTTTAAAATTGTTTGGGATGGGACAGGGAATGTTGTAAATGTTTAGCTGGGTTGCTGCCTGTGCCATTTTGGTTTTGTCTTCTCTAAATATTTCCATTAAACAAGAAGTACAAATCCAAGGCCTACATTATGATTCACTATCATCTTGAACTGGTTCACAGCAATCAGATCCTCTCAGGCAGGATCTGAACTAGTTCTAAAGTTTCACAGAGCCTAAGACCAAGTTAGACCCAATGACTTCCTGATGGCTCCACAAGAAATGGAAAATACACTCACAGTGATTCACATGCTTACTAGCAACATGACCCTTGGCAAGTCACTTAACCATGTTTGCCTCAGTTTTCTCATCTGTAAAATGAGCAGAAGAAGGAAATAGCTAATCATTTTAGTATGTTTGCCAAGAAAACCCTAAAAAGGGTCACAAAGAGTCTGACATGGCTGGAACAAATGAACAACAACAAGATATTGTGCATACATTATAGGGATAAAATAAGACTCTTAACTTCAATGAACTTAAATCTAGTTTGGGAGCTAAGAAAGAGAAATGAGAGAAGTTAACTAATTTTTTTTCCTCACATTTACTTTGTAGCAACTTTTACTTTTTGAAGCACTTTCCTATATTTATACATGACCCTCACAACAACCTATAAAGTAGGCAAGGCAGGTCTCATTATCCTTGCTCTATAGACATAAAATCTGAGGCTTCAATGAAGTTAAAAGAATTTTAAGGTTACACTGCTAGGAAGTAGTATAATCTCCCTGTGATTGTAAATCCAATGTTCCTTCTACTCAACCACATTGCAATACAAAGCAATCTCATCAGTTTTAAATAAGCACTCTAGGTAAATTCTAGAGTATTCCAAAGGCAAGAGAGTTCACCATGGGAGAGAAAAGTCAGGAAAGGATTCATTCAGATGATGCACAAAATTTGGGCAGGCAGAGAGAGAAAGGAGTGAGAGCATTCCAGACTGGGTCAAGGGCAAGAACAATGGTCTAGTTGTAAGACCATATACAGCCAGCTAGAGGGACAGTAAGCAGATCAAATCCAATTAGAGAAATGGGTTCAAAGGACATAGTGGTTGAAGAGATAAATTGAGTCAGGCTAGAATGAACTTGGTATATCTGGGCAAAGAGCCTTGCACTAATGGGGCTTGACTGAACCTCAACCACCAGTTGTGGCAAATTTGGGAGCAAGATGGGATGATATTAGTGGAAATCTACACCCTGAGTAGCACAAATGAAACAATGAATTTTATATGGGAAAGTGATAGGTTTATGTCCCCTGATGCCCAAGATTTCTACGTTGTTATTAACAGTCAGCAAACAGGGTTCTTATGTCTCTTTGTAGTTATATGCATAGCTGATCCTAGCCATACCACAAAATATAGACCCCATGAGATGTCTATACATGAAGGACCAATGCTTTTGTTGGTCTAGGAGATCTAGTGTTGCATCAGGTGGGAATTTCTCTTCATCAATGCAAGCCATCATACATCTATAACTTAAAGTATTAGAGAGTAGTTAGGGTTCAAAAAAGTTAAGGGATTTGCCTCTAATTACAAAGCTAGTAATAGTTGGAGGCAGAATTTGAACCCTTGGTGCTCCTAATTCTAAGTCCAATACTATCTAATATCCAGGTTGCCTCTCGTTGCCCCAAGATATTAATTAAAAAATGTATAGTAATCTTCCTCTAAAGTGTTGATTACTGATTACTGTCAAAAGTAAGAAATAAGTGGACTTGGGAAAATGCTCTGTGTCAGAAGAACAAATCCTATTTTCCTAAACAGTAAGGTAAATAAATCCATTTCACTCGGGCACAAACTTGATAAACTTCTCAAATATCTAAGAGTTCTGCTATTTTTTTCAGCAATGATTTTATACAAGATGCCTGTTGAGATTTTCATAACCAAAAGTATGAATGCTATTGCCAAATAGACTTTAGCATATAATCTAGTGTAAAATTTATCACAGGTCATTTAAAATAACCTGAAAAAATAAATGTAGAATAACAGTTTCATATTATATGCAGCTGATGCTTCATTATTAATTTGATTGCATTTAAAATGTGCTAATATGCAAAGTAATCTCAGTCATTAGAGCAAATTAGTTTAATTCTTTTGGAGATGTAAAGAAAATAGAGATAAGATGTGTTGATGAAACCTATTTGAAATATATAAGTAAGAAGAATGAAGAACCCTGTAGTCATATTCTATTCCAAACTGCACAAGCTTACTCTCAAAGAAAATATTATATTGGCTACTACAAAATTATCTCAGAATACTTCACAGAAAACTTTCCTGCCCTAATTATGCCCCTATGATCTCAGAAATTGAGCCTGAGAATTGGGCTCAAAAATAGCAAGATATTTAGTGTTTCAAGTACAAAAATACCTTGCCTAATTGTAACACAGCCAGCCATCTGGAAGCCTCATTTATCTGGCAACATCCAAGAACTAGAAGAAAATAAGGTTTAGCGCAACCAAAACAGATGCTACAGATCTGTATATACTAAACCTCATGTACTTTACTGATAGAACAACCTTGATTTTTGCCATACTTTTGGCAAAAATGCCAAAAACTATTTGCCATGCTTTTTTTTAGCACATTTCTAAAGAGTATGGTCTCGGGTCTATAAACCCATCAGAAACAAGGGCCAGCAAAATGAAAGTAGGGAGAATATTATGACTGAACAACAGAGAAGTGAAATCTTGATATTGTAAAGATAGAATTAACTCTTTTTACCTATTTTAATGTAACCTATCAGCAACCTTTAACTCAAATCAATCATAAATTCAAAATACCCCTACTTAACATTTAAGTCAGAGAATTCACAAGTCACTTACTAGAAAAAATCCTCACCTCCAAAGGGTACTGATGTAATAATAAAGAGAACCTTTGATGTTTAATAGAGAGGAGAAAGAGAAAGTCTATGTGGTGAGTCTCTCTTCCAAATCTCATCCTTACACTGGGTAGTGCTAGGCAAATTGACAGACTGCATTTGGTTTCTGTGAAAAGGGGTAAAGACAGAAAATGACGTGGAAAAAAAGGGGTATAAAAGAAGAGACCAACATGGTCTGGAGGCTTTCCTTCCTTGGTTTTTGGAGAGACTGGTTCCTCGGAGAGACCCTTCCCTTGGAATCTGCATCAGTGAATAGAGCTGAAGAGATAAACTTTTCCTTGGAGTGACTCTGCATTGGTGGAACTCTGGCTAGACACTGGGACTTCCGGCTGAGGACTACAGGGAAATCCATGTGGAGATCGGGACTTGGGGAAGCTCTTACTGGGTGCTGAGTTGGACTTCACCAGAGCAGCATTTAGGGCTGGTGGCCTAGAACAGGCTTTATCTCCTTCCTACATTTCCCACTTTCACTATCTCTACCTAGTTGTAAATAAAAATTGCTAACAATTTCTTCAGACTTAAGGGCTAATATTTAATAAACGGTTACCACAATCTCACTTTATAACTCTCATATTGAGTCAAACCCAATTTTAATTCTTACAATAGAAAAACAGATGCAGGAACTAAAAGCACAGAAAAGTTAAGTCATTTAGTGTACACACCAATAAGTCTGATGATGTCACTGTAACTTAATGCAATAGTGAAAATGTTCGTTATGATGCTGTCACCTAGAAAAGTTTAAATGGCATTCAGTAAGACATTCTGCTTATTAAGGCAAGGAGATTTTGGTGCAAAATTGAATTTTTCAGTATTGGTAACTAAATAAATATTTCTTATCTATCTGGAAATTAGAGCCATGAAGAACATTCATTTTTTTAACAACTCGTTTCTTGAGGATTCCAGCTAGCCACAGTTTGCTCTTATTATTAGATATTAGATAGTTATCATGGAAAAAAAATCTAACTTTATGTGTTAATGTGGTTTATTATTAATGCAATATCTTGATTGGTTCAAGTCTTGGTTCTGACATTTTCTAGCTATAAATCCACAGGCAATGCCCCCAAGATATTCTAGAAGACATAAATAATTGAGCATCTATTTATCATTGGAGGGAGATTCTACATTAGTAGTTCCCTGTGCTGATGTCTCAGGTGTGACCCTCCCACTTCCCCCAAAAAATATTAGTAGAATCCATAGATTTTTAAATCAAATCTTCCTGATGGAAATAATGTAAAATGTTGCCTCTTACACAAGAATGGCAAGGTGAAGTGATGAAGTAACCACTTCATACTTAGGATAGGCCCAGAATTTTTCACTAGTTAGACACCTGTTTCCTTTGACTCTAGCTAGATTCCTGCAAGAAGCAGCTAAGTGAAAAACAGTCTAGTCGCCTAAAAGAATACAGATAACTCAGAAAAGATATCTATTACCTTCTTCAACAATGGGAATACATGTACTTTAGCTTGAGTGATTATAGAATAGTATCAACCAGCACCTGCTGGCAATATTGTCTGACTATTGGCTGAAAATGAGAACTTGAGTAAAATATATTTTGACAAAACTTAGAATCAATTTCTAGGAAGTTTTAATGTTTATCATCATCTTAGGAGCAATATATCTTTCCTCTGGTGAGAGAAAGAGCTTGCAAGTTCTCTAGTGATGGTTAAGTAGCTTTAAATATTCAAATAGTGGTGATTCTTTGAAAGGCTTTTTGACTGAATGCCATGAGAACTTACCTGAGGGAATATTGGTGCCATTAATAGTGAGATGAGCAAATGGATGGGTCTCAGATCTGCTTTTCCTGGAGACATCTAACCAAGGATCCATCATAGCTAGAGATGAAAGAAGCCAGATTAGCTCTAAGAACATTAATCCATCAGGATGTCAAATACCAAATTGACCAGTGCTCACCTTTCTCTGCCCTTGCATTCTCTGTCCTAGCCATAAGCTTTAGCTCCTAGAAGCAAAAGAATAAGGCAAAGTTTTAATGCAATAGTAATATTTTGCATTTGTGCATTGTCTTATAGTCTGAAGTACTTTTACATAAGTTCTTTATCCCATCAGGTCCTCACCACAACCTTGTACAGCAATCTATTTGCTAAAACATGATTGTCTTTTGTATATGTGGGCAGAATACAAGAATTCAAGGGTACAATGATGAAATGTTTCTTTCTCATCAAACTATATTAGTTGTATGTAGTGCTTATACTTCCATGACTAGCTATGTGTTTGATTGGATAAATTCACCAAAGAAAATGACTTGGCTATTCTGAGAAAACTATACGATGCCTGCATACCAACACAGGGCATTACAAACTATTCAAGCTAGTGGGGGTGGGGGGGAGACAGCGTTATTTATAAAACAAGGGGTAATTGAAGCATAATTAAAAACAGTCAGCAGGTACACAAATGGAGAGAAGATTAACCAGGAAAATAACAATTACACGGAATATGTTGTTCTCTTAAATCTTTGGGGGAATACTTTTTATGTCCATTTCATTAGAGCACATTGCGGGTTATACCAGTTGTGCGCAGCCCACAGAGAAGAGAATGATGGTCAACAACCAGTGGTTAATTTTTTTTTTAATCACAGTGCATTAAAAAGTACTACACAGAAGTGTGGGAGCTTTTAGAATGCCTATAATTAACTTAAATTATTGCTGCAAATAAAAGTTCAGAAATACAGGCCAAAGAAAGGAAGTGCACTGGGTCCAAAAGAGGATGGGTATTTGCATTTCAATCCAAGGATACTACTTTATCAAAGCCACCCAGGGACCTCTCCTAGATGCCCTGTTAGTCAAGTCATTAAGCACTGGATTTGCACATTGAAAGTAGTAATCCTAAATCCTTTAGGGAACAGCTGGAAATTTTTTCCTCATTTGAATCCAGACCTTCTAAATGATAACTGACTTCATGTTATCTTGAGAGAGCACATAATCTCTGTGACTTAGTTAAACTATCTATTAAATCAGCATGGCTAATTCATTCATGCCAATCATTCGCCAGGATGTTCATTCAAAATATGAGATATAAAAATACCAGGTCAAATGTTCTGCAATGAAATTAGAATATCCGTATATAATTCCATTATTAAGCATCGGCAATAACCACAGCCTCTAAAATTACAAAGTTGGAAGGTATCTGAAGGAAAAATTTATTCCATTCCCTTGACCTTGAGCAAGAATATAACATGTTATCTCAGAGAGATGAGACTCTATTCTATTTTTAAAGACCCCTCTTGAGGAATCACACAGTCTTGCTAAGAAACCCAATATAGTGTTTTAAATGAATAACCATCACATTTTACTTTAGAAACCCTAAGGTCGAAATATTCATTCTGAACCACTGGTTTGCCCTGCTCCACCTGAGATCTAAGTCTTTCCCCAGATCTTTAACAAGCTCTTCTGTAATCCCTAAGCTTCTTCTCTCACTTCCCACTGGGCATGGAATTGTACAATTTCTTCATTTTTACCCTTGGTGAAATTCTACAAGGTCTGATTTTACATCTGCTTCTTTAACTGATGATGCCTCTTATGTGTGTAGTCACAGCACTAGAAATTAGGCATAATTCAAGCATATCAATACATTTTATATCAGATAACCCTTGGGAAGCCACTACATTTCGTAGCTCATTAAAAATCAGATTCTTCAATATTTAATGCATGTCTTTGGATACTTAATTTTCCATAAATACATACAGAAATTTTGGAAATGCTTTAAAAGTCAGTGGAATATTCCATCCTGGGTAGATTTAGGAGGCGAGTAACACTCTCTAGTCTTTCACCTCTTGGTCACCTCTAAGTTCACACACTTAACAACAGCTCAGAGGTAGGATAAGTTGAGTGTCATAATATCATAATGCTGCAATGGGCTGGAAAAAGAGAGGTCATCCATTGCAACCTCTTCATTGGATAAATGAGGAAACTGAGGCTTAAGTTTTATTCTAGTTTCTAGTGGGAAGGTATGTAATAGATAGAAATACAGAATGATAGTCTCAAGTTACTGATAAGCTAAGCCAAGAAGAGCCTCCGACTCATAACCTATGATGGTGGTACTTCCAAATGAGGGCTAGAAGCTTGTGATGTCATATCCATATTCTATGGATAAATAATGGAATTTCAGTAACTAGCACACCTCAATAGTACTTCTAATATGTACAAGGTTGGGGAGAGGGGAATTAGGAAAACTTTAGAATCAGTAGAGTACCAAGTCTGAAGTTGGGAAGACTCATCTTCGTGAGTTCAAATCCAACTTCAGGCACAAGCTGGGTAAGTCACTTAACTCTGTTTTGCCTCAATTTCCTCAACTGAAAAATGAGATGGAGAAGGAAAGAACAAACCACTCTGGTATCTTTGCCAAGAAGACCCCAAATGGGGTCACAGTTTACCAGACATGACTGAAATGAACAACAACAAAGAATCTCTAAGCCCTCATAAGGTAAGCTTACTAACTAACCTAAATATGGGAACAATAACAAAAACAAAAGCTTTTACATAACATTTTAAGATTTACAAAGTGCTTTTAAGCTATTATCTCATTTGGTCTTCACAACAACCCTGTGAAGTAGGTGCTATTATTATCCCTATTTTACAAATGAGGAAAACTAAAGTCAACAGAAATTAAATGACTTGATTAGGCATTTGAGGTTAAATTTGAAGTCAGACCTCCCTAATTCTAAACTGGGGGTTCTATCCACTGTCCCACATAGCTGGTTTCATGTGAATAGTTATATACAACTATATAAAAATATACCAATACAACTATAGAACACTATTTTAGAGATAAAGATATAATATATGTATAATAAGTACAATATAAATATGTAGATATAAATAACTGGTGAAATAGTAATTGCTCATAAAAAGCCCAAGTTAATATATTAAAAATTACAAGAGTCTCTGAATTATTTTATTTGTTATTAAACTAGCAAAGGATTACTTTATAGAGCTAGGAAATTCTAAAATTTCATCTAAAAATGTTAAGAATTTCAAGGGAAATAATTTTTTTAATGAGAAGAAAGGAGGTCTAGAAGTACTAAATATCAAATTATACTACAAAGCAGTAATCATCAAAATTATTTGATTCTGGCTAAATACTAGAGTTTTATTGGTATAGCTAATTAAGCACACAACATATAGAAGCAAACAGAGATAGGAGCCTAGGGTTCAATAAACACAAAGACTCCCAACTATTGACATAAGGACTCCATAGTTTAACAAAAACTGCCAGGAGAACAAAAGCAATATAGAAACCAAGTGTAAACCAACATCTCATATCATATATAATAAGATAAGCATCAAGGTCACATCATAAATTAAAGAAGCAAAGTAGAAAGTACTTATGGCTAGAAGAAGCGCTCATGATTAAATAAGACATAGGGGGATCACAGAAGATAAAATGGAAAGTTTTAACTCCATAAAATTTAGTTGTTAGGGGCAGCTGGGTAGCTCAGTGGATTGAGAGCCAGGCCTAGAGACAGGAGGTCCTAGGTTCAAACCCGGCCTCAGCCACTTCCCAGCTGTGTGACCCTGGGCAAGTCACTTGACCCCCATTGCCTACCCTCACCAATCTTCCACCTATAAGTCAATACACAGAAGTTAAGGGTTTAAAATTTAAAAAAAACATTAGTTGTTTTTGTACAAATGAAATAATTATAAAATTAAAAGAGAAATAGATAAGTAGAGAAAAAAATCTTTGCGTAAATTTTTTATGATAAAAGTTTCATGTCAAAGATACATAAAGAACCAATTCAAATTTGTAAGAAAAAGAGCCATTCACTAGTTGATAGCAAATGAATGAATTTTTCTCAAGGGAAGAAATCCAAGCTATCACTAACCATATGAAGAAATGCTCCAAATCACTAATGGTAAGAAAAATGCAAATTAAAACAACTCTGAGGTATCATCTCACACCCATCTGATTGGCAAATTTTACAAAAAAGAAAAATGACAAATGTTGGAGGAATTGCAGAAAAGCAGGTATACTAAAGCACTCATGAATTACGAATTGATATGTAGAAGTACTAGAAAATAATTTGGTACAATACCACCCAAATTACTAAACTAGGTATTCCCATTGACCCAACAATACCACTGCTGGGCTTCTACCCTAAAGAGAATGAAGAAATAAAGGACCTATCTGTACAAAAATAGTTATAGTAGCTCTTTTCTTGTAGTAATAAAGAACTGAAAATTAAGAGAGTTGAAAGTATGGAATATGAATGCAATAAAATAATATTGTGGCAAAAGAATTCAAGAAATGGATGGTTTCCAAGAAACCTGGGTAGACTTGCACAAACTTAAATAGAGCTAAACCAGGAGAACTATTTATACTATAACAAAATTGTACAAACAACTTTGAAAGACAAGAACTCTGAGAAATGCAGTGTCCAGCCAGAGGATGGTCACTGACATCTGACCAAAGAGGAAGCATACTAACCCCCTTCTGTCACAAGAATTAGATTCAAGGTGGAGAGAGCCATATATGTGGATATGAACAGTGTGGGAATTTTTTTTGACTGTGCATATTTGTCATAAAAATTTTGTTTTTCTTTCTCTTATGGCAAGATAGGGGTGATAGAGAAAGAAAATGAATGACTGCTACTTGACTAAAATAAATGCAATATATTTTGTAGCTCAACTAAACACATACTAATAACATGATATAAACTTTTAAAAGACTTTTGCTTACTTTCAGAATGGTATTATCTTATGTTTAGTAAGCCCTAGCGAAACCTAAAGCTATATGAAATTCTCTCTTTGGCAATTCTGCAAAACTACTGCTCAGTACTGTCCGTACTCTATTTTTTTACTTTCCTTACTTTTTACCAATTTAAAGTTTTATTGCATATATGAATCCAGCTTAAGAATTTCAATAAAGAAAAAAAAAGCATATTTGGTCTTATATTGTTTTCTCAAGGGATTCTTAACTTGGGGCCCAAAGCCTTAAAAGAAATATTTTCATAACTGTATGTAAATATAATTAATTACTTTTGTAATTTTATGAATTTTATTTTATGCCATAAAAACATTATTCTCAGAGGGAAATCTGTAGGCTGCACCAGATTGCCAGATTTTAACTTAAAAAAAGTTAAAAAACAGCCCCTGGATTAATCAAAGGGTTCTTTGAAGTTTCTTTAAAAAAAAAATCACATTGTGGGCATTGTCATTGAATTTTAGAAGCTGTCTTTGAATGAATAATATACTGCTTAAGTGCAATGCTTTTATATAATAGTGAGGAAGGTGGAAATGCCACAAAGAACATTCCCAGCCTCTTACATCTCTATGAATAAATAACTCAGGTATAGAAAAAAATGCCTATAATTCATCTTTATTTAAATTTAGCAAATATAAATTATTTAAATTTTTTTAATGTATTTAAATTTAAATTCAGTGAATAATTTTTAATTGGTCAGTTGTTTTTTTAATCTTTTGTTAAACATCCTGTGCAATTCCATATCATTACTCTTTCAGGTCCCTGATATTTATAGATTTGCATCAAGTAGGGGAGTCTGTCTTTGAAGCAGGATCCTGCAAATAGCTTCAGGTATAGGAAAGGGACAGTTTCCAGGTGGAAGAAGCCAAGCAAACGACACCCCTGCTGTCTCATCTTTCTTGGCAAAGACCTCTATACAACTGCTGTGGCTACACTGCCCACAATGCCATGCTATCCAGGAAGACTAAGCTGCCCATTTTCTATAATGGCAGCCTATTTTGGCAGCTATATTGTGTTACATGCAAGAGACTAAACCTGGTACAGGTATGACTATCAAGTAAGCCAATAGCTTCCCAAGAAAATCAGCATCATTACTTCGAGGCATTCCTTCAACAAAATTAATGGGAATAAATGACACACTGTGGATAGAATGGCCAATGCTCTCAAGTTCATGACTGGCAATGTCAGCAGAAGAAGGATGCTACTGCTGTTAAAAAAAAAACAAGCATAATTTTGGTTTACTAATCTATGACAGTTTCCACTTAACCCTTAAAATCTGATAGGAATAGTGTCTTGGCAGGCAGCCTAAGAAAACAGCTGCCAAGTCAAAAACTACAGGTCTTCCTCTGACACACCGCCATCTTGTGGCAATTCTCTATTATGATAAGGATGTGGAATAAACAGCCTATTTTTATTTTCTCAAGCTGAAAAATGCCTTTCCTTGCTTTTCAGCCCTGGGAGGTGAGAGAGAGAAAAAGGGAGAGAAACAAGAATCATGTAATCATGGGGAAAAATGCATTTCCTTCCCCATCCCCAAAGTCTAACAAAAAGCTCAGGAACACCCCAATGGGAGTGGTGGGAGGCAAGGAAGATTTTGTATAGTTTTAATTGATATTTTTCTTTCTATGAGCAGTAATTTTTCACTTCACTTTTCATTTCACAACCCTTCACTTAATAATAATAATAATAATAAAATCTATTTGAAGGTATACAAGGGACTTTGTGTTTTTAAATAACTCATAACTTCTGTCTTAGAATTGATACTGAGTAATGAATAATAATAATTGAAGGCATACAAGGGACTTTGTATTTTTTTTAAAACCATAACTTCTGTCTTAGAATTGATACTAAGTAATGACTTGGGATACTAAGTTCCGCCCCCCCTCCCAAAAAGAAAAACCACATACATTTACTCTCTGAGTCCTGACGTGGAGCCCAAACTTTTAATTTTCTTCTTTTCCAAAGCCATATTTATTATTGATATAAATATTTCAATTTTAAGAGTTCTCCTTTCATAAATGGGTACCCAGAAGATCTAAATCAATATGCTTTCAGCTGCCTCTCATTAATTCATCCATAATCTGACATCTAAGAACCTTAAGTTTAATTCTCAAAAAAATATGATGAAAAATGTTCAGCCACCTGTTCTAATGATTGGGTTAGAAAAGTTCTAATGGGCACAGTGGCTATAGAGAGCTGGATCTGGAGTTAGGAACTAATTCAACTAAATCAACTATTCAAACTTGGCCTCAAATACTTACTAGCTATGTGACCCTAAACAATTCATTTTACCCTGTTTATCTTAATTTCCTCATCTGTCAAATGAGCTGGATATGAAAATGGTAAGCCATTCCAGTATCTTGGCCAAGACAACTCCAAGTGGGGTCATAAAGAGTCAAGAATGTCTGAAAAGGTCTGAATAACAATAAAAAGTTCATATATGTATATGAAAATCTAATATCTAATATATTTATGTATTTTATACATGGAAATCTAAAGGAAAACCTTTGGACCCTTTTTTAAGCCCATGGAACAGGAACTGGCAAAGCCCATTGGGCAGGGTAGATTGTGGGGAATATGAGAATCCACAAGGATTTCCTTTTTTAAAGGTAGCTCTCGTTATTTAGCCCAGGCTGGAAGTGTAGTAGAACCTCTCAGCCTACTCCCAATACTAGTCAACTTAAGAAACTTAAATCTGATCCATTTTTTCAACCTGAGTTGATTTCTCCTCTTAAACAGCCTGGTAGACCATCCCTCCCAGGGGCTTACCATAGGGATGCAAGGCACTAATATAAATCAAATTTCAAAAGAAATCAAAAGCATATCCTGCCTAGGGGAAGGGAGGGAGAGTAGAGGTCTAGTTCTCTAAACTAGATCTGGATACATGAAGGCTTTACAAAAAAAAGTTACTCTGTTTAATATAACTAAATGTTTTCCCACATACCTTCCCTTCTTCTGAATAGTACTGAGAACTTTGCTGCGGGTCATTTAAACATTTACAGTAAATTATAAACCTCCCTTTGCAAACCCAGCTGTATCACTGTCTGAAAACAAAATTTTGACACTCTTCCAACTTAGTAGTGAATATTATTTAATCTTAAGCTCTGGTTGTGTTCTTGAGATAAAAATAATAATAACGCATGTAAAAAAAATAATCCTCCCCTACCACTGCAAGACTTTCCTACTTTAAATATTCCTAAGGAAGTCAAGTGTCTAGTGTCTCCAAGTTGGGTTTTTCCTTCTAAAAATCCCAGTGTGCTCATGAAGGCACAAGGACGCGCACAAACCAGGCGGTGCCTCTCAATCAGAGTCCTGAAAAAGTCATTTGTACAACCAGATGCTTCTGAAGCCACTGTCACTGGCTCATAGCTCATCGCTGGGGTCTCAGGTGATTGCCTCCCTCTGCGATACCAGTAGCAGCTGCAGGGACATCTGGTTAGAGGAATTAGGATTTAACACCCCAATTGCCAGCTATATCACAGGGCACAGCCACTTGTTAACATATGCAACACATTCATTTTAACATCTTAATGATGCCATATCACTAATTCTTCTACAACCTTGTGACAAGCCTAGTGTATTAAGATTGCCAATCAGCGGAGAGTTGCTAGCATGACTGTTATACGTTGGTTGTTTCTGAAAATGGGAATAGCCAATTCTTTATAAGCTCATTGATTTGGGAAAAAGCCGCCACACAAATATCCCCAATACAAAACTGACTAGGTTTCCATACTCCCTAATTCCTCTCCAGCCATAAAAGAAATCCTCAATGCTGCTACTATGGTTATATATTTTATTATATTAAATTATATTTATAATATATAATTATTTGTGGCTATATTACTTATATATTTATGTTATTTGTGTTTATGGTATATGATTTATATACTTATATATTTTATATATTTAATTATATATTATAACAATATATAGCATNAATCAATGGTTTTGGTTTTTTTCCCAGTCTTTACCTTTCTCAATCTTCCTGACACATGTGATGCTCCAGACCATCACATTCATTTTGACATTCTTTCTTTCTTACATCATCTACTTTTCTTTTATTTAACTTTCTACCTCAATGCTCTCATCAATGAACATAGCTTCAAATATCATCTCATGTAGATGACACCAAAATCCGTATTTTCAGTCCTAATTTCTGTCATGAGCAAAATTCCTTAACAAATAATAAAATTAATATAATATATAAGTATATTATATATTATGTAATAATATATAAAAGAATATAAGAAATATATAGAAATAGAATATAAAATAATATAATTAATATAATATCAATATAAATAAAATAATTAAAATGACAATATATACATAGACATATAAATACATATGTAGTGTTTTAAGGTTTGTAAAATATTTTACATTTGTTATCTTATTTGATCTTCACAAAAACCCAAAGTAAAGTATTATTTAACTTTCACTTGATTTCTTCTTAGCACTTTAAGTGCTTTTTTAAAAAATGAATTCATATTCTTCCTTCCTTAGCTACTCCCTCTCCTGCCCACTAGCTTTCCCTTCTGAGTGCTCTATGACACCATAATTTTCCTAAACCACTTATACTCAAAATATTCAAGCCATCCTAAACTCCTCTCCCTTCCTCACATCCAATCAGTTATCGATCCTTGTCAATTCTTCCTATTTAATGTCTCTCCCATCCATCATCTCTTTTACATTCCCTGTAACACCAACCTAATCTGGACCTCACTGCCTCTTACCAGGTCCAAAGACAGTTTTCTCTATTGATCTCCACATCTTCAGACTTCTTCCCTCGAAGCAAAACTGCACAATAATTTCCAATATTCTTAAAGCATAGTTCTTATTTAAAAAATTCTTTGGATCCCCCCACTCTCTTATTGAATAAAGTAAAAAGAGATTTCCTACTAAAATGAGCATTCACTGACATCTCCCACTGCTTCCCTGAATGTACTTAATTTTCACTATAGTTATACAAGATTACTGACTCCTGCCCAAATGCATCTCATAACAGGTTGCAACCTGCATTAGTAGTGAGTGTCCATACTCACACATTTGAAATATTGATGTAAGGTCTTCTTCGAAGCTGTTAACTAGCAAGGACAATTTTCCAGTGTGAAAGAAAAATATTTCTGTATTTTTCTCAGTGCTAAAACTTTCCTGAAGTAATAGATGTATATGTTAATTCTATATTTGACAAATATACATCTCTATTTCAAGGTAAAACTTATGAATACTAAAATCCTGGATAAAAAATGTGGAGTTCTAAATATTCTTAATATATTTGCAAGAAAAATACATTTATGGAAGGGATTCTGGGTAACATAAGGATAAACCTACCCCTTTCTCTGAGGTGAGTCATTCCTGAATAAAAAAAATTATATGCTATTACTCCAGTATTAAATTTGTTTCTCAGAGTTCTACATTTTAATACAAAGTATTAACGAATTATCTCAACACAAGGCCAAGTTCTTCTCAAAATAGTTTTTCCCCTACTAAAATGAATCTGACATCTACATATCCTCCAACACTACACAAATATAGCTGTTTGCCCTGTGGGGAAAATATAGCAATAGTCGGGAACTGTACAGTACTGAAGCTTATTTAGATCAAGCGAGGTGAGGTTGTATTCAAACACTAGGAGTTGGCACAGTCATAACACTGAGTGAGTCAAATTTGAACCCACTTTTTTTTTTTTTTTGCATGAGCTCAAGATTATTTAAGTCTGGGTTTCTTATATTCTTGCTTGACTTAGTGCTTTCCTATTTTTCTCTTTGGATCCCAACATCGATATCTTTCTCAAACATGCCTCTAGCCCTCTCCTCCTGGTTATGTTGAGAAGCTAACTCTCTGGCCCAGGATGATTTTCTGCTTGCTTTTGCCCCATATGTCCAAGACTTGTTATGGCTTTAAGATGACTATTCAGCCAGTCACACAAAAAGTCTTCCATGAAGGACTCTTGACTCTGTGTAGCCTTTGGCCAAAAGGTACTAAGAAAACAGTTCATGCGTTATCACGCTTAGTAAGGAATTATTCCAGACTATGGGTTACCATTTTGGAAAGTGATCACCAAAGGTACCATTTCTCAGCTAGAAAGTTGCTGACTTAAAAGTGCATCTTTAAAAATAAATGTTTGGTACATATATAAGGGCTGAAGAATGCAGTGGCCTTGTTTTCATAAAGTAAAATGATGCCCTTCTTGGCAGTGCTATGGGCAAGCTGGGAATAGAAAATTAGTTTTTATTGTTTAACCTTCATCGTTTAAATGAGGAAGCTTCTGCTACAGTTAAAGGTCCCCTTGAGTTTTCATAAAGTAGTCTTATGACAGCAATATTAGTCTTCATAAAGAGGCCAATTTTTAAAAATGTCTTAAACTACTATGTTCTTTTAAAAGACTAGTCTCGAGTCTAGGCAGAATAACTGTAGCTTAGCAACTGAGACTAAGATATTTCCCATATCTGGACCCTAAAAGCCATTTGACAAAATGGCTAGCTGAATGGGGAGTGACTCTACTAGAGAAATTTCTGGCTTCTTGGAATCTTGCTCCAAGAAAGAAAAAGATATACATGCACCCTGAACTGATAATGGACAGCTAGGTAGCACAGTAGACAAAGCACTAAGCCTGAAGTCAGGAAGACTCGTCTTTGTGAGTTCAAATCTGGCCTCAGACACTTACTAGCCCTCTGACTCCAGGCAAGTCATTTAACCATATTTGGTCCAGTTTCTTCATCTGTCAAATGAGCTGGAAAAGAAAATGGCAAACCACTCCAGTATCTTTGCCAAGGAAATTCTAAATGGTGTCAAGAAGAGTCAGATACCATCAGAATGACTAAACAAATAAAAGGGGCAATGGACTATCTGAAGCCAGAAAGAGATGGAGGGGTAATAACTTCAGAGAATTCAAAGCACATTATAAGAAGCAATTCTAACATCATAGAACCAGAGGAGTTTAAAGCTGGAAGTGACTAGAGATTATCTAATGTAATTTCTTCATTTCATAAATGGGCAAACCAAGGAGAAGTCCAGTGTCTTCACTGAAGTCACAGAACTAGAACTAGTTCTAATAAAAACCAGAAGAATTATCCAAATTTCCCAAGTTCCAGATACAATTAACATTTATAATGCTTTCACATATCCATGGAGTTTTACCTTTTATGAGGCACTTTGCATACATTACCTCTGACCCACTAGTATCACTAATCCTATCTCACAATAAGGAAACTGAGGCACAGAGAAGGCAATAGTTGCAAAGAGGACAAGCAGTACAAAAACTGATGTCTTCTGTCTCCAAGCCCTGTGTTGCTTTTTTACCATGGAAGAAAGACATCTTGCATGGGAACTAGGTTCGAAAATCTATACATAAATTTTTTTTGAAATCCCACAAATTACTTTTTTTCTGAAGGACGTATTGAATGACCACTGGCATATTGGAAGAGTATACATAAAGGAAATCAATAATCAGGATTTGAAACTCCAGGATAAGGATTTCTAAGCTGAAAGGGTAAGGTCAAATTGACTAAAGATGGGGTCAAGATGTAAGGATAAGGCACCTTCCACAGTTCCCATTTTTTGCAAGAGTCCCGTAAAGTTGAGAATTGACATATAGCAGATTAGGAAGGACTTCCAGGTCTTCATTTTCATGCCCCTTTATTCCTATGGTATATATTTACTAAATCGAGTAGTTAGGTGGCACAGCAGATAGAGTACCAGACTTGGAGTCAAGAAGATTCATCTCCATGAGTTCAAATCTGGCCTCAAACACTTCCTAGATGTGTGACTCCAGGCAAGTCATTTAACCTTATTTGCCACAGTTTCTTCACCCATAAAATGAGCTCGAGAAGGAAATGGCAAGTCATTCTGGTATCTTTGACAAGAAAACTACAAATAGTGGTAGGAAGAATCAGACATCATTGAAATGGCTCAACAGCAACAACATAACATTTACTGAGTAGAATGGCAGGTGGAATTTCTGCCCTAAATTGGGTGTACCATTTGCCTAGGAGACATGAAAATCTGAGCTCAAATCCCTAGTCTATGGCATCAGGAGCCATCAATTCAGACTCTTATTAGCTGGAAGACCTTAGGCAAGTCACTAAAACTTTATCACAAATTTTCTTATATGTAAAATGGAAATAATAGTACCTACCTTGAAGGGATATTGTGAGATCAAGCGAAATAATATATGTAAAGTACTTGGCAAACTTTAAGATGCTATGCAAATGCTAGATAGAATCATTATTTCTCTCTTCTCTATCTCTGTATCGCTTCTCTTTATTGCTGTGCACATATATTTGAATTCACATAAATTAAATGTGCAAATAATGTGGCCTCACTGTATTCAAGAGTGTTTCTTTGCATCTAAAATTTAGGCTAACAAAGATATGCAACCAATCCTAGTGCACCTGGTGTATTCTTGATCCAAAACAAAAAGAGAGAAGTTGTCCCCTCTGAGAAACAAAGAGCACCAGACCCCAGAGCAGGTTCACAGCCCTCAATGAGCTTTTAATAGCATTTCTAAGGTGGCCACATCTGATCACTAAAACACCTAAAGACTTCTTTACTACAAAAACACTAAGAACACAGATCAAAATCTTAAATTATCCATTTTCTATTATGGCCTCCTGAAATGATTCAGTTCTTTATCAAGCATCGGTCTCTAGCCTGGAGGGTCCTGTGCCCAGGACAAAGGAAGCCAAATTTAAGAACCAGTCAAAGGGCATGTTAAATACTTCAGTAAAGTAAAAGGGCAACTACGTGGTACAAAGGGATAGGGTATTGGTCCTTGAGTCCAAATCTGACCTCCCATATTTACCCAGCTGGGTAACCCTGAGCAGGTCACTTAGCTTCTCCTGGCCTCAGTTTCCCCATCTGTAAAATAAGGATGCTAATAATAGTATCTACCCAAGGTTGCTGTGAGAATAGAAGTGCCAGGGAAGGTGTCCCAAAAATATTGGTACACTTTTAAGTTTTAATATTAAATTTCAATAATTTAAAAGTATACTAATATCTTGTGTAATGATGGGACATGCTGTATAAATGCTCATGATCAGTGTGCCTTCCCATTGTGTAAATAGAATTAGCTCTAGTCCATTCTGTAGTCAAAACTCTACCTACCTGAGATGAGGTCATTCCCACCTCCATACCTTAATCTCCCTCTTAACACCACCCTGTTAAAAGAAGAAGTCTTCGGGGAAGTCTAGAACCCCCAAGTTCCCTTGTCTGGGTAAGACCAATTGTCATGGCCCAAAGCCTCTTCTGGATGATGGTGCTTGGTACCCACATGCAGACTCCCTCCCTCCAGTCTGGAGGGCTCTGCTGGACACAGTCGAGAACCCTATAAAGACCCATGCCTAATCTCATCTACCTTCCCCAACCCTACCCCCCATGAGCTCATCCCTTCTTAGTGGAACTATTTCTCCTCAATAAAACTTCCTTGATTTACTTCCTCTCTGCTGCCTCTGTTCTTCCTCACTGAGAACTCAAGAATCCCACATCTTAACTCAGACTGAATAAAGACAACAGGGTAACTCACCACAGGTGCTAAATAAATGCTTAGTGATGGTTTGAAAAGGTTTGCCACCAATTCACAGGCTAAGTTGACTGTGGAGCTTGATGGATTCCCTAGAACAATGACACCCTTTCCATTAGATTATACATTTGGTTTCCAAGTTACATAAGCTATACCCCTCATGGCTATACTCCTCTCCAAGAAGAATTACAATTAGGATAAGCCATCCCATCACTGAACATCATGCTTATGCCCCAATGCTTAACCTAAGAGATCTTAGGCTGCATTTAGAAGGGGTGTCAGAGCCAGTTTTCTCAGAAGAGCAGGTTGTTAAATCTTCATTATGAACATTTAAATCCCAGAAACTGGCCATTAATTCAAATGAGGACTTGCTTTTTTTTTTCACTTGTAGGCTAGAGAAAGTGATAGAGATGTTAATAATGCAAACTAATTTTGAAAGCATGTTTTGCATTTGGAGAGAGGATTGTTAAAACATTTACCAGCACACCCCGGACTGCTTTCCAGAATTTCTCATTTCTGTGTGCCTCATTTTTCTTCGATCCTTAATGTCTTTCCCTTCCCCTGGATTATTGCCATTTGCATCAGGATGACTATATCCTACACACACACACACACACACACACACACACACACACACACACACACACANTGACTATATCACACACACACACACACACACACACACACACACACACACACACACACATACAGAATTCCTGAAACACATCCCTTTTGTACATGCTCCTGTCTTCTCTTTTAACCTTCTACCGAGATGCAAGGCAACACAGCTACACTACTAGGCAAAAATCAATAAGGTGGTAGCTGTGTCGTAGGGGAAAAAATGTGGGTCTTACTTCAACTTTCCCATAAAGACAGCTTTCATAAAAGCTAAATATGATTGGTGTTGAATTTCAGTTCCCAAAAGTGTTATGGCAAAGGACGAAGAAATCCCATTAGAAAACCACTACATGACTAACATCTTGATTTGGGAACACCAGGGCCCCAGAAACTCAAGTTTCTTTGTGGGTTTGCAAGAAACTTCCTTGGGGTATATGCTTTATGTATGCTAAGAGAACAAAGAAAAAAATGGGTGTTTTATTTTCCTTATTCATGTGTGTGTGCATTAACCAATTGGCAAATAAGGGATGGCTTATATCTAAAAGCTCCATTCATTAGAATCACAGAAGCATTTCAGTTCTATAAAGCATTTTATGCCTTCCAAAATTTAATTAATTTCTTATTCACTTCTGAAGCTTGTTTAAACAGGAAAAGATTTCTTAGAAGAGTTTAGATTGGGATGCTGTAATCAATGCAAATGAAGAACATCAAAAAAAAGTTTTATTTGATTAATTCCTCATTTTCTTTTTATTTTAAAGCTCTGGAATTCAGTAAAATTTGAATTTCTGAAGGCAAAATATGTAGGTAACTATCAAAGAATACATTTTGTTGTTGTTGAGTTTATAACTTTGCAACCCCATTTGGGAATCTCTTGGCAATGATACTGGATTGATTTAACATTTCCTCCTCCAGTTTATTTTATAGATGAGGAAACTGAGGCAAACAGAATTAATTAAAGCATGTCTGAGACCAGATTAGAACTCATGTTTTTCTGATTCAAGAACTCACTCTCTCTCTATCCACTGTGCACCCTAGTTGTCTCAAAGAATACAAAGAGATTCTAAATGTATAAGCCTAAAAAGAAACCTTTGAGAATCTCTCAGGTTAAACATTATTATTTATCCTAAGTTTTTTCTGCTCTTTGATATCCAGAATTTCTTTAATCTTTGTATGATAAAAAAAAGACTGAATAGGCATAAATCATAACTCAAGATTTAGCAGAAATCCTTTGGTTTCAATACATCTTGAAGAAAAAATTAAAAAATATATTGGTCCATGTTCCTGCCTCAGAAAATAGAGTAAAGATGAAAATAATTGAATATTTCTCAGATGACAGAAAAACTAGCTAATTCCCAAATTCATGATTCTATATTCATGAGTCATCATTGCACAGAATTTTGGAAATTTTGAGAGATAAAGCTGAATGGTCCAAATCTCATTTTAAAGATGAAGAAAACGAGGTATAGAGAGGCTGTGATTTGGCTAAGGTCACATGAGTAAGGGACATTTTTTGAACCCAGGTCCTTTGACTCCAAAGCCAATATTCTTTGAAATTTTCATAGTGGTTAGTTTTGTGTCTTTGTTTTCTTTAAATCTGTTTTAGTCCTGTTTGCTTATTTCTTCTAAAAGTGAAATAAAGAAAAAAATCCAAAGGAGGGTTAAATGTATAATAGCTTTGGTCCTCTGAACATCCTCCAAGTTCTCCTGTAATTATTTTTAGAAGCATATTGTCTCTGATAAAGGTCTAGACAGACCTGAGCAGGAGTCTCAAGATGTCTTACAGTTGGCCCAATCCACCTATCCAAAGATGCTGAAGGACCCGGTTGAGACAATACAACTTGGTCCAATGGCACCACTGGGAGTGAGGCTTCATTATTTGAAGGCTTGTATAACTCCTACCTACCATAGTGGATTCCACAATCATTCATTATAGCATGACTATAATTCAGCCATGTAGATTACTGTGGTTCTATCGGGCTTAAATTGGAGTTGTCAAGGTCAAGGTCAAAGAAAAGTTAAAAAAAACTTGAAAACTACATGGGCTGAATACTATTGGCGCCCACTTCTCTTAATAGTAATAACACAAGTCATCTAATTTCTTAGCTCCTGTTCTCTCTTCCTTCCTTCCTTCTTTCCTTTCTTTTTCCTCCTTTCTCAAATATGAATAAAAATATCATAGGGTGTATGTTCAGGTGTTTAGCAGTTGTGTCTGACTCTTCATCACACATATCGGTGTCACATGGGCTCATACGGTTTTTTGGTGTACACATCAATTACTTTGGCTCCAGTTGTATAAGTGGAAAGAAGTCTGGCCAACAAGTCTCATATTCCAATAATGATGATAGCTAGAATTTATATAGCACTTTAATGTTTTTATAGAATTTTATGTATGCCTCATGTGATCTTGATAAAGACCCTGGAAGGTAGATGCTCTTGATATTCCTGTTTTACTGATTATAAAGTGAAGGCAGATACAGGTTAAGTGACTGGTACCTAATATTATCCAGTAACGAATAGCTGAGGCTGGATCTGAACTCAAGGCTCAAGGTCCAATAGTCAAGATATTTTGTATTGGAAAGTACTTTTGGATTCTGCCACCCATGCTAATCAAGAATCCCAAAGTACTTTCCATTACAAAATGCCAGGCATCTTTGAGATCCTGGTCCCCTACACAGACCATCTTTTAAAATTATTCTTGAGCTATCTTGTTTGTTTCCCAATGGTGTTACTCAATGTAGGAACAATAACTTACTGCCTGACCCTCTAAACCCAAGTGTCAGTAGTCCTCTAGATAGTGTATCCATAACCCTGACCTTGTCACCAGCCGTGGGTTTTTCATATTTGTTCAACAAATAAATAGATGGCTTCTTATAAGGATAAGGGGTAATGATGAAGGAGGGGTGGGTCTGATGGTCAACTGTCCTTATTGCTATGTAAGGGATGCCTGAACTCATACCCAAACTCGCCACTTCATTCCCTAAGTCAGCAAGATCTGGGAATACTGCCAAATGCTGGAAAGAGAAAAAAGAATGAAAACATTTTATACATTGGATGCCAGATATGTCCTAGGCTTTTTTTAAAATTGTCATAGACTGTTCTAATAGATTTTATAAATTGCAGTTGGCAAGGTTAGAATCACTAAGTGGCTTTTCATATTCTGGGCGAAAGGGGGGAAAAAACCCGGAGAAAACCCAACCACAAATGAAAAAAGAAAAAACAGCACTGCTTGTCTGACCAGAGATGTGCTATGTAAACACTCTTTCACAAGCACATCTGATGTAAAATCGTGTCCAGCATCTGTCGCCAGTGAACAGTTTGATCCCTTCATAATGACTGAGGCAACAATTCTGTGCTCAGACTCCCAAATGAATGTTGCTCAAGGATGACCTTTACATGCACACTTAGAACTGAAATCAAGACACGGACTGAGAGGTAAACTAAAACAAACCACCAGATGTCAAATGTAAAGACCTGGGTTCAAATCATAGCCCTGCCATTTATTGGTGTATGATCATGGGCAAGTAATTCAATTTCTTAGATCCTGTTCTCCCTTCCTTCCTTCTTTCCATTCCTTTTCTTCCTTTCTAAAATATGAAGAAAAATACTTAAACTATCTTACTCATAGGGTGTGTGTTCAGCTGGTTTGCATTTGTGTCTTGACTATTCATGACCCCATTTGGGGTTTTCTTGGTGAAAATACTGAAGTAGTCTGCCACTTCCTTTTCCAGCTCATTCTACATATGAGGAAACTGAGGCAAACAGAGTTAAGTGACTTATAGCTAGTAAGTATCTGAGGCCAGGAATCAAACTCAGGAATATGAATCTTCCTAACTCCAGGTTCAGCACTCTATCCACATACCACCTATCTGCCCCACTCAGAAGGTAATTGTATGGATTAAAATAAATAGTTTTGGGGGCAGCTGGTTAGCTCAGTGGATCGAGAGCCAGGCCTAGAGATGGGAGGTCCTAGGTTCAAATCTGGCCTCAGACACTTCCCAGCTGTGTGACCCTGGGCAAGTCACTTGACCCCCAATGCCTAGCCCTTACCACTCTTCTGCCTTGGAGCCAATACACAGTATTGACTCCAGGACGGAAGGTAAGGGTTTTAAAAAATTTTTAAAAATAAAGTAAATAGTTTTGTTAAAGTGCTTTATAAATGGCAGCTAATAATATAATCTTATAAATATATTCTGAACTTAGCCTAGATTTCATCAGTGAAAAATCTTTTTTTTTTTTGTAATATGTGTGCAAAATTTTATGTAGCTTAATGGCTCTCTCCTACCCCAAATAAATGAGGTATAATAATTGTAACTTTGCTGGCATCACTAACTCCTTAGAGCCACAAGCAATAAATGCTTATGGGTTAACTTGTTGGCTTCCTCCAAGTATGCTTCTTGACTGAGAAAAGAAGATGGTTTCTTCCCGTTGTCCTTCTATTTGGGTGCAGAAATTTCAAAACTGCACACACACACACACACACACACACACACACTCACACATTCACACACACAATATTTTGTTCTTTGGTCCCACAAAAGAATTTACCCTTGTTATTTATTAGTTAGGATAAACTAACTAATAATAATACAAAATCATATAATATCAAATACACATATAATTAGCAAAGTTGAGAAATGTCTTCTACTTATCTTACAAAGAATACTTGCTACATGTCAGACTTTTTGCTTTTATTACCACCAGTAAGGCTAACGGAATCCAGGTAGTACAATTTCAATGGGTCTATTCCAAATTTCTCCTCACTGACCTGGAGTACCTCAAATTCTTAGCATTAAAGTCATTCCTTTGAAATGAAGGGATTAGATTGGGTCTCCCAATGGTCTCTGTTTAAATGAAAATGCTATATAGTATCAAGTCATAATTACCTTCTCCTTTCTTGTAAATCAACATTTTAAGGACTCAAGTTCCTCTTAAGGACACTCCTTCAGCACTTTAATCAAGGATGAGGAGATACGGGATAGAGAACAGATATGATTTGATCCTGGGGATTGGATTGGAAAAGGCTTACAGTAGTCTAAGTAGGGCCAAATAATAGGATCTCTAAACAATTAAGTGACAAGGGAAGAACATAGAAAGGGATCCCAGTGAGAAAGAATAGCAAAAAGGAGACATAGAAAGACACTGAAGCCATATTTAGACAACTTAACAGCACACGTTGATATATTTATGATCCTTTTTTTCCAAAAAATAATGAGTTTTTTTGGTGGATGACAGAGATAACTACTGACTTCTGTAATTTGAAAAAGAAGTCCCCCCCTCCCCGCCATACATGTAGTGTTACAATTTTTGCTAAAATGACAGTTAATCAATTTACTGATATGCTTGAGTCTCATCTATTTTTCAAGCAGAAAAACATATCTCATATTAGCACAGAATTCTATAAACAAAATGCCTACATAATACTCATATGCATAGAAAATTTGGCTTCCACTTAATGTTTTTTCTACTTAGAAATTCTAGAACAAAAAAACCCAAACTTTTTGGAATTACAAAAACTACTCAAATTGGAATCTTCTCTTCCCCAGCCTTTCAACATGTTCACCCAACAAAAAGAGCTGATGAAATTGTAAAAAGAAAAAAAAAAGTTTGGAGGACTTGTTGATGTTTTCATGATGCAAGAGGAGGGGATGGAGTTTGCAAAACTGAGCCTGGGTTTTATAGCTATCAGTCTTCTATTCATTCAAGTACATTAAAAAATTTTTCTTCAATTGACCATCCAAACAATGACAAGGGAAGCAAAGACCCACTTGTGAGGGAATTCCTTAATTGTGTTTCTGAAAGTATAAGATCAATCATTAGTTTTATATGAGCTTAAACTCTATTCCCTTTAAGGAACTTTAAGGTTTGCAAAGCAAAGTACACATAAACTTTTCAAATCCTCATAATCACACTGTTATTATCTCTACTTTACGGATGAGAAAACTGAGGCAGAAGTTAAGTCACATGCCCAGAGTCACACAGCTAATTGGTAATACACTCAAGATTTGAACACAGATCTTCCTGACTCCAAGTCCAGTGCTCTACTACTAAGCAACATTCCCTAAGGACTGTCTTAAGGCTCTCAAGTTAGAATATTATATCTCTCCTTTTTAAAAAAAAATTTATTTTTATTCTGAAATGAAACACTAAATAAGAAGGATATTTCTATATACATAATAGAACAGAAAAAGAATTGTAAATAAAACTAGAAATATCAATTCTGTGCAGCTGCTTGTCTTTTTAAAATATAATTTAACTTTTCTTTTTAAAGACAAATATTTCAATATAAATTAAAAAGAATAAATTCAATATGTAATTTTCAAAGCTGAGCTGCTTATCTATGATTGATTCCATGATTCTCAGTTCCTCTTATTCTATAGAAGTGATGTCATTAATCTTTGCCTTTTCATCCTCCCTTCTAATCCTTACCCTCCTCCCCATTTTCTTCTTTTCTTAAAAGGAAACCAATTTTCTCTTTACTTTTCTTTCTTCTCTCGCCTCTCCACCTTCTATCATTTTTCTATCTCATTTGTTTACCATGTAATGACAGCCCAAGCACTAAATATAGTTTTCTTATTGAAGATGAAATATGAAGTCCTAGGTTCAAATTCTGACTTCTACACTCCCTAGCCATATAATCTTTGGCACATCACTTCTCCCCACCTTGCTTATTTACAGTTTCCTTTTCTAAAGTATCTAGCTCAGAGGACTTCTATAAAGCATTTTGTAAATTGTAAAGTGCCATTTAAGTGTAACCTATGATTATCTTCAAGGGAAAAGGGGGAGAAATCTAGAATGAAAAAACATATACCTATATATAGGAAATGAAATCATTAACTGGGACAGTGCTTTCTGGGTCAGTGATTTCAAGCCAGCAAACTGACCCATCGACTCACCACAAACTAATATGTATTTCCTCCAAGTGTAAATTCAAATCCTTCCTCTTAAAAACAAAAAGAAAAGTAGAAAGGAGGGGAGGGGGAGAAGAGAGAGGGAAGGATCCGTTCACAATGAATCTGGCAGGGCTGTCAAGTATTTGATGAATCATCCTAGGAAATGGGGAATTAAACTTGTTCTGCTTGGCCCCAGAAAGCAGAACTAAGAACTAGGAGTGGAAGTTACAGAGCAGCAAATTTAGGTTTGATGTCAAGAGAAACTTCCTAAGAAAAAAGCTATCATGAACTTTGATGAGCTCTCTCCGGAAGGAGTGGTTTCTCCTTCACTGGAAGACCACGTAATGACCCTTTGTTAGATCTCTCATAGAGGGGATTCTTCTCTAGTCAGAGATTTGAACAGACAGCCTCCAAAGACCCTTCCCACTCTGAGGTTCTGTGGAGGGATTTATCAATACATTTCTAGGTTGGCTCCTATACAAAAATATTCCTTGGATCTTTCACAAGTGTTTTGTTTTTTCCTTAAAGGAAAGAAAAATGATCATCAACATCTACTGTATTTGAATAGGTTGAATTCTGAGGACTGAGATGAGGAACAGGCTAATTTTGGAAAAAACATGGAAAGACCTACATGAAATAATGAAAAGTGAAATGAGCAGAACCAAGATATCATTATATACAACAGAAATAATGTTTGAAAAATGACTAGTAAAAATCCACCTCCAGAGGAGGAATTAATAAACTAGAAATAAGTAAGACATAGTTTTGTGTGTGTGTGTGTGTGTGTGTGTGTGTGTGTGTGTGTGTGTGTGTGTATATATATATATATATATATAGTTGTTAAATGATACCTTCTCGGATGAGGGGAGGAAAGGAAGGGAGAGAGTTAACTGGGTATTTTAATGTAAAAAACAAATTAAACTTAAAGGGAAAAGAGAACAGTCCTCAAAGGTCATTTCATTCTAATCTAAAAAATAAAACGAAGTAAGCAAACCTTCCAAGAGAGTCTTCAGCAATAGAAAAGGGAAGGTGCACTCACCTTCTGCAAAGCTTCTTGAAAGCCCAGTTTGATTCTTCGACAGGAATCTGACATTAATGTTGCATCCTGATCCTCCAGAGATGTATCTTGCAAATCTGAGTTTTTATGGCGTTTCAAAAGTTTTAGAAAGCAACAGGTCTCATCATCTGAAATCCTGTTAAGATCCATCTGAAATAATATTTTAAAGGGTGGCTGTTATTCGTTCTTCTGTTTAACAAAGTGTTACTTAGGTATGACAAATTCATTCCTTTAAGATGTCTCAATTCCACGAAAAACCCAGTGCAATATTACTCACTTCAGTCTGATGATTATATAGACCCCACAAAGAGGTGTTGAGCAAAAGTCAAATTCTTTAAATATCTTTTGCTTTGAAAAATAAGGGTTTTAATATCAACAATAAGAGGAAGTGACTGCAAGTTTCAAAAAGATAGGAACCATCTCTTTTTCTTTGTAATCCCCATAGTATTTAACACACAACCTTGGCTAGAAGTACTGGAGAAACACTGGCTGAATGCATGAATGGATTAATTAATTGCGTAGCAAGTGGCGATGGGAAGCAGTTTTTACCTTATGGGTAGATTTTTCCTCCTTATTGTGTCTAGGATAAAATGCAAACCCCTGAGCTTCTCAGTTAAATTTGTTCATAAGCTCACTCCATCTGAACCTTCTAATCATTTTTCATATATTCCCTTCATGTAGCAGGTTCAAAACTCCATGCCCAAACTGGCCCCCTTGCTATTCCCAATCTCAGAATCCCAGCTCTCGGTCCCCTGCCTTTTCACAGGCTCAGTCATTCTTGGAATGAATTCCCTTCTTCATCTCCACAGACCAGAAACTTTAGCATCCTAAATGAGGAACAGTCTCCCACAGGAAACCTTCTTGGATCTTCTGCTTTCTTTTTTCCCCACATATAGAGTGCCAGCCTTATAGTAAGCCAACTGCATATCAAAGTGCATTGAATGCTAAATCAGGGGCCAGAAATACCTGAGCTTGTCTGTCCTCTTGTCAGATTTACAGCCTGTGACCCTGCCAAGGAACTTAACTTCTCTCTGTCTCCTGTTCTTTACTTGGGAAATGAGGATAATAATACCACCACCTTCCCAGGGTTATTGCTATTTCCTTCTCCAAATTATTTTACAGATGAGCAAACTGAGGCAAAACAAGTTAAGTAATTTGCCCAGGGTCATGCAACTATTAGGTTCCGAGACCAAATATGAATTCAGGAAGATGTTGATCTATCTGTTGGGCTACCTGGCTGCCTTTTATATAATTTCCCCCTTTTTCTTAGTAAAGAATAGGTTGAGGCAGACAGGCTCTGTGCTGTCAAGTGACAAATTAAGGCTGGTAGTTCAGCTTCATCGTTTGTAGAGCATCTGTATAAATACCTATTTTAAGCCTTCTTCCTTTTTCTTTTTATCAGTTATTCTCACAATTTTAGAATGCCTCCTAATAATAACTAAGAGCAGCACGCAAAGGAGGAAATACTAGCTGGGCAGAGGATAGCTCATAGTGGGCCATAACACATTTACTTCTCAATATTATAGTTAACAAAATATACATGGATGAGGCGATGGAGCATGCAAAGTGACTGTGAGTTTTACTTTGGTTTTTGTACTAATATAAATCATGGCCCAAAACCCAGATTCTGGGTCTACACAGATCAAGTTCAATCTTTTTTTAAACCTTCACCTTCTGTCCTAGAATTGATATTAAGTATTGGTTCCAAGGCAGAAGAGTAGTAATGGCTAATCAATTTGGATAAAGTGACTTGCCCAGGGTTACATAGCTCAGAACTGAAGTCATATTTGAACCCAGGACATCCGTCTAGATCTACAAAGTCATCTAGTTACTCTGATCAAATTCAACCCCAGAGGTTTCTCATCAATCACTCCTTGGCTCATTACCTCCCCACTCCATCCAAGTTCTTCCTTTGTTAATCTTAAAATTTATTTTATTTTATCCGATCAGGATCCACCCTAGAAATGGGGATATAATTGTGTCTCTCCATAAAGGTTAAAAAAGTCCTTCAGCTCCCAAGCAAGCACTCAAATAACCTTGAAGACAAAAGAAAATATCTAACAAGGATTTACAGAGAAAGGAGAAGAGAAAGAGAAAGAAAACAAGACAGAGAGAGACAGGGAAGAAGAGAAGGAATGGGAGGAAGAAGGAGGAAGAAGAGGATAGGAAGAGAGAGAAAGAGAAAAGGGGAAGGAGGAGAAAGAAGTCTAGTTCTTTGAAATACTTGAGACAACTTCTTTGGTTTTCTCCAGACCAAACATTTCTAGTTCTCAAAGGAAACAGGCTCAAGTTCTTTCACCATCCTGGCTGCCTTCCTATCTTGCACATCAGTGTTCCTCCTAAACTTTGGTGCCCAGAATTAACATAATACTCCATGTGTGGTCTGCTTAAGGCTGCGTACATCAGGATTACTATCTCTTTATCCCAGGAATTTATGCCTCCCTATGCAACCCAAGAATATTTAACATTAGATTTCATAGCTGCTATCTCATACTTTGACTCATATTTCACTTACTGTTCACTAAAAACCCCAGATTTTTTACCCTATACAAACTGTAGCCACGCAAACCCCATCCTGAATTTATGAAGCATTTTAAATCAAATGTAAAACCACATTTATCCCTATTATATTTCAATATATCAAGATCTTTGGGAAACCTTATTGTCATCCACTATGTTAACTCTCCTTCCCCTATCTTGATGCCATCTGACAATTTCATAAACCTTTATCTAAGTCATTTATAAAAACTTTAAGTAGCACAGACTCAAGAACAAATTTCTGCGACACTATACTGGAGACTTCTTTCCAAGTAAACATTGAAATATTAATAACTATTTTTAAAAGTATGGCTGTCTTTTGAACAATTCCAACTCCATCTCTGCCATATCTTTCCTTCATTTCTGCATGAATGGCATGATTCTATCAAATACTTTGCTAAAATCTAATCAGACTAAATCTACATCATTCCTCTGACCTAATGGTTTCATAAAACTGTCCAAAAAAAGTTAGCTTAGCATGAATTGATCTTCATTAAGCAATGCTGCCTCTTTATAATCACAGCTTCCCTTTCTAAGGATTCAGTAACCATCTCTTTCATAATATGTCCTTAATTTTGCCAAAATTGAAGTCAAGTTAACTGGCCTATAGTTTACATACTATATCCTTTCCCCATTTAAAAAAAGTTAGGAAATTTGCTCTTTTCCCTACTCCTATTTTCCACAATTTGTAAATTGGCACTCACATCTGCCAGTATTTTCAGTACCTATTGATATAGTTCATCTGAGATATTTGACTTGAATTCATCACAACTGGCTGGGTACTCTTTTAACAATCACCTTACTTATATTAGGTATCAATTAGGTAATCAATTTATATTAGGCATCAATTTAAACAATCATCTTATTTATAGTAGGCATCAATCTATATCAGGCAAAAACGATCATTAGCCATTTTTGTTCCCTGCTTTCCAAGATGAAAGTCTTCTATTCTTATAATGCAGCTTTCTGGTTTAGAATAGATATTCAAAAGAAAGAAATACATTGGAGGCATGGGGAGATAATCTTTTATCCTTTGGTAAATCTTGCTTTCCTTTAGGGAATTAAATAGTCCCCCAGACTTAGAGGAAGCTCTACACCAAGGTTTGGGGCTCTCCCAAAAGAGAATTTTGCACATGCTATCGCTAGTCAACCCCTTTCCCATTAGACTTGCAGAGACCATGTAATTCACAGTAATAGTTGAGGCTAAGGTCTTAGTTTGCTATTCCACATGGAGGCTCTGCCTTTTTCTGGTCCTCTACTCTGAGATCATGTCCTTGATCCTCTAATCTTCAAAAGCTGGTGATGTTGAGGAAATCCTCCCTCTTCTCTCTGGGAGACTAGGTCTAAGAACTTTAACCATCCCACTACTTCTACCATCTTCTATCAGTTCTCTGGCTGAGAGGTTCTTCTACTACTGCTTCTCTCTAGATGCCAAATCTAAAGAGTTATGATCCCCCAGAGGATTTTGTGCAAGTGTATAGGCTTTCTCTCTACCGGGAAGGTCCAGATTCTATTCTTGGTGTGTTTATGTGTGTCCTGCTCAGTTCTTCTCTGCTTTTCTGATTTCTCCACCAGATCTATACTTTTGCAATCCAAAGAATAACTTAGATCCATTATAGCCAGTACTCAATCAACTATTCTCAATGAGATGTAAATAAGTCAACAAATACGCTGGCCAACCCCACATTCCAGCAATTAGAGGTCTTCAACAACCTTAATGTGAAGTTAACAGGGTTATTGACACCTTCAGACAAAGGATAATAATTTCAAAGGCTAGATAAAGGTCCATATCTTTTAACTTCACCAAATCCAATCAACCATTCCCAGAAAGGAACACCTTCAATACTGGAAAAATTAAATATTAAACCTTGTTACACACGAGTTAAACAAAAGAAACTAACAGGAATAAAAATGCATTCAATTTGTTTTTTAAAGTAACTCAAATTTGATTTAGAAAGAAATTCTAGAAAAAAATTAAATTCAAAAAGCAATATTTCCTCTAAAACTTTAAAAGGCAATTTTATAGGTCTAATGCAATAAAGCATGCTAACTAAGGGTTTCCAATCAATAAAAATACAGTGGCAAGAATTGAAGGAATTGTCAAAAAATTGTTAATTTTGCCTTTAACAAAAAATTTTAAACTAAAAAAAAATAAACAGTAATATGAGATTTATATTTGAGTCTTTGTTATGGTTATAGGATAACATTCAATCAATAAACATTTATTAAGCACCTACTACATGCCAGGCAATGGTCATTGTCTTTAAATTTTATTTTATTTTATTTTCAGATTTAAGTGGCTCACTAAAAGTTTAGAAATCAGTAAGAATTGCAGCAGTTAAACCTGTTCCCAGAAAAATAATTGCTTTCATTAAATGAGGTAGAACTTCTTCTCAAGGGATTGTCGACCCATTGAAGACAAGGACAACTTTTGGTATCACAAAATTATAGCTGTAAAAGTTGAAAAGGATCATCGAGCTTGTAGAAAACAGATGAAGAAACTGAGGGCCCAGAGAGTTTACCTGCTCATTGTCACATACATAGCAAAATGCAGATCCCTGATTTGAACCTTGAATCTCTGACTCCACATGAAGGGATTACACTTAGGAGGCAGCTTCAATAAAGGGAATTTTAAGTGCTTTGAGTCCAACCCTCCTCAAAAGAGGAACCAGAGGCCTAACAAGGGGAACCAACTTGCTCAAGGTCCCACCAACAGAAAGTTGCAAAAAATTTGAACCTTTCTTCCTTCTCCAACTCCACACCCTTCCAATTACATCCTATTGCCTCTCAAATAATTGTTAAAGGAAAAAACAAAAACACACATACACAACTGATTAATAAAGGAGAAAATAAACAATTGCATTTCAGAACCAATTAGGTTCATCAGTTGCCAAAAGGCTGAGACAATAAATTCTACCAGAAGTTACTAGAATCAAGTTCATTAAGAAAAATGAGAAAATTCCTCATATCTTTATCTAGAAATTAAAAAGGGAAATTACATGTTCAGGGACATGAAGAAAACTGAAGAGACTATCTCTCCCATAATAATAATAATGGTGATGAAGATGAGGAAACAGAGGAGGAGTATGTTAACAACAATAATAATAATACCCAGTAGCATTCTTCTTCCAAGGAATTCAGGATACTTCAGGTGTGTTCTCTTTCAAATTCACATGGGAAAAGAGGTAGTAGCTAAGTGGTAGAAGAGCTAGAAGGAGTCAGGAACATCTAAATTCAAATTCTCCCTCACACCCTTAATTCTGTGATGGCCTCAACAAGTCACTGAATTGCTTAGTTTTTTCATCTGTAAATTGAAGGAATTGTCCCTCCAGGCTCAAAATCTAGGATTCTATGGCCCTGGGGGAAAGTTATATAGCTGGGAAAAGGGTAACTGAATATACAACTAATCAGAAATCAAGTCAGAGATAAGATCTCTGATCTAATCCTCTCTTCAAAAGAGATGTATTGAACTATTTGAACCAATCACTAATTCCAACAGTAATGCCTTGGGAGGTTCTTTATCCATTTTTGCAAAACTGGACTCTAAATTAGGAAGCTTACAGTTGATGTTCAACCACTTGTAAGGATTTTTTTTTCCTCTCAGCTTTGCAAATATGAAAATTATCTCTATTGGTAATAGATTAACTACCTAGAAAGAGGAACATGGAAAGTAATGATGTAAAATCAATATTTATTTCTCATGTTGCATTTAAAATAACTGACATGAATCAGAAGATATAAGGATTGCCCAAGAGGAAATTCTTTGACTAACAAATAACAACTGCTTACTTAGGAGGTGTGACTTAAGAGTCACAGAATGTAGAACCTGGAAGGGAGTTGGTGATAACTTGCTCTAAACTTTCATTTTATAAAGGAAAGGAAGGAAGGGAGGAAGGGGATCAGGGACAGTGGGAGGGAGAGAGGAAGCGTTAAGTTCCTACTATGTCTGAGCCTCTGTGCTAAGCACTTTACAAATATTCTCTCATTTGATTCTTACAAAAACTCTGGGAGATAGGTACTATAATTGTCCCCATTTTATAGTTGGGGAAACTGAGATAAACAAAAGTTAACCCTGGGTCAAACAGTTATCAAGTGTCTGAAACCACATTTGAACTTAATATTTTTTTTCTTGACGCCACAACCAGAGAGCTCCATATCCACTGAGCCAACTAGCCTAGAGAGAAATGGAATGGTTTGCCCAAGGTCAGTCAGCTGATAATAGTCAGAAATAGTTCCAGAACCTAGATCCCTTAACTTATGCCAAAGCTTTTCCTAACCTCACAACATCCCTGACCTCAACAAAAAAAATCTTATGGCAACAAATTCAAAAAATTGCTGTGTCATCAGATGGAAATGTCAAGAGATAGAGACCTTGTAAACTGCTCTCACATAAACATGGCAGTCAAGTTTAATTCCTGCTGACAATGTACAACTTGTCACCAATGATAACACCATTCAACACAAAGTAAATGAATAGGCTTTTCTTTTTTTTCTTTTCAAATGTCACCAAAAAAATAAATCAGTCCAATCTGCAATGAAACAACTGAGGCAAAGCTTATGAGCCAATAGATACATTTTAACAGGACCTAGCCCCCTTTAATCAATAGGACCTCATATCTTCCTTACAATCTGAAATGCCCCCTTGCTCCCCAATACAGATTTTATAACCCTCAGGTCTCAGATACTCCATATGATGTACCTCAAAATACAAAATTTCACTGGTGATTACATAGTCACATCGATGGTCCCAAGGCAAATAGGTGGGCGGATCTTTACCTAAGATCCACCAAAGGCAGAAGCTGGACAACCACTGAGCAGGCAGAATCCTACCCAATGTTGGACAATCAAGGGAAATGACAAAGGGTCAAGGGGCCTCTAAAATAACTTGGGAGCTTTCCATCTCCACTGACAAGGATAGGCAGGATGGACAACCATCACTAAAAGGTCATAAAATAGTCAATGAAATACTTCTCTACTCAGGTTGGATAAGGAAAATGTCAGAGAGAGGGGTTTCCTTGGTCCAGAAGTCTCCTTCATTAAGTCATATGGGTAGAGGACTCCTACATAGAACTTTTGGGGGGTTAAGCATGCCTCATCCCTCTTAGAATACAGTCTTAAAGGACTTAGAGGATTCTAAAGGAACCTGACCTATATTTGATGGTTTTACAATGATTTTATAATTTTGGATATCATTGGAAATGAAAGCAGAAATCTATCTATTGATGAGAACAAGTAAAACAAAATAATCACAATAGATTATAATACTAATCTACAATCTCTACTAAATGCCTGCTATGTACATGATATTCCTATGACACAGGAATCTGATACCAGTTAATATATATGTGACAATTTTAGTCTTCTTCCCCCTTTTTTTTAATGCAGTTTGATACTAGGGCTAGTACTTATTTAAAATGTTACTAATGCTGCAAAATCACCCACAAAAAAAAAACAAGCAAAAAAATACAATCATATGATGATGTTCAATGGATACAAATGATGTTAGAATTCAGCCATATCTTAAGAATCAAAGTTGAGGATGACCCCAGTGGATGACGGAAAAATACATGGAGGACAGGCAGAGGTAGGTTCTAGCATATTTATATTGCTGCTTATCAGAGCAATGTATGATTGGGAAAAAAGGTGCATCAATCATATATTAAATTATAGATAGCAAGCATGATCCACTAAAGAAAAAAGCAATAGCTAGATCCTCTGTAGAGCATCTATAGAAGAATATGTACACAAATCACATAGGAGGAAAAGAATCATGAATGGATTGTAATGTGTACCAAAGAAGAAAATGTCTGTATCATATATTTTTGGATGAAAAAAGAAAGAAATTCTAAATAAACCAATATAGATATACTGTGCCCTTATGCATAAAATAATTCTTACATAAACATTTAATTTATCCTATTTTCATATTTTTAAAAATAAATATGCATAGAATTATATTCATCTGTTGGCATATCCAGTGAGCTACCTGTGTCGGGCTGATGGGAAGACATGAACAAAAAGAGTAGGCATCTTCCTTACTGAAGGAGGATCCATCCATGAGAGTCTCAAAGTATATGGGTAGGTCTCACCTCTTTCAGTAAACTACTGGAGTTCAGGAATCATGTTCTTTTGTTTTATTTTGCTTTGAAACCTTGTATTCTATCTCAAGCTCAGGTCCTTGTACAAAATAAGCAGCTATTAAATGTTTTCAGCATTGACTTAAAATACATTAATTTAGATATGAACATAAAACTGTTTTTTGAAAAAATCACAACCTACAGCTTTCTCACCGAATTGCCTTTGCAGCTCACCTATATAGCTCTTACCCTCCCAAAAGTAGAGGCTAAGCCAGAGTCCCATGCTTGTTAAGTAGGAGTGACTACACTAAAGAAAGGATCTAAGCCAAGGGAAGGCTCCTAGGTCCCTGTGTACACAATTTACATGACTGATAATCAAGAAAAAAGCAATAAAAAGAAATTTAAGCCTCTTGCTATGTTTAATTACTCAGTAATCAATTAATAGATTTCTGTCAAACCTGCAGTTTCTATATGAGGGATAGATCATTTGCTATTTCAGGTAAATTACTTGAAAAACCTCAGTAATGTTTAGTGAGCACAGAGTAATTATATCTGGCAATGTTTGAAATATGGCACATTATAGGATGGTTTTATATCTTAATTCTCTCTGATACTTAAAACTACAATTATCTGTAATGAACTAACCTTTTCATATTTCATCAAAGCCTTCTTATTCATCTCAACAGGGCTATGAGGCAGGATGCTAACATTTCTATCACTTTGTTATCAGTGAGTTCAGACAGGCAACTCCCACACCCTTTATCAGATAGTTTTTTTAAGTCACAGCATCCCCAAGCAAGATGCTGAAGAGGTTTGTACATACAAGAGAAATTACTGACTAGATAAAAGTTTGAATTTTTTTTTTAATTTTTCAGTTCCAATTAATTATTCAATCAAGATCTATGGAGGACTAGAAATAGAATATTCACTTACAAGTAACAATTTTACAAGAATTTTATCTCTTTGGATATTAAAGAATGAACAATAAATGGGTAACCAGGTAGTATTATTTTTCCTACTGAATGGTGGTAGAGGATGGCTATACCATGCTTTCTTCTCCTCTAGATATGGGCATAACACAAAAGCTATTAAAGCTAATTATTTTTTATTATGCAAATCGACCAATCAATAAGCAATCATTTATCAAGCATCAAGTCATTTTTCAATTGTATCCAGATCTTCATGACTCCATTGAGTTTTCATGGCACAGATACTGGAGTGGTTTGCCATTTCCTTTTCCAGATCATTTTTACAGAAGAGGAAATGAGGCAAACAGGGTTAAGTGACTTGCCCACAGTCACACAGCTAGTAAACAACTGAGGCCAGATTTGAACTCAAGAAGATGAGTCTTCCTGACGTCAGGCCTCAAATTCTCTCCACTGTGGCACCTAGCTGCCCCATGAGAGTGTCTAGTTGAGGGCAACCAGGATGGTGAAGGCCTATGAATCTGTTATATTAAAAGATGAAGGAACCAAGTATGTGTAGTCAAGAGGAAATAAGATGTAGAGGGGAAAAGGTCATTTTCTTTAAACATCCAAAAGGTGGATAAGGGGATTAGACTTGGTTTGATTTTTCCCAGAGAGAAGGACCAAAAAAATTTCAGTGAAAACGACAAAAGATGTAAACTTAAGCTTGAAGTCAGAAAGAATTTCTTGTTCAAAAGGATCTCAATGAGCCATTGGGTTCTTCCTTATTGGAAGTCTTATGCAGGTAGCTAGATGGCTCAGTGGATTGAGATCCAGGACTAAATATGGAGATCTTGGGTTCAAATATGACCTCAGACAGCTGGGTGATGTTAGACGAGTCACTTAACTCCCATTGCCTAGCTCTTACCACTCTTCTGCCTTGGAAGCAATATTTGTTATTGATTCCATAGTTGGAAGCAATATTTGTTATTGATTCCATAATTGGATTCCATAGGGTTGAGGGGGGGGCAGAGAGAGAGGGGCAGAGAGAGAGACAGAGACACAGAGAGAGAGACAGAGAAAGACAGAGATAAAAAGAAAAAGAGACAGAGACAGAAATAGAGAAAAGGAGAGAGACAAGAGAAAGACAGAGAAAAAGAGACAGAGAAAAAGTGAGAGACAAGAGCCAAAGAAAAAGAAAGACAAATAGAGAGAGAGAAAGAGAGAGAGAGAGAGAGAGACTGCATAACTGTTTGCTGGATATGTCAGATATATTAAATGTATGTTGGATAAATTTCATTTGGAGCTGCACTATATGGGCACCAAAGTCCCTTCTAATTCTGAAATTCTCCTTTTCTGTAATCCTTTTGATGGAGAATACCAATTCTAGGTACCTTTTCCTCATTGTCCTATCAACCATAAACATTTATTGTAGCTCATTGCTCATTGGTATACAGAAAAAAATAAATATATATGACAAAGTCGCTATCCAAATAGAACTTTAAATTCAGTAAACACACCACACACATGAATAACTGTAATATAAAATCTAAGAACTGTATGTAATAAAGATAATTATTGGTCATAGCATATTATCTAACTAACAGCTGATGTACTCAAAAGGATTTGAAAATATCAAATAGTAAAGCCACAAAACAAGTAAACTCCATGGAGATTAATGTAGGCTTGTTTTATATTTTTGAATATAAATTCAAAAAGAAGCATGAATTTAATAGCAGCGTAAGCAGGTATAGTAGAAGTAGCTGATGATGTTCAGTTCTATCTGACTCTTTGTGACCCCATTTGGAGTTTTCTTGGCAAAGATACTGGAGCGGTTTCCATCTCCAGTTCATTTTATAGAGGAGGAACTGAGGCAAACAGGGTTAAGTGATGATGCTAATAAATGTCTGAGGCTGATAAGAACTCAGGAAGATGAGTTTGGTACTCTATCCACTGTACCACCTTGGCAACCCAGTAGAAGTAATAGCTAGCCATTATATATTGCCTACTATATTCTATTACTGTATTATGTGTTTTACAAATATTAACTCATTTTATCCTCACAATAATCCAGAAAGTCAGGGATTATTATTATTATTATCATCATCATCATCATTTTACAGTTGAGGAAACTGAGGCAAGCAGAGGTTAAGTGACTTGCCAGAGTCACACAGTTAGTAATAATGTCTGACGCCAGATTTGAACTTCTTGACTCTAGACCCAGCTCTCAATCCACTGTTCTAACTCTGCCACTAATTATTTCTGCTTTCTGGGCCTCAGTTAAGGGATTGAACAAGATGATCTCCACAGTCCTTCCCAGCTCTGACATTCTATATTATATGAAATTCCCCCCGAAATTTCAAAAAAGTCTCATATTAGCCATGTTTGCTGATATTTAAAAAGAAATTCCACAAGGCTACATAAAATACAAGCAAACATATTCCATGATATTTTCATTTAAATGAGTTGCTTCCAACATTCTTGCCCCCAAGAGATGACCTTTTAAAAATGTCAGCATGATGCAGTTTAGCATCACACTCATGGTATTTGATAAAATATTTATTCTTCTATAAAAGTCCACTGGAAAACCAAATCTTCATAAAATTTAGGAAATTTTCTCCAAGAATTAGATAACCAGCATTAAAAACTTCAAATGAAATAATATACTGTTAGAATTTTATTGAGGGCTTCATCATCTACATGGTCATCCCTGATAGTAATCTCAGAATCACCCTTAACTCTTCCTTTACCCTTTCTTTCCATTTCCAATCAATTCCTAAACCTTATCTCTTCAATCTGTATCCTTCTCTCTGTTCACATCTCTGAGTCTCTGTCTTTCCGGATTATCCTCCACTAAGTTGACCAAATAATCTTCCTAATGCACAGGTCTAGTCATGTCATTTCCCTGCTCAAGAATCTTCAGTGGCTCCCTATTATTTTTAAAATAAAATAAAAACTACTTGGTTTGGCATTAAGACCCTCTTTTATGTGGCTGAAGCCAATCTTTCCAGTTATATTTCTCATCAGTTTACCCATCCCCTTTATATTTGAGCCAAGTTGAAGTATGATGTAGATCAAAGCATACTAAACTTTATTTTTCTCATTTTATTTTGTTCTGTGTTTTCTTTTTCAGAATAGCTAATATGGAAATGTTTTGCATGGCTTCCCATGTATACTCTATATCAAATTACTTGCCTTCTCAAAGGGGAGGCAGGACTGGGGAGAGATGGAGAGAATTTGGAACTCAGATTTTAAGAAAACAAATGTTTTTAAAAACCTAATAAATAACTGAGAAAAATAAAATAAATTTTACAAATATTTATTTAATCTTTCACAGCATGATGAGCATGGAAATATATGCTGAATAATAATGCATTTATAATCTATATCATATTACTTGTCATCTTGGGGGAGGGGGGATGGGAGGCACAGAGAGGACATGGATTGAAAGTGTCAGAAAACAATTATTGGAAATTGTTCCAACATGTAATCTGAAGAAAAAATATTTTAACTTAAAGGAGAATATATTAGAGCCAAGCTGAGATGCTATTTGCTCCCAGTGTATATCCAGCTTCCATGTTTTTGAACAAGCTAAACTATACTCTTTTCTTATCTGCTACTTTTGAAATTTTTATAAATACTCAATGCTATACCAATGTGCCACTTCTAACAGATTTATTCTAATCTGCTCAATTGTTAATATGCTCTTCCTCCTCAAATTACCTTGTATTAACTGGTCCATATGCTTGTCATGTCACCACTCAGACCATCCCTTCATGCATACATAGAATGTAAGCTTTCTGAGGGCAGAGACTATTTTATTTTTCATCTTCATGTCACTGCTTCTCTTGTACACAGTAGGTACTTAGCCAATATTCATTTGCTGAATTGCATTGATTTGCCAACAGACATGAATATTTTAGCAAAAAATTTGAGGATCATTCTTTTCCAATCAATATTTTTCAATTTTCAAGTGGACATAAACCTGTTTAATTTGTTGTTGTTGTTGTTTAACCCTTAACCTCTGTCTTCTTAGAATCAATACTGTGTATTGGTTCCAAGGTAGAAGAGTGGTAAAAGCTAGGCAATGGGGGTTAAGTGACTTGCCCAGGGTCACACAGCTAGTTAGTGTCTGAGGTCAGATTTGAACCTGAGACCTCCCATCTCTAGGCCTGGCTCTCAATCCACTGAGCTACCCAGCTGCCTCCCTGTTTAATTTTTAATACTACTGACATTGCCCTTACACTAAGTCATGTTTCATCAAACTGGAAGTTCCATACCACCAACCATCTCTGATCTGATTTCCTGAAAGCACATCATCAGTTCCTTTACTCCCACCTTACCATGTTTATTTCCTGTTACTGCTCAACTCACTCTTCCTCTGTTTCTGACAAATAAGCCTGCTTTAACTAGCTGGTCCCCTGAGTTCCTCCTTGCTCTCTCATCTTCCCTCAATTTACCCCTCCCCCATTTGACAAACCACTTTAGTATCTCATCTCTAAGAAACCTTCAATCAGTTTAAACTCTGAATAACCAATGCAAGCTCCTTTGGGTTTTTTATAAACCTGTGTTTAAAGGTCTACACTATCTCGCTTATATTCTCCATGTATTTTCTGAATGTTGTTCCATTTTGTTTGAATCTGATTTTAGAGTCCTTGAGAGAGGGGCTATCTATTATTGGAAGCTTCTTAAGTTTTGAGGAACACCCAATTAACTGTACCAAGAATCAGAAGACATGCTTTGACAGAGGATGTTCCTTAGCAGTACATTTTATTTCTGGGAAATCAAGACTGTCACTGGGAATTTGTGGCATATGTTCCTGTAGGGAATACCCATGTGTTTGTCTTTTTTTCTATCCCCTTACAGCACTTACTAGATAGTTAAGAGTTCAATAAATGCTTGTTGAAAGATGTAGTTTGAATTCCCAATCCACATCACCTACCAGTACTAAGTGATTCACAGCAGAGGCATTCAATAAATTTAAATTTAATTGAAATATAGAAAAAGCCTCATGGAATAAATAACTAACATATAATATATATAAATACAATATACAATATTATATTTTATAATAATAACATTATTATATAATATATAAAATATTACATATTTTATTAGTCAAAAGCACCTGAAATATTTGATTAGATTTAAACAAGTGCATAGAAGTATTTCACCAGTGGGATCTGCCTTATGAAGTTATCCTCCAATTATAGCTTTGGGCTTCTTCACTGGGAAACTAAGCAGCAAGAGTTGGCTCAAGAATCCTCAAATGAGACAAACCTTTAGGCTCTTTCAGTTTTAAAATGAGATATTTTTCATGAAGATCTAAAAATACTGAAAAAGCAGCTAAAGAAATATGTGCCTTTTTTGCCATGGAGGGGGAGGGAAAGAGGTAAAAAAAGTGTTTTCTTCTAAAATAAAAAACATTAAGCAGCTAAAAAATATAGCTAACAATATAATACATATTCTTTTGTCAACAGTGCCTGCCAATGAACGAAATGCATTCTAAAATGATTTTGATCAAGGCATCAATTGCTTCCATTTCAAGTAAACTATTTTTATTTTATTTTTTAAACCCTTACCTTCCATCTTGGAGTCAATGCTGTGTATTGGCTCCAAGGCAGAAGACTGGTAAGGGTAGGCAATGGAGGTCAAGTGACTTGCCCAGGGTCACACAATTGGGAAGTGTCTGAGGCCAGATTTTAACCTAGAACCTCCCGTCTCTAGGCCTGACTCTCAATCCACTGAGCTACCCAGTTGCTCCTCAAGTAAACTATGTTTAAAGAAAATCCTTAAAAAAAATTTATCCTATCTCAATATAAGGTGACAGACTTATTACCTTCTAAATATCACTGTTTGGGGAGTAATGATATATACTACTTTCCCTTTAAGAGATAATAAAAAATGTTTCTACAGAGACAGACTCTTCAATGAACATTCATCAAAAATCCCACAAACCAAGAGTTACTTTCCTCTTTTCAGTCCTACACACATACTTGTACAATACATGCATATGCCCTGCTCTCATCTCCAAAAAGCCACAGAGCTCTCAAAATTAGTGGACCCCAGCTTGGTGCTCGCTTCGACTTCCCTGGATCCCTTTGAGTTCCAGCTAAAATACCATCCATCTGAGATACTGAGTCTCTATGAGTCTGAAAGCCAACTTCAACTTTCTTTCTTTTCCCATAAAGAAATGCACAGTCAGCCCTCCACTTCCTCTGAGAAAGAGTTCAGGGTAGCAGACAAGCGGATTTAAATGAATCCAACCAGCTGCCCTGCAATTTCCAAGAAAACAAGGACTTAAAAGCGTAAACCACCAGAAAGCATAAGGTTACAGTCTTAACCGTGCCTTTCTACTATCTCCCTACAGTTATGATCCATAGAGCCATTCTAGCATCACAAACCCCCAGATTTAGAACTGGAAGGGACTTCAGAGCTCATTGTACCCAAACTCTTCATTTTACAAATGAGGAATCTTCAGCACAGAGAGGTTAAGTAATTTGCCCTGGGTCACACAGCTGGGGGGAAGGAAAGAGGGAGGTTATCTGCTCGAAGTTTGTGGTTTGCAAGTTGACTGTTCCCCAGGCAGGACACACCTCTCCTCTTTCACTATTCACCTCTTCTCTGGAAAGCACAGAAGGCACTTGTATTGTCCAGTGACAACACTGCCTGCAAAGACCCATGAGAAAGTCCAGGAACATCAGTTTGGGGTAAAGGAGCAAGGATAATGGGCTGCTTTTTTCTGCACACATCAGACTTTTACAAGCCGCCAGCCCGAAACAAGACCTCCCCATCCTTCAAGAGCCTGCTAGGGCTTTCAGAAACCGCTGAAACTTCCGCTTCAAGATACAGCGAGGCTGCCGTTTCTCGAGTACCCAGGATGGAACCCCTTCATGAAGGGGTGCCTGAAAAGAAAATCCAATGCCCAAAAGACAGACATCACCCACTAGGCGGAGGGCAGGGAGGAGCAGGAGACTAAGTGAGGGGATGCTCGCCTTTGTGCTAGGTGGGTTTGAGTCGGTCCTTTTCCCAAAATGGTAATAAGAAAAGAAAGATCTACGGATCAGTTTTCTTGGAAACTGCAGGGCAGCTGCAATTATCTGCTTTTTAAAAAAAGTGACAAATTCCCTATTTGTAGGGAAGGGGTGAAAGGAAGAAAAGCAAATATTGCATCATAATTTATATATAAGATGTACATAAAATGCTCTGAACTGCCTTCCTCAACTTTAAAATTATTTTAATAGGCTGAGATGCCTTTAAATTGAATCTGAAAGTTTCCTCAGCCAAAAAAAAAAAAAAAAAAAAAAGCCTTGGGACACAGGTAAAGGAAAGAAATTACAGGGAAATGAGGAGCTGGCTCCTCGCTCAGACCCCTAGCTTGACAGAAGCCTGCAGCCAACAGCTGGCTTGGAAGTCACTGCAACTCTGCCCTCTGTTCAACACCCCCTACTTTAGGATGGTGGAAAAATGGATGAGCTCTGAGAGAAGTTAGGTTCCCAGATGTAGGTCTTAAAGAATCAGAAAAGAGATTTATCTAACCCCTTCTCAGTGTCGCTTCAGCCCCTTGAGGAATCCGGGAAGGGAGGTGGTGAAAGGAGAATGTCCCAATGGCTCCAGGACGCTCTATCTGGGCGCACGGGGGCGGGCAGGTACTCACCTGGGTTTTGAAGTAGAGGAACAATGCAACGCTGCAGAGGACCTGGCCCAGCCCCAGGACCATGAAGGCCATCAGGATGGAGCGAGAGGTGGGTGGGGGCTGGTGCGGGGCTGGGGAAGGTGTAGGGTGCAGGGGACCCTCGTGGGGAGCGCTGGAGTTGCCGCTACCCATCTCCTCCGAGCCTCGCAAATACTTGGTGTAGTCTCGGCTGGCGCGGCGCATGGCGCTCTGGGCTCCGCGATCCGCGTCTACCCTTTGCCTCCCCTTCTACCTCCTCCCGGGCGGCAAACTCAAAAGCAACTGTGAGAGTGGAGGCTGGGGGTTAACTCACTAGAGAGCGGGAGAACCAAGGAGCCAGGAGACAGGGAGCCTGGGATCCTCAACTCCTCCTCCTGGGAACAAGCAGCCGCAGTACTCCCTCTCCAACTCTTTTAAACTAGAAGGAGAGGGCTGGGTCTCGCAGCCAATCAGCCTGGGACGAAGTTGGTTCTTCCACTCCCACATCTTGATATCCCCTGGTTTCCTCCCTCCCTTCCTCTCCTTAGCCCGAATGCACCCTCCCCTCCGCCTGGGGTCACTTCAGCAATAAATGGCCACACTGGGGGCTAGGAATTTGCCCCTGTTCTGGGAAGACCAACCTCCCCCTCCCCACCCCATTTGATCTCTCAACTGGTCAACTGGTTTACCCACCCTCTAATTCACCCACCTCATCCTACTATCTGCATATGGATTTTATGATATGGCCATCCCGATACTGGCAATCATTTGACTTCGAAAACTTTCTGTGGCTCCCTATTGTCTATGGAATAAGATAAACTCAGAGATGGAGTACAGGGAGTTTCTGAGGAATCAGCAGTGACTGGGAAGAACTGTTTTAATACTATAGATCTCACTCCCAGTCAAGAGTACTGTCAAAGGAAGAGGTTTTATTTCATCTGCTGAAGAAACTTTTAAATGACAAATGGTTTTTTATGTGAGAGACTTCTAAAAGTTAGAGATTTTTAGCGAGAAAGACGATTAGAAAGACACCCCATCTCCCCATTTTGGCCATTTCCCCACCTGGAATACTTCCCCTTTTCAGCTCTATTTCTTGGCTTCCTTTTAAGTCCCATTTAAAAATCACACCTCCCCATTCTCCATAATTCTAGTGCATTCTTTCCATTACTTATCTCCAGTTTGTCCTGGACATGTTTTGTTTACATATATTTTTTGCAAGTTATCTTCCCTCATTAGATTGTGACCTCAAAGAAAGCAATGATTGGGTTTTTGTTTTAGTCTTTCCAATATTTAGCACATTGCCAAACACATAATAGGCCTTTGATTGATAGATCAAAGCGAGTATTCCTAAGGATCTCTCAGTAAGTCAGTCAACAAACACTGGAGTATCTACTATGTGCTAGGCTAGGAGTTCAGGAAACAGAAAAAAATGGAACAATTTTTTCTCAGTGAGGGGCCAGGTAGGTGCACAGTGAGTGGACCACAGGCCAGGAGGGAGGAAGACCTGAGTTCAATTGTAGCCTCAGATACTTACTAGCAAGTCACTTAAGCCAGTTTGCCTTAGTTTCCTCATCTGTAAGATGAGATAGAGAAGATACTCCAGTATCTCTGCCAAAAAAACCTTAAATGGGGTTATGAAGAATCAGATACAAAATGACTGAACAAAAATAACATCCTCAATGAACTTACTACATTCTTTTGGAGGAGATACACAAACAAATAAACACATACAAAATGAACACAAGGTAATTAAGTGGGAAAGGGAGGCTGGGTCTAGTAGCTGAGAAGCTCCAGAATGGCTTCCCCCTAAACTCTGGAGCATGAAATGAATTTTGAAGGAAAGAGGATTTTAAGAAACAGAGATGAGAAGAAAACACATTCCAGATATGGGGCACAACCAGTATCAATGTAAATCTATGGAGATGAGAGATGGGAGTGTTGTGTGTAAAGAAGAGAAATAGAATCAGTATGATTAGACTTTAGAAAAGTAGATTGATACCAAGTTCTGAAGGTTTTTAAAAACAAAACAGAGAAATTAACATTTTACCTTAGAGGCAATAGGAAGTCATTGAAGATTACTAAATACAGGAGGTTATTAAATACAGGTTATTAAATACATTATCAGATCCATCCCTGTGCAAAAATCACTTTAGGAGTTGTGTAAAGGATGGATTAAGAAGCCATTATAATAGTACAGGAGAGAGATGATGATGGACTAATCTGTTGGCTATGTCATCAGGGATATAGCAATGGATGCAAATGATGATGTGGAGGTAGAAAAAGGAAGAGTTGGGAACTGGCTGGATATGTGGGATAAGAGACAAGAAGGAGGCAATTATCATAAAGTCTAAGTTGTGAATTTAATTGACTGGTCAGGTCAATGCACCCTTGGCATGAATAGAGAAGTTTCAAAGAGGAGTAGATCTTGGTAACCTTGGCCAGCTAGGTGGCAAAGTAGATTGAGCCCTGGGCCTGAAGTCAAGAAAACTCATCTTTATGAGTTCAAATCTGACCTCAGACACTTACTAGCTGTGTGACCCTGGGCAACTCATCTAACCTTGTTTGCCTCATTTTTTTTTTAACCCTTAACTTCTGTGTATTGGCTCCTTGGTGGAAGAGTGGTAAGGGTGGGTAATACGGGTCAAGTGACTTGCCCAGGGTCACACAGCTGGAAAGTGTCTGAGGCCAGATTTGAACCTAGGACCTCCCGTCTCTAGGCCTGACTCTCAGTCCACTGAGCTACCTGGCTGCCCCCTTGTTTGCCTCATTTCTTGAGTGTGCTAGGAAAGAACATGGCAAACCATTTCAGTATCTCTGTCAAGAAAACCCCTTAGTGGGGTTAAGAACAATCAGATATGACTGAAATAACTGAAAAAGAAGAAGATGATGAGTTCTTTTTTGGATATATTGAGTTTTGCATGCTTGTGAAGGGCCTTCAATGCCAATTTGTATTTTACTTAATAAGCACTAGGTAATATGAAAGTGAATTCTTTATTCTCTTTGTCTATTTTGAATTAACTCTTGTGAAAGGGAACTCTTTATTCTCTTTGTCTATTTTGAGTTAACAATTCCTAAACACTAACTTAAGTACCCCTACTTAGTACCTCACCAGACATTTAGTAAGAGTGTTCCTAAGTCATTTGCTGAAATGGGTAATAACTCAATCAGTCAGGAAATTGTGAATCCTTTTGATAAGAGTTTATGCATCCAGAGGTAGAGAAATGGGTCCCACAAAACATCCCCCCCAGCAGTGCTAGACAATTTGGAAGCTGTGATTGGTCCCTGTGAAGAGGGGAAGGGTCAAGAAGTCACTATAAAACCCCTGAAGGGTTTTCTGGAGGTAGCGGTCCGCTTCAGGAGTCATCCTCAACTGGTCATCTTCAGCTTGAACTGCCTCTTAGAGGGAAATTGGGTGAGTGAATAACTGACTTTCCTTTCCTGACTTCTGGAGAGAGATTAATTCTGATTGAGGGGTTAACAAGTCATACTGGGCTGAGTTAAGCACCTGAGCAATATTTTGTGTGATAGGCTAAATATTTTTTCTACCCTCTTTTTGTATTTCTCAATTTCCACTCTCTCCACCTATTTTGTAAATAAAAACTATTGAAAGTCGTTTTGACTTGAGCTATATTTTAAATTGGTGACTACCATATTATTTATAACTTTCATATATTTTAGTCAAAACCTTAATTTTAATACCTACAGTAGCTATTAAAGGTTCTCTGAGTGAAGGAGAAGAGTTTTTATATGCATTAGAAAGATTATGAACTTCTCTCTACTGTAAGCAATATGTCTCTTGTCTCACAACAGTGGAAAATATATTATATGATAATGTATGTACAACTTAAATAATATTACCTGTCTTCTTGGGGAGTGCGGAGGGATGTTACCAAGAGAGGGGAGAAAATGAAATATAGATTGCTGAATATAGCTAAAATAAGAATTTGTTTCTCTTGGATAAGTATATTTATTATAATTTATTATACATTTATAAAAATCATATGTATTACATTATTGTTATGTTATATATTATACTATTATATATAAAATATTATATATAAAAATAAATATCTATGCTTTTACTTTTTTTACTTTTTTTATTTTTTAGAAAAAATTTTCCCATGGTTACATGATTCATGTTCTTGCTCTCTCTCCCCCCAACCTTCCAACCCCCCAATAGCTGACTCACATTTCCACTGGTTTCTTCATGTGTCATCAACCAAGACCTATTTCCATATTATTGATAATTGTTCTAGGGTGGTCATTAAGAGCCTACATCCAAATTGTGTCTGCATCAACCCATGTGTCCAAGCAGTTGTTTATCTTCTATGTTTTGTAAGGATGGGGGATGGGACAAAAAGAGCTGTCCCCCATCCTTACAGTTTGCACTCTTGTAGTTCTTCCTCTGAATGTGGGCAGCATTCTTTTACATAAATCCCTCAGAATTGTCCTGGGTCATTGCATTGCTGCTAGTACAGAAGTCCATTACATTCGATTTTTCCACAGCATATCCATCTCTGTGTATAATGTTCTCCTGGTTCTGCTCCTTTCACTCTATATCAATTCCTGGAGGTCATTCCAGTTCACATGGAATTCCTCCAATTTATTATTCCTATGGGCACAATAGTATTCCATCACCAGCATGTACTTCAATTTGTTCAGCCATTTCCCAGTTGAAGGGCATTTTCCAGTTTTTTGCCATCATAAAGAGTGCAGCTATAAATATTTTTGTATATGTCTTTTTCCCTATGATCTCTTTGGGGTACAAACCCAGCAATGGTATGGCTGGATCAAAGGGCAGGCATTCTTTTAGTGCTCTTTGGGCATAGTTCCAAATTGCCATCCAGAATGGTTGGATAAATTCAGAACTCCACCAGCAGGGCATTAATGTCCCAATTTTGCCACATCCCCTCCAACATTCATTACTCAACCCTGCTGTCATTTTGGCCAATCTGCTGGGTATGAGGTGATACATCAGAGTTGTTTTGATTTGCATTTCTCTAATTATTAGGGATTTAGAACACTTTCTCATGTGCTTATTGATAGTTTTGATTTCTTTATCTGAAAATTGCCCATTCATATCCCTTGCCCATTTATTGATTGGAGATGGCTTGGTTTTTTGTACAATTGATTTAGCTCTTTATAAATTTGAGTAATTAGACCTCTGTCAGAGTTTTTTGTTATAAAGATTTTTTTCCAGTTTGTTGTTTCCCTTCTGATTTTAGTTGCAATTTTTTTGTTTGTACAAAATCTTTTTAATTTAATGTAATTGAAATTATTTATTTTACATTTTTTAATTTTTTTTAAATCTTGCTTAGTTTTAAAATCTTTCCTTTCCCAGAGATCGGACAAGTATACTATTCTGTGTTCACCTTTTAAAGAAGTGCGTGGGGTGAACAGGGAAGAATAACAATATACTGGAAGGGTAAAGAGGTTGGAGAGAGGAAATATTTAATACTTAAGTGCATTGAAATCAACTTAAAGAGGGAAGAACAATCAGATTCATTGGGGCAGAGAATTGATTTGCACCCTATAGAGAAGCAGAAGGGTAACAAAAGGACTGGTGGGGAGGGAAGTAACACTAGGAAAGGAGAGGGCAGGGGGTGGTGAACTTAAAAAGATTTTAAAGAAAAATAAGAGGGGAATAAGAAGGGAGAGGGGAGAAAGGGAAGTACAGTAAGGGAGGGGATTAGGGGAACTGATTAAGAACAAAACACTGGTATAGAAGGAAATAGTGAAAGAAGAAAGGACAGGACAAGGACAGAGAATCAAAATGTCTGGGAATACACAGTTGATAATAATAACTCTGAATATGAATGGGATGAACTCACCCATAAAACAGAAACAAATAGCAGAGTGGATTAGAAACCAAAATCCTACCATATGTTGTCTACAAGAAACACACATGAGACAGGCAGACATACATAGAGTAAAAATGAAAGGATGGAGCAAAATCTATTGGGCTTCAACTGAGAAAAAGAAGGCAGGGGTTGTAATCATGATCTCTGACAGAAGCAAAGTAAAAATAGATCTGGTTAAAAGAGATAGGGAAGGTAATTACATCCTAAAGAAGACAGTATAAACAATGAAGAAATATCAGTACTCAACATGTATGCACCAAATGGTACAGCATCAAATTTCTAGTGGAGCTCAAGGACGAAATAGATAGTAAAACTATACTAGTAGGTGACCTCAACCTTTCCCTATCTGATCTAGATAAATCTAACCAAAAAATAAATAAGAAAGAGACAAGAGAGGCGAATGAAATCCTAGAAAAATTAGAGTTAATAGATATATAGAGAAAAATAAATAGGGACAAAAAGAATACACCTTCTCTTCAGCAGCACATAGAACATTCACAAAGATAAACCACATACTAGGGCATAGAAACATGGCAAACAAAAGCAAAAAAGCAGAATTGCAACCTTATCAGATCATAATGCAATAAAAATAGTTATGAGTAAGAGTACATGGAGAGGCAAACCAAAAACTAACTGGAAATATCTATGCTTTTAAAAAGAAGAAATTATGGAGACGTTAGTGTGAAGAATAAATTGGAATGGGAAGCTTGAAGGCAGGGACCAGTTAGGAGAGCATTAAAATAGCCTAGGTGAAAAGAGTTAAGACCTTGACATAGTTTAATAGCCTGGAAGGAGAAAAGTAACAGAGCTGTTGACAGAGAGAACTGAATGGACTTTTCCTCAATGTATTGGGCTACAGTAAAGAGAGAGAGGAAAATTCAAGTATTTTGAAGTTTTTATCTGGGGGATTTGGAGAATGGTGGCGTCATTAACACAAATAGAAAAAAGGCTTTTCTTGGAGGAAACACAATTAATTGCACTTAGAAATGACTATTTGAGGTAGAAACAGGACATCCTGAAGAGGATCTCTAGATGCCTAGAGATATCCAGAATAACCAGAAATTAGAAATCTGGGATTAGAACTCAGGGAAGAGGTTAGTATTAGTAATACAGCAGTGAGTCGTCCTAGAAATGGACATTAAAGTATCAACTTGTAAACACACAGAACCACTAAAATAGTCATAAAACCAAATCTTTAATTAGAAAAAAAGACAAACCCTTAATATTCAGCCGCCACACATAGCCCAGCACTAAATACCACCCAGAGTCAAAACTCTGGGACTCTGGTGACAGTATCTCTAAGAGAATCACCCCCAAAGATGATTCTCCAAATAATGCCTTGAGGTCCTGGAGGAATATAAAGGAGATGCAGATGGGATCATGATGACAGGCAAGGGTATTGACTTTTGGAAGGAGAGGAAAAGAAAAGGCGGATGAGGATCTGAAGAAGTTTAGAATTATAGTAGAAAAGGAAGTCCTGGGTTAAAATCTGGATAAGATGCTTAACCCCAATTCCCAACCCTTGCCATTATTATACCTTGGAATCATTACTTAGTATTGATTCTAAAATAGAAAATAGGGTTAAAATTAAAAAAGCAAGGAGGATGGAGGTTCCAGGGTAGAGAAATGTTTATCATTGAAATGACTCACCAGAGGGTCTAGACTATGAAAGGAGGAAGTAAAGCTTAAACAAGGGCCTGGGGCTTGGAGAACAGAGAAAAGTAGAATACCTTCAAGCTGAGAAGTGATAAATAAGAATAAAAAATAAGGATGTGAGAGTGGCAAAAGGACATTATTAGACTGTGGTAAGAGAAAAGAATTTCATGATTAAAAATCTTGGAAGCTGAGCACTTTGAAGTGATGGTAAAGTTTACATTGTGACTTTCCCATGTAGATGACTGAGATGGAATAGAGATGGAGACTATAAGAGTTGAGGAGCTTAAGGCACTGATAGACCAATGTATAAGAAGGACCATTAATTTGAATATTAAAGCCACCAAGATGAGAGGGAACAATGAGGAAATATATAAGCCAAATTTCAAAGTAAATGAAAAAAAGAATATATCCTAGAAATCTGAGGCTAGCAATGACATATGGGATATATTCACAGGATCACCTACAGGCTACCTAACTTAAAAATCATGTTACATTATAGAATTAATCTATTAAAGCTGGAAGGGATCTTAAAGATCTATTCTAACAGTCCATCTCTGATGTTTTACAAATGAGAGCATTGAAGCTCAGGGCCATTTTTTGAATAAAACTTATCATTTTTTATATTTTACCTACATAGTACTTATTATCATGCTCCTGTTCTGTTGTGTACACTGCAATATATATTTGAATAAAAGCCAAAGATAGAACTTTCTTTGACTTCATGAGCAAAAATTGTCATAATTGACCTGCACCCTGAGACAAGAATAGTAACAAGTAATTGGATCACAAAACATAATACAAATATGATACTTTATTCAAATTCAAGAGAGCAAGGGAGAGGAATAGCTAGGTGGCTCAGCAGATAGAGTCAGACCTAGAGATAGGAGGTCTTGAGTTCTCATCTAGCCTCAAATACTTACTAGCTTTGCAAATTTGAACAAATTACTTAATCCCTATTTTCTAGTTCTTACCAATGCACGGTATTGATTCTAAGATGGAAGATAAGGGCTTTAAAAATAAAAAAGAGAACATCTCTAATTTATTTATTTAAGGATACTGGGAGAAAAAAAATTAATCTTCAAAACTACAACATTCATATATTAAATAAGTCTTTTTTGTTTAATATCCTTTGCTTAGACTTCTTGTTTTCATTTAATATTTGGAAGTAGAACATTAATTTTTCCTTACTAGTTTTTTTGTATTTAATAATTTCTAACAATTATTTTCAAAGTATTTGTTTTACTTTAAAACATTGATTATAAGAACTACCCTATAGTTATTTTGTTTAGATTTCCCTATCTTTGTTTGTTTATCACCTAAAATAGGGGTGAAATAAAGCTCACTCCTAGATGGATGAGAGATGATAACCACACACCTAGGAACCTCCTGAGGGCCAGTAAAGCACAAAACCCTTAGGCCAGTGATGGGCAAACTACTGCCTGCAGGCCAGATGCGGCCCCCTGAAATGTTCTGTCTCACAGCACAATGATAATTATTCTTAATCTGACGAATACAATGAGTAGGATATGATACAATGAAATTTCAAAAGAGTTGTCTTATAAACAGACTGACAGATGAGCATTTCCTTTCCTTTGGCCCCCTCTTTTAAAAAGTTTGCCCATCACTGCCTTAGGCTATAGAAAACAAGTTTATTTGATGGTTGGAGTAAGGGAAACTGCTAGGCAAGATCCTAACACAATTAAAATCTAGGTTCCACTCAACCTCTCCACATTTTGCAAGAGATGGCCTTCTGGTCTTGGGCCCTGCCTATAGCTCTCTGCTCTTATCTAAGACCCTCAAAACTATCTGACTCTACCTATCCTAATTTACATGGATTAACAAAAAGGATAAAGAGTAAGGAAGGACTCACAGGTATATTTGAGCCCTTTACCTAAAGCCTGGGGTTGGCTTCACTAGACAACCCAAAATTCCAGTTGACAACCCTTGAATTACCTTAGCCAATTGAATTTCTGGCAGATGGTCTCTGTACCTCAGGGAAAAGGCAATCTACTCCAAAACAAACTCTCAACCAAGGAAATCACTAATCTCTCCAAGAGATTAGGAATACCAAGGGAAATTTGCAAGAGCAAAACCTCCTTTCTGCTCAGTCAAAACAGTAGTCCAAGGAATTACTGTTAATTCCAGTAAACTCCCATAATCCTTCTCTCCTTGTCAGAATCCTCTCCCAGGGCTTGTATTCAAATTCTCCTCTTTTCTTCTTTAAGCTAATCCATGAAATTTTACTCTACCCCTTACCTACATTCCTAATGGAAGTACTTAATAAATGTTTGTTGGTTTGGTGAAGTTGGTTGGAGGAGGAACAACAACAATAGTATAAATACCATCCCTACAATTAACATTTTTCTATGCCAAGGACCATTACAGATGTCAACTCCTCCAATAGATGTTCTCTTGATAACTGTTTCCCTAAAAATGCATAAATTATGTACTTTTGTCTTAACTGTGTCTAAGCTTTTGTAGTGTTTAGGTTTGCACTGTAGGGTTTCTCAGATACTTTCAGAAATTTCCCCAAAACACAAAACCCATTCAGTGATATTGTCTCATTAATTTTTTTATCTCTCTGGGCTCAAAAGTAATCTAGTGATTTTACTCTGAAATTGCTCAAGTTGCAGAAACAATTTACCCCCAAAACCATGCAGCAAACTAGGGAAATCCCTCCTCCCAAAGATTCACTTCCTCTTCTAAATCTCAATCTCAAATTTGTAGGCATAGATAAGATCACTTTTTTAAGAAAGTGAAATCATGCAAAACGTATTTCCATATTAGCCACATTAAATAAAAAGTGATAAAATTGATTCTTCAATTTATAGTCAGAGTTCATCAGTTCTCTGTCTAAAGGTGAATCATTTAATTTTCATAAGTCCTTCAGAATTGTCTTGGATCACTGCATTGATCAGAGAAGGCAAGTCTTTCACAGTTGATCATCATTACATTGTCATTATTGCACAAAATGATCTCCTGGTTCTTTTCACTTCACTTTGCATCATTTTGTATAGGTCTTGCCATATTTTTCTGAAACTACCTCCCTTGTCGATTCTTATAGCACAATAGTAAGTACTCCATCACAATCATATACCACAACTTATTCAGCCATTTCCCATTTGATAGGTATTCCTTCAATTTCCAATTCTCTGCCACCACAAAAAGCTACTACAAATATTTTTGTGCATATTGGTCATTTTCCTTTTTATTTGAGCTCTTTGGGATATAGGCCTAGCAGCAATTATAAATTGTGTATATCCTTTGATATTACTGGATCAAAGGATATACACAATTTATATTCTTTTGGACCTAGTTCCAAATTGTTCTCCAGAATGGCTGGACCAGTTCTCTATTCCACCTACAATTCATCAGTGAATCTCTTTCTTTCCCTCATCCCCTCTAGCATTTGTCATTTCTGATAGATGGAAGGTGGTACTTCAGAGTTGTTTAAATTTGTATTTCTCTTTTGTTCACATTTAAATTGTTTAGGGGGTAACTGGGTAACTCAGTGGATTGAGAACCAAGCTTAGAGACAGAATATCCTAAATTCGAATCTGGCCTGAGACACTTCCTAGCTGTGTGACCCTGGGCAAGTCACCTAACCCCCGTTGCCTAGCACTTACCACTCCTCTGCCTTAGGACCAATACACAGTAAGGGTTTTTTTTTTTAATTTTTTAAAATTGCTTAAAGTTGTTTACATTTTTTTCTAATTAATAATGATCTAATTAATAGCATTTTTTCATATGGCTATAAATAACTTTGATTTCTTCTTCTGAAAACTGCCTATTTAGATTCTTTGACCTTATATCATTTGGGGAATAGTTCTTATGTTTATCAATTTGACTCAGTTTATATAGTTTATATTTGATAAATAATGCCTTTATCAGAGAAACTTGCTATAATTTTTAAAAAATATTACTTCATTGTCTATGGCGCCTTTTAGCAAAAGGTAGTTAGCCTGATTATCCCTTTTAATTAGGATTATTTTTGCTTTTGTTTTGCCTGAGATTATCATTATTAACCCTGCCTTTTTTTAGTTCAGTTGAAGCACATTAGATTCTGCTCTAGCCCTTTATTTTAACTTTCTATTTCACATGTGACTCTTGTAAAAACATATATTTTTGGATTCTGATTTTTCATCAGATTTTTCTGCTATTCGTTTCTTTTTTATAGGTAACTTGATCTCATTTACAAACACAGTTATGACTACTTACTGTTCATTTCCCTCCATCCCCAAATAAAATCATTCAATCAAATAACTTAGAGACATAAATGATTATTTTAAAAAGATATGGAAGACCAAGGCTGAGGCAGGACTCACAATAAAGCTGCCCCTTGTAGGGGAAAGAAAGGTCCTGCCAATTAGAATTCCTCTCATCATCTGCTACAATTATCAACTGTTGTTCAACCTGCTTTTAGTGCTATTCTTTTTTCCTTTTCCCATCATTTTTTATTCTTTTCACTCTTCAGTAAATTTTTTCATTTGCTTGTGTCTCACTTTTCTCCTATGTCCTCTGTCTGCCACCTCAAAGTTAGGCTAAATTTCTTCCTTAAACACACACACACACACACACACACACACACACACACACACCAGAAAACAAACTGACCTCTCCCCAGACCCTAACTCCACTAGTCTCTCTCCCAGTAAAGTCTTTATGATACTGAGTCAGCCATCTAGAGTTAAATGGATAAAATATACATGTGCCACTTCACTATGAGTAGTCCACTTGATTTTTAGATTCTTATATCCAGAGGTTTCCTAGAGTCATGACGCTCGGAGGGACTTGAGAGCAAATTGTTAAATTTTCAGTGTTCAGTTTTGTTTTAGAAATCAGCCAGTGTTACAAATCAGGGCTTGATTGATTATTTTGTTAATTGTTTAGATTTTTAAGAGAAAGAGAAAAGATGAATGATGCAGATTAAATTCAAAAGTGTGTGGTACATTCCCCCCACCCCCAGGAAGCCATTACCAACACAGCCCTAACTATATCCCATAAAAATCTTTTCCCAAAATGTTTGTATCAAGTATTCAGGTATATTTTATATGACAGTTTCTCATATGAAGCCAGTCCCATTACATCCGTACCTCTCCCTGGCATGATCACAGACTTTCATAAATTTTCTGAGGATCTCTCACTCAATTTAGTTTTATTTTTCAAATTCCATTTTCTTCTTCCATGTTTTCATCAGTTTAGTCAATAAGTATTTATTGGATACCTGCTATATTTATAACACCAAGCTTAGTGCTTGATGGTAAGGAGAAAGGGAGAAGGAAAAGAGATAGGAAGACCAAAAAAAAAAAAAAGACAAGATAAGGAATCCCTTCAAGGGAAAGTATCAGGGAACAAAATGTTAACAACCAGATATGCAGAGACTTAAAAGGGGAGAAGCTGGAAGGACCAAGCTGGAGAGTATTTGACTTTCAAAGTCAGTGTTTGTAACTTTCTAGAAGTGCTGAAATAAAAGCTGGCTTGAAGGCTAGAGGATAATAAAGAGAGTGAACATAAGAACATAATCCTGATGCATGCATGCGAATTTTTAACTTACAGAGAATTATTTCATTCATGTAAAATATAAAATTGAAGGAGAGCCCATGCCTCCCTTTCCTCTGGAATAGAAAAATTGGAGTGAGGGTGCTTTTCGAACTGGAGCAGATCCCTGGAGAGAACACTATTTTCTTAGTCATTTTGGTTTTTCTGTCTTCTGAGGTGTCAACTAATTTCTGGAAACTCCAAGTTTGCCTTTGTCCCTTGGGAACTTGCCTTTAGGGAAAGTCCCAAACTGATCTTGTCTTAGACTAAACAAGGGATCACCAAGCATCCATCAAGTGTGATAGAAATGCTCTAATCCTCAATCACCCTTTCTGTCTTAGAAATACATCCATTCCTCGGAAGACTAGCACCTGGCTCAAGACATACTTTTGTATCCATTGTAGTAAACTATTTTCTGGTACCCCAGCCTCTGACTACAATCTCTTTCCCAGGCTTGTTTGTAAACCAGTCAGTATAGGTTTGCTGTGCTTAATTCCCCAAAAGGTATATAAATCCCCAACTTCTATTATTCTTTGGAGAATTATCTTTGGCAGTGATTTTCTCAGAGGCACTGTCGCCAGAACCCCAGAGTTTGGACTCTATGTGGAATTTAGCGCTGGGCTCTGTATGACAACTGAAGGTTAAGGACTTGTCTCTAAATCCAATTAAAGATTTGGCTTTATGACTACTTTAGTGGTTCTGTGTTTTTCTAAGATGATAGAGGTAATAAAAATTAGGCAACATGTACACAGAAACTGATGAAACTTTTGCCTCCATAGAGCCACAGCCTCATTTTTAGAAGTTGCCAGCATCTGTCTTCTTGGATATAAAGATGTAAATGGATAAATGAAGACAGCTAGATGCCACAGTAGATCCCCAAGGCTGAAGAGACAGACTTGAGTTCAAATTTGACTTCAAACACTTCCCAGCTGTGTGACTGTGGCCAAGTCATTTAACACTATTTGTCTCAGTTTCCTCATCTATACAATGTGCTGGAGAAGGAAATACCAAATCATTCTAGTATCTTTGCCAAAAAAATACCAAGTGGTGTCACAAAGAGTCAGACACAACTGAAAACAACTCAACAACAATTGACATTCAAATGATCATCCAACAAGCATGTAAACATTGTCCTGGGTGTTAGAGATGCAAATACAAAGATGAGTTGTTCTCTGCAAGGATTTTAAATTCTTTTGAGTGAGACAATCATGTAAAAGAATATACATGCAAATTTATACAGCATAAACACAAGATAATCCCACTAAATTCTTTCTCTAAATGAGTGTTTAAGATAGAAATGGCTTTTGAGGATTTCTTTGTTAGTGCTAATTTCTTACCCATAGATTGAATGATTTATTTTTTTAATTGAGCTAAGGTTTTCCCCTAGTTATTCTGTATGGGGATTTATTTGTTTGTTTGTTTTGTTTGCTTTGTTTTGTTTGGAACTTGGATCTCCAGGTATCACCCAGATCCAGGTTAGAAGTATGGAGGCTACTCATGGGCCAAGTCTCACTTTGATCTGCCTGGGAACTTCAGCGTGCACCATTTTCTGCCTGGAGAGATAGTTTGCCCCATTTTAGCAAGGGTTGTGTTATGATGATAATAACAGATAATTTGGAGAAACAGATAATGTGTCTGGGCCAATATTAGAGCTTCAAGTCAAGAGCCAGAGATTGACAGGCTTCAGTGAGGAAAGGAAGGGGCTAAACACTCCTGGCTCTCAAACCCCGACCCCCAAACAATTGATGGTTTCAGTTGGTAATGAAGACAGGAATGTGATTCTTCTGGTTAGTTTCTGTTATGGCTGAAACCCCAATGATGTTCCATTTCTTTAATTTATATTCCTCACAGGTCAGTTAGATGAGTAAGTAGAAGCTAACTATAACTGTAGTGGACTGAGATGATCTTCTTAAACTGACAGCAGACAGGATTCAAACTAGATGTCCAGACTGAGTTGTGAGTATCCCCCCAAATAATTTTCCCAGGCACAGATTTGAGGGTAAAGGTTATATTAAGAAATAACAAGGAAAACTAGAGAAGTTAATGAGGGTTTTAGGATAATGGAAGGTGACCCTGAACTGTTAGATTGAAGCTGCCCTTCCCCCCTCCTCACAGGAGGGGATGAAGGCACTTAACTGAACTTGTTAGATAATTTATATATCTAATCACTAAATCACTAGGTAATTATATATTGATATTAATGAAGAATAATATTAACAAACAGGCTAACCCTATGAGTAGAAACCACTGGCTTATGCTACAATGGCCACCTCAGGTGAACCCCCAAGTCTGGAGTAGTAAGCAGAGTGTCTGCTCACTTCAACCTCCACAAATTAACTGCCTCAAACCCTTCTCAACTGGCCCCTCACCCAAAGTTCTCCAGGGGGGTCCCCTGGAATTCTGGGTGAAGCTATCCCTGTATCTTTGCAGGGATTCCATGCTTTGCATCTCCACACAACAGTTATTACCTGTTTCTCTGGCCTTCATGATCTTACTATGAAACTAATGAAAACATCTGATTAGTTTAGTTCACTGTTGCTTGGAACTCCTGAGAATAAGTCTTCCAGGCTCAGTCAGTCCTATAGCAGGAATTAGAAGTATGTGCTAGACTAAAATCTGAGAGGCATTATGTTATATCACCAAGAACCCTGGATTTGGAATCAAGAAAAACCTGAATTCAAAGCCCATTTTACACTTGTTACTTGTGTGAATATAAACAAATCAATTAATTCTGTGACTCAGTTCCCTAATTTATAAAAAGTTAGATAGTATTTTTGAGTTTCTGAGAGTTTGTTTTCACTTTTTATCTCTTTCTGACAAATCTTTGCTTTCTTGTTTCACAAACTTCTCCTTTTTCCATTTCTTCTCATTTTTGTGAAGGCTACTGCCTCTTCTCAGTATGGTTCTGAGTGGGAAAGATGAAACTTCAAATTATTTCCATATTCTTTTTCTCTTTTATTCTATTTATTCTCTATTGTTCTCTTTTTCTCATTTATTAAAACTGAACCATAACAAAGGAATCTTTTTTTTTAAGATGAGAGGAATGTATACTATGTGCCTTTTCATTGTATTGGTCTTATATTTCAAAGAAACAAAATATAATCTTTATAGAGATGATATTGGAAACATGATAACACTTTCAAAGGGAAGATAATATATGTACACTTTATAAACATATACACAAAAATATAATTAATATGTATATATACATGTTGTATATATTATGTATATGTAAATTATATAGTTATTATAGAAAAAAGTAATGGGGAAGATGGAGGGGTAAGTCCTGAAGCTTTCTTGCCCTCATACTACCACACACAAACAACTAAAAATAACTCCATAGAATCTATGCTACAGACAGCAAAAGCAAACAGGAGTCAGGAGTGAAGATGAATAGCTAGCAATAACTAGAAAGTAAGGCTTCTGACTTCCCTAGCCTTTATCCTACTGCTTTAGGCCCTGGAGCTAGGAACAGAGCAAACAGATTGAATCATATAGTAGTGGAGGGGGAGAGGGGGAGGAGGGAAGGGCAGGATTGACAATTTTACATTGTTTGCTGAGGGTACTAGTAGCACAGGGCCCTGGGATTAGCTGTTTCTCCTGCAGCCTCTGCTCCAGAGTCCCCCACTGATCCACAGGTGGTGATTGAAGGAACAGATATTGTAGCATCTACTGGTGCCAGGCCCCAAGGGTAGAAACTCAAGCCTTACTGCTAACAAATGAGAGATTTTGGAGGTTCAAAGAACCAGGTCTGGACACCTGCTGTATCCCAGGCTGAGGCAGTAGGAGAGGAGGAATAAGGAAGGAGCATATACTAGTGAGTGTAGTAACTGAGAGACTGAAGGACCATCAGCTGTGATCACTTCCAGGATAGTAGACTGCCTGACTGCTGTCAAAGGAAGAAGTGGACTGTCTGCTTACAGCTGTAGTGGCAAAACTGTCCACAGGCTCTTAAAGCACCTGAGATCAATCATGAACTGTTTGAGCAGGTGCCCGGGAATACATGTGGCCTTGGACTATAAAAACAGGAATAACTAAACAGGACCCAGGAAAAAAACAAACCCACCAAAAAAAAATCCTGAAACCAGAGGTAATATTTCTCTCAAAAATAGGAACCCAGAGACTTTAGCAAAAAAGACAATAATTAATTCTATTGGCCTTGCTGCTAAAATTTTAACTAATTAATTAATTAATTAATTAATTAAATTGAATAAGCAAAGGAGAAAGAACCCAACTATTGATAGCTATCATGGAGCCAAAGAAGACTTTGGCTCAACTCAAAGGACAGGGAAATAAAAACTCTTACTTCAAAAACAATAAAGAAATACAATAAATGGCCACAAACTCAAAAGGGGCTTTTAGAAGAGCATGAGAAAGACTTCAGAAACCAAATAAATGCAAGAGTCAGAGGAAAAATTAAGGGAAAAAAGAACAATACAAGAAAACCAAGAAAATTATGAAAGAAAGATCACACCAAAAAAAAAAAAAGAGAGATTCAGAAAAATCACAGAAGAAAATAGTCTAATTAAAGAGATGAATAGAACCTTATATAAGTTAAATATGATAGATTTCTGGAGAGTCCCTTGAATGAGGGCTAGAGGTAGATCATACACATAATCCAAACATAGTTTCTAGTGGGACAATAATGGTTTAGACAACATGAATATTCTGCAAAAGTCTTACTTTTATAGCCATCATACTATGGAAGCAACCCTGCATACCTAAGGGATTGTGGCATTAGAACAAAAGTTCCACTGGGTCTGACTAAGCTAGAAACACTTGGTTTAGGAAAGAGTATGGTCCTAGCAAAAGATTGTATTTGCTGTCTAAGGACCAATCTAATTAAATATGGCCATGGTAATGTATGTTAACTAAGAACCAGATGGGTTAAGTTGATCAAAGTAAATACTTAGAGGAACATGGAGAGAAAGGACTAACATTACATTTCTAGAGGAGCTCTGATTTGTTTTTTAGAAAACAAGATGGAAATATACATTAAAAGCTGTAAAGCTGTTCATGCTCATTGACTTGAGGATTCCATTACTAGGATTAGGCTCTAAGGAGGGGGAAAAGCTCTATACGAATGAAAATATTTGTGGAAGCCTTATTTGTAATGACAAAATAACTTGAAATAACACAAATGTAATGATTGGTAGAAATGACTGAATAGATCGTGATATTTGAATGTACTGGAGTATATTATGTTATTAGAAATGCAAATATTGGAAGTATAAAGAAAATAAGGGAAATATGTGAAGAGGTGAAAAAAGAATAAGAATAATACATAATATTTATACATTAAAAACAATAGCAGCAAAATCAAGAGAAAAAAGTATCCAAGTAAAAAAATTCAAAGGGACTTAAGCAGAGGATATTTATATTAGTACACATATATAATTTACATATTTTAAATAATTGTAAACAATGTGGAGTTTGTGGTTTTACACATAATTTGTTATGTAGTTGTTTATTTAAGTGGGGGGGAGTTGGTGGTGGTGGTTACTAAATATGTAATTTTAAAAACTGAAAAAACCAAAGTTATTATAAGATAGTTTGGGCAAAAAGTACACTTTTAGCTGGTAAAATCGGAAAAAGTTTCAGGTAAAAGATTGTGCTTGACCTGGTTCTTTTTTTTTTTTAACTCTTCTCTCTTTGAACTGATACCTAAGTATCAGTTTCAAGTCAGAAGAGCAGTAAGGGCTAAGCAATTGAGGTTAAGTGACCTAAACAAGGTCACACAATTATATGTCTGAAGCCAGATTTGAAGGTAGCACCTCCCATCTCCAGGTTTGGCTCTCTAGCCACTGAGTTGTCTAATTGCCCTTTGATCTGGTTCTTTTTTTTTTTTTTAATTTTAATTTTGAATATTTTCTCCTAGTTACATATTTCATGTTCTTTCCCTCTCCCCCAAACCTCCCTAACCTCCCTTAGTTGATGCACAATTCCACTGGGTTTTACATGTATCATTGATCAAGACCTAATTCCATATTATTGATAGTTGGATTAGAGTTATCATTTAGTGTCTACATCCCCAATAATATCCCCAACAGCCCATGCATGTGTTCAAATAGTTCTTTTTCTTCGGTGTTTCTCCTTCCACAGTTCTTCCTTTGAATGTGGCTAGTTTTCTTTCTCATAAGTCCCTCAGCCTTGCTCTGAATCCTTGCATTGCTGCTAGTAGAGAAGTCTGTTATGTTCGATTGTACCACAGTGTATCAGTCTCTGTGTACAATGTTCTCCTGGATCTGCTCCTTTCACTCTGCAACTTTGGTTTGGTTCTTGAAGAAAGCCATGGCTTTCAAGAGGTAAACATGAGGAAAAAGTACATTCCTTGAATGAGAGAACAAGTATAAAAGCACAAAGACAGGAATTGGAGTACTGTGTGTGAAGAACAGCTAGTAGCCAAGTATAGTTGGACCATAGAAATATGGAGAAAAATCATCTGAAAAAAAATAAAAAGGAGCCAGGTCTTGAGGACTATTAAATGTCACACATAGAAGTTTCTATAGAAGAAATCACCTGATCCCTTACTATATTCCCACTATTCTGACACATTTAAATTTTCCATGCACTCTATGACTCAACCTACTTGTCCTACTTGTCCCTCATGCACATTGTTTCATCTCCCATCTTTGTGATTTTTTTTTAATCCTTACCTTCTGTCTTAGAATCAAGGCAGAAGAGTGGTAAGGACTAGGCAATGAGGATTAAGTGACTTTCCCAGGGTCACACAGCTAAGAGGTTTCCAAATCCAAATTTGAACTCAAGACCTCCCATCTCTAGACTTGACTCTCAATCCACTGAGCCACCCAGCTGCCTCCCCCCATCTTTGTGTTTTTTAACTTTTCTGATTCCTGTGACATTAAACAATCAATGAATTTCAACTAAAACAATTCAATCCATTGTGTCCCTTTCAATGCAAAAAGAACCTCAAAAAATCCCCATAATAAAAATAATAATAGCATTTATAGAGCACCTAGTATGTTCCAAACTCTACGCTAAGTACTTTACAAATATTTTCTCACTTGAAGCTCATAACCTTGGGAAGTAGCTGCTCTTATTATACTCATCTTAGAGATGGGGAAATTGAGGCTTCAAGAAGAACTTAAGTGACAGGGTCACACAGCTAGTATCTGAAGTCAGATTTGAATTCAGGTTTTTCTGATTCCAGACCCAATGTGCTATCCATTGCACCACTTAGTTTCCCATAAATGTCATGCTGAAGGTGGGAAATTACCAGTAGACAAACTCTCAGAACATAATTCAAATGGAGTGGTCACCCCCACCACTCATTTAGACATATACTAATTTATTGGGTTGGCTTGCTCCTTCCAATCTCTTCTCATGTGGGTAGGTCTAGCATCTATGGGATAAACTAATATAACTTGGTTATACTCAAATACTTTCTTTTTCCTAGGGGTAATCCTTTTGAGGTGAAATACACTAAAATATAGACTATTATATACATCAAGTACAATCACCTCCACCATTTTGTAGTTAATGGAATTAAACTGAAAAATCACATAAGTGCAAGATTCCAGGTTCTGTAAGAACAAATTTTTATTTACACCTTGTCAAGTTCCTCTGACTTTAAAATTCCACAAAATGATGTTATTTCTAACAAAATAGAGATCTTTCTTTTTTTTTTATTCTAATCACATTTTCTTTGTCCTTGAGTCTGCTGCATTTTTTCCTATAAGAAAAGAAATACTTTGTGCCATTAATGAACCCTGGAGAAAAATGGCATAGAAATCTTTATCACTTTCCTATGGGAACTCCATTTTCTAACATTTGCTATTGACATGCTAGAGAACTTTATCCATTACCATGGATTGAATGAGCCTAGCCACTGCTGAAAAGGATGGTCAGTTCACTGGTGCTGAATCCCAAGCCTTGTTATTTGCCAGAAATCAGTTTGTAGAAGTAGAGATAAGAACAGGCTTGATTGAAACATTTACCAGTTCCAGGTCATAGTAGATGGCCAAGAAATTATTCTGCAAGAATGTCAAAGGATACATCAGGGATCATGGACCACAGGTCTGAAGAAGGTCAAGCAAGAAACCCAACTGAAGGGAAGACATGGATATCATAAGGAAAAAAAAACAGAATTTGAGGAATTATCAAACAAGATTCTTTCGATACTTATGGGGTCCTGTGTTCTGTTGGATTTTCAGCAGTTTTGTCCCCAGGAAATGACTGTGTTAATAAAAAGCACTGGCAATTTTTATAATTCACAAACTTCAAAATAATACCTATTTGCTTCTATGGTGTGGGGAGGGGAGGGAAGAGCTGAGACACCTGGAAATAAATTCTACTAATAAAAATGATAATAATTCATAAGATGTAATCACCTTCAATCAAAAAGCATTCCTTAATATATCCTAAGAAAATGTTTTCCTTTGATTCAAGCAATCTGTGTAACCATTTTTAAATTTTTTGATATTTTTCTCAAGTTGACTAAATAATATGATCTTTCTTCCTTTTATTGCATAGTTTGGGATCATATGGCATTATTTTGCTATTTACTATAAATGCACTTAAAATGTATACTCAATTCAAAAATAAAAATGGCCCATTATTACTGGGTCATAATCTCTCTTAAAAACAAATACTTGGGATTTGTCCAATGTGTTGATAAGTTTTACCAGGTTTTGTCTCTTCTCTTCCTATTTTTTTTCTTTTTTAAAAAAACTGTTTATTACAAAGAATGACTCTGAGAAGGAGAAAGGAGAAGGATACAGAAGGAAATATAGGTGATTAAAAATGAGACTTATCATTTAAAATCTATTGATAAAATAGCTAATATAATTAGCATAATGAATTTATCTTTCCCAATCTGTAAAACTATGTTGAAAAGTGCTGCTCAAGATTGCTCCAAATAGTCAAATAAATTCATTATAAAATTGAATGGTTGATCATTTGTTTCATGGCCACCCTTTTCTTCTCCAACTGTCTATCTCAGAGTTGCAATATATACTCAAATTCTTAGTTTCTTAGGTCTTCAAGCATCTTTTGGGGGTTCTGGAAAGCACCGTCCTACTTCTTACTTGCTTCCTTTTTCTGTGAACAAATTAAAAGGAAATTTCAGTTTTGAACTTTCTAGGTTTGGTCTTGAGTGCTATGTCAGCTTTCTTCTCCCACTGGCTGGATAAAGTGGCTGCCACACTGTCCACTGTATCAATAGCAACTGTTCTTTTTTCTCTAGGAGAAGGGCTCTTGCTAGAGGAATTATTTTAGCTTCTGTCCAACATATGTTTACTTTACCATGGGCAGACTTTAACTTCCATAGATCATGGGTTTCATTAGTATATAATTCCCTTTCTTCACTGCAGTCTTTCCATATCATAGTAGATATTTTCATAATTTTCTGTGGAGGAGGAAAAGAAATCATCTCTTGGTGGCAAAGTTTCTGACAATGATCCTCCCTAAACTTACTCATGCTGGTCTTTGGATGACAGATATCTGGTCAATAATTAAACCCATATAAAAGTTTTTCCAAAGTGATAGGACCTGCCAGAATCTCGCTGGAATAGCTTCCAATATCATCATGAATCTCTGAAATAGGACCATGGTGGAGGTGACTACACTAAAGGTCTAACAGAGCCAGAGGAAAGTATAGGAATATGTAGAAAGTATGGAATTCTATGGAGTGCTAGAATAGATGACAACCTCAGGAGACTTCCACTGTGGCTCAGTTACTGAGAGTAGCTTTAGCCAGTTCAGCAGAGAACCTCAGCCTTTGGTTATGGCTGTGATATTTAAAAACAACAGAGTAAATGGAGCTAATTTGGTTTTGGACAAATAGTAGCCATTACAAATCTGCATTGGGAAGAAAAATGTTATTGTATAAAAAGAGAGCCAGTAGCTAGGTGGCTCAGTGGACAGAGAGCCATGCCTGGAAACAGGAGGTCCTGAATTCAAATTTGGCCTCAGATGTGACTCTGGGCAAGTTACTTAACCCCCATTACCTAGCCCTTGCCACTCTTCTGCCTTGGAACCAATACACAGTATTGATTCTAAGATGGCAGGTAAGAGTGATAGAAAAAGTGGGAGAAAGAGAGGGAGGTGGTGAGGGAGAGGGAGAGGGAGAGGGAGAAATCAAGGTCAAGAACCAGATATTTTGGGCGTACCTGTGGGTTTTTGATTGCCCTCTTCTAAGAAATGATTACTAAGCAAATTATGGGCCATCGTATCTCTATATTATTACTGAATAGTTAGAGAGCATAGTAGTCAGGGATTATATGACTCTCACAATATAGCTGCCAAAGTAACAGAACCCTGACACCATCAAGAGCCAATTTGACATTCCCAAAAGAAGACTGTAACTGATGTATCTTTTGCATACCAAGTGTAATGCAAAGATGCAATACAGGCTTTTGCCCTTGCAAAAGTTAACTGAAAACTTCTGGCAGTTAGAAGCCTTAGAATCCTGACAGAGGTCAGTTGGAACTGGAGGCTTGAGGAGAGTGAAAAGTCCAACTGAAGCTCTGCCTTTGGGTTTCAGCTTTGCTTTTGGCCTGTGCTTTTGTCTCTGGACAATTTGAACCTAGCTAATTTCTCTGGACCTCTCCCTGACCTTCTCCATCTTACACCCCTGTTACCTTTCCTATATTTCCCTGTGGGCTCTGGGAGGAAGGGTGGCTTTTGGGTTTTGATGATTAGATTTTGTGGGTTTAGTTTCCCTATAGGCAAGTAGGACATCCTCGAATCAAACTATCCCTTATTTTATTGATTTAGTATACATTCTACTTTAAGGGCAGCCAAATCTTTCCTAGCTGGGAGAGCAGGCTCTCTCAGTCTAACCCATTCTTGTGACCCTCAACCATCTTGAGTTTCTCCCTAGGGGCCAGCAGAAACCCTAAACCCTTCTCTCCTTCTGACTAACCCTGAATATTAATAAATCCCCTTGTTACCTAATCAAACCCTCTGGTGAATCATTGTGTTGAAGAATTAGACAAGGATTGAAGAGGGAAGGAATTATATCTTTTGTTTCTTGAGGGAACTGGAGACATCCATCTTGAGAGGAAGTCATTGCCCAAGGCTTCCTCCTGAGCTCATCAGTTTCAGACATGGAGGAGCCTTTGGGCACCTCCTTTGAATGACTTGAGTAACTGACAACAAAGCCCTCAAAGCAGATTCAAACGATTTCTGACTGGCCCAATTCCTTGTGTCTATAGAGATACCTTTCCAGCTTGGAAGGGTTCAGCCTATTTCCCCAGTATCCTCTGTCTGAGTACCTAGCCTGTTTCAGCTGCCTCTCCTGAATACCTCACCCACTCTTTTACCATCCAAAATACCACCCTGTCCGTTCCTTCCTAAACTCAGCCATCCCTTTCATTCCTCTCCTATCACCTCAATCACCCTCTACCCCTCCTCATTCAGCAAGTATTAAGAGAGAACCTCCAACTTTAGTGTCACTTTATTCACTACATTTATTGGCAAGCAAAGTTAGTGAACAACCTAAAGTCTTCTGATACATCTAAAATGAAACTTGCTAGGATAACATTCATCCTATCTAGCATATCTATAATGTCATGGTCATTTATGCAAGGTGTTATGGATTTTTGGTTCAGAACAGTCCCCAATTTCATGCAACAAGTTTTAGACCTCTATGATTACTATAAATGGTGTGCCCTAACCCTTGCTGAATGTATCTGTTTTATCCCAACTGCCATAGCCATAACCCTATCTCTTTGGCAATTCCTAGTGGTCTCAAAGAATGTATGCTCTCACCTGTGGTACTACTTCAATGCAATTACAACTAAGAAAGATGCTGATTCTCAGGAACTAGTAGAAAACATCAAACTACTGTTCCAAGTACTGAAACAACTAAGGGAAGGAAGGGAATTGGACAAGCACACAATTCTCCAACTAGAGATTGTGGAGTCCAAGTACCTAGGAAACAATACCACCACTAACAATCAACCATCCACAAATGCCATAGTCTCTCTTCTACCAATTACAGACAGAGTACTGCAAGTGTCCCCCTACCTTAAATAATTTGTTAACAGATAAGCATTCTGGCTTTGTTCTTAATTCAATTTTCCAAAGTTTTATTGTATATGTATTCATTTCCCTTAAATTTTTTTACTCTTCTTATATTTTACAACTTATCCTTTGATTTGACCTCAGAAAGTTGGGTTTCTTTTTGTAATTTTTAATGAATGAGAAGACATTTTAAATTCATTATAGAAATAAATGGAATATGTTATGAATAAATTAACGAAATCAATCAGAAATGAATCCCACATTGGTCTTGTAGTGTGACAATATACACATGATTCTTAAGCATTTTCTGTGAGAAACTTGTATTGCATCATATAAAGCCTAGACTTCCCTATTTTGAAGGATTTTGTATATTCTGCTTTGGTTGTTAGATAAATGTTTAGCAACTCTTACTTTTATGTTCAAATTGCAAAAGTCTCTGCCTTTGAAGTTCTTTGGAGAACTATCCATAGTTAAGAGGAAATAGAACAAAACTTCGGGGAGTTTTTTTTGTTTGTTTGGTTTGTTTTGTTTCTTTGATTGCCAGATTCAGTTCTAGCTTTTGACAAACTTTCATTTGGACCCAGGTTTTGATTCAATATTTATTCTGTCTCCTTCTCTCCCCGGCTGTCCTTCCACTCCTCTAGTGTATTATTTTTGTCTGTTCAAGAACCCTAGAACCAAGTAGTTGCTATAGAATATAATTCCGATAGGAAAAAGTAGGTTCCTTCAATGAAGAGTCTCTTCAGACTTTGGAAACTAATTTGTCATAATGAAAAGGACATTGAATTTATAGCTATAGTCAAAATAGCTCAGCCATTTTGATAGCTGTTTAATCCAGAGCATCTCTAGAAGAAGTGGATCGTACTAAAAGAGCTGTTAAGTTTCTTCTAACTCTATGATCTATGTACTAATATTTAACTAACTGGAGGCACCTCCTGGAATGCTTGATTTGTTCCTGGAAAATACTGTGTTGGAGGCAGCTAAATGGCTCAGTGGATACAGAGCCAGGATTGGAGAAAGGAAGTCCTGAGTTCAAATCTAATCTCAGATACTTCCTAGCTATGTGGCTGTGATCAAGTCACTTAATGCCAATTTCCTAGTCTTCTCTCTTAGAATCTCAACATTTAGGATCAATTCTAAGACTGAAGGTAAAGGTTAAAAAAAAAAAACAATGCACGAGGAATAGATCTTTCAGGGGTTATAAGGGAGTAACTGGCTAAGCTCATTTGCAGTAGGGTAGAGCAATGTTACAGACAGCTGGATGACACAGAGTGTTGGACCTGGAGTCAGGAAGAATCATCTTCCTAAATTCAAATCTGGCCTCAGACACTAACTGTGTGATCCTGAACAAGTCACTTAACCTTGCTTGCCTCAGTTTCTTTATCTGTAAAATTAGCTGGGGGAGGAAATGGCAAATCACTTCAGTATCTTTGTCAAGAAAACCTCAAATGGGATCCTAAAGAGTCAGACACCACTGAAATAACTGAACAACAACAACAAAGAACAATGTTTCAATAGGTTTGGGTTATCGTGAATTAACAGTGTAATTGCAGTGATGTGATACAGTGGAAAAAGCACCAGATTTAGTTTTTAAAACTGATGTCCAACTCCTAGCTCTACTATTTACTAATTGTGTCACCTGGGACAAGCCATTTAGCTTATACTGGTCCGTTTTCTCATCTACAAAATGAGAAGAATATGGACCAGATAATTTCTAATATCCCTTCTGCCCCTTTGAAGAGGTAGAGATGTGGAATGAATTCTTTCAGGAATAAAAGATGAGAATGCAGGATGCATAAGAGTCATTAACTAGACAATAACAGAGATATGTGTGAAAATACATCATTCCTTTAAATGTAATATAGACATAATATTCACCACTATTAATATTTTTTAAATTTACCTCCTGTCTTAAAATCAATACTGTGTACTGGTTCTAAGACATAGGCAAATTGGGTTGAGTGATTTGCCCAGAGCCACACCACTAGGAAGTGTCTAAGGCCAGATTTTAACCTAGCACCTCCCATCCATAGTCCTGGCTCTAAATCCACTGAGCCACTTAGCCCTCTCTATTAGTTTATTATTATTAATAATCTTCCCTAACATAGCACAGCCTAGTGGACTGCAAAAAGCTCTAGGTTTGCACAAATGTAGACATAGTCTAGGGGACTTGACTCAAAGAAAGTCAGGTTTCTCTTTCTGCTTCTGCCATAAACCTAGAACAAAATTCCAAAGAAATCTCCAAAATAAAAGTTAGGTATAGTTAACCTAGAGCATCTCCAAATCTAAAAGGCAATGTATCCAAATCCTACAGAGCTATTCTGAATATATTATGCATAGGGAACATAGTTACAGTTATTCCACAGAAAATGCATGAGATACTCAGGACTCATCAAAAGCCATGAACAAATACTGAATCAAAAAGCAATCAAATAACTCTTTTGCCCCACCTTCCAAGGGAACCTATCTTGAGGTTGCTATTAGAGGAATTCCTCTTTGTTCCAGACTCTTTCTTTAGAGTCATTCAAAGGAAACCCAAGGTTCTTGGTACCACTCTGTCATTGAGATACTCCCCCATCCACCAGCCAAATCCCCTGCAAGTAAACATTATTTAGAGTTAGCTGAACAATCCAACTCCATCATCAGAATTGTACTGCCTGATTAATTAAATGACTTTGTTCTCCAAGCAAGATGTTGACACAGGAACTATATGTGCCATCTTCTCCAAGGAATAAGAAATCTTTTCTCTCTAGAAAGTCTAGAACCTTAATTTAAAATTCTGGAAGTCTTAACGTTGAAATTACCCACATGGTACATCTCAAAGCCAGTTTTATATAGGAAATCCCCCTTTTTGTTCTGGGCACATGCTGCCTAAGGAGTTCAAAATCTTTCTCCTCTAGATAGGAAGTTGAGGTTCAGGAAAGGCACTTGAGGTCTCCTTTGAGGGCATGTTCCAGTATGTGCCTCTTATTGCTTGGTACTTCTGCTGTAAGTCACCCATTCTTACTACATATATTTGTTGTTCAAGAGTTTCAGTTGTGATGCCATTTGGAGTTTTCATCTCAGTTTCCTCATCTGTAAAATGAGCCGAAGGAACTAGAGAACCATTCACAAAGAATCAGACATTACTGAAATGTTTAAACATAACAAAATATACAAATAAAAATCCATCAAATACACAGAAATTATGTGCATGCATCTATGTATATGTATTTAAGTATGTTTACACACAATCCATACACATACATGGAATTCAAACTAATATGTTTGTTAATATGTTACCCCTTCCAGAAGAATTGAACAGAGGACTTCTAAAAATAATAACAATAACAAAGAGAGCTCTCATTTATATAAACATTGTGGTTTGAAAAACATATTTTCTCATTTGATCATCATAATAAATTCTTTGAAGTAGATTCTATTTTTATTCTTACTTGATAGATGACACAAATTGAAATAGGTTAAATGGCATATGGTGGGACAATCCAGTTTAGGAGAAAGCAGATTTTGATCTCATATCTTCTTGATTCCAAGTCTAGAATAATATTCATTACACAAGTGGTGTCAAACTTGCAGCCTCTGCTTGGGCCTTGCAAAAGTGCAGAGAGCTATAGGAACCAGAATAAAAATTAATTGTAAAATGTCTAACAAAATAAATAAAAATATAATTCGACATTGATCATTTTTATTTGTGCTTTTCTAAATCACTGTGCATAAAATAAGAATCATTTATATTTCAGTTTGACATCACTTTGGACTACAACGGTCACCTTTCCAGGAATCATGGCAAGATTGATGGGGTCCTTAGGGCTTTGATTATTATACAATGCAAGCAATTACTTCCATTAGCCATTTTTGAAAAACTCTTACCTTTTGGCTTAGTATCAGTTCCAAGACAAAAGAGAGGTAAGGGCTAGGCTACTGAGGTTAAGTGACTAGCCTAGGGTCACTTAATGAGGAAGTATCTGAGGCCAGACTTCAATCCAGGACAGCATTCTATTCACTATATTATTTTGTTGCCCCATTGTACTAGCCATTTTGCTTTGCCTAGTCTTAAGAAAAGGAGAAGAAATATTAAGGAAATATACAGAGACATTAGGAGGTAGTCAGTTTATTTTTCCAAAATAAGTATCATAAGGTATTATTAAGTATCTTTATATACTTAAGTAGCAACAGATTGGGTCCTCCTGGATAAGAAGCACCAGAACAACAATTCTGATATATGAAAAGATTAAGTAGTTTTTACTGAACAAAAATTTTTCAGAATCAGCAAGCAAAGAAAATATTATCCTAATCAAGTCAAGATTAATTAGTACCAGGGGCAGCTGGGTGGCTCAGTGGATTGAGAGCCAGACCTAGAGATGGGAGATCCTGAGTTCAAATCTAACCTCAGACACTTCTCAGCTGTATGACCCTGGACAACTCACTTGATCCCCATTGCCTAGCCCTTACTACTCTACTGCCTTAGAACCAATGGACAGTATTGGTTTTAAGACTGAAGATAAGGGTTTTAATAAAAAAATTTAAAAATTTAAAAAATAAAAATATTAATTAGTGCCTACAAAATAAGACCCTGGTAGTAATTGCTTGGCTCCTCCAGAAATATTGACAACATTACCATATTATTATCTTATATTTTTCTTAAAACATCAGTAGCTTCTCTTGAAAAAAGGATCTGGTTGATTCATTTCAACTGACATTTATTGAATATTTACACATTCAAGGTACTCTTAACATCTTAAAATGGTAAAAACATATATTAATAGCGCTGCATATTAGGAGAGCAGACTGAGGATTTTCCCAGTGAGAAGAGGTTTATAAAGTGGTTGAATCCTCTTTTGTCTCTGACAACATTTCCCACTGGAGAATGGCAAATGCAGATCCCAACTCTCTAAACCAAACCAACTTCATCCTTCCTAAGAAGGAGGAAATGCTCTTTTGGGGGACCTTGAGTCTAAAAATGATAATCTTTCTCGAGCTAATGTGTGTGTATAAAAGGGAATTTTTGGTTATCTTTGAGTTCACACTTGTGAAAAAAGGGAATCCTTTGAGATTCCCTTTTACATGTATCATTAGGAAATCAGGATAATTTTGAACAACTAGAATGTCAAATGAGGCTGTGCCAAAAGACAGTACCATTTTCCTCCTTTCTGATTCATCCAGACTTTGAGAAAAAAAAAACATTTGTTTACACCTACAGAGTATCTTTATTACAACCAGGAGTAGGAAGTAACTGAGAAAAACACTGAGCATTATGGAAAGTCTCTGGCCCCCTCTTTAAAATGTTTGCCCATCACTGGCTTAGTCCTTTCTATTCTTCTACCTTGGAACTGAAATTGAGTATTAATTCTAAGACAGAAGGTAAGGGCTTAGAAAAAAAAGAAATAAAATTTGAGCTGAGTATTTAAGGATGAGTATGGTTTGATAAACAGAAATGTATATATATATGGGTCCCCTGAATCTTCTTAAATAATGTTATTTTCATTTCTGGAACAGAAAAATGAGGTCTAAATTGGCTGAGTGGTTTTGAAAGCTCTCTCAGAGAGTTCTTCTTAGTTGACTTGCAGAGAAAAATTCAGATCTCTTTCCTTTAAGTCAAGGCCACACTGATTCTTTTTAAAGGTTCCTTTCTTCATTTGGTGCCAATTTCCTATCTCACTCCCACCCAGCCAGAAAAGCCCAAGGATAATAAAAGTTCAAGAACTTCTTGAACTAGCTCACCACATGAACTCAGAGATTAGTCAATAGCTTAGACAAACATGGCTGGCTGGCTGGTCTCCATGCAATTTTACCACAGTCTGGGCAGGGGAAAAAGACTTTAGGAAAGACTTCTGTGTGCTGTTTCCTCTCTTCCTCACCCTTCTCCCTCTTTCCTTCTCCAAAAGCTTTACCCTGTAAGGCCAATCATAGGTGAAGGACCTTCCACCAGGTGACCTAGATACTCCCCTCAGCCCTGATAATAAAACAGCTGCATGAAAGGAAGCCAGTCCAGGCAGGGAGCACCCTCCTGGTGACTACTCTATGTTGTACTCCACTTTGGGTGGGATTCTGCATCTCTGCCGGCTTAGTTCCACTGGGGTTGGGTTTTTCTTGCAATCTGGCTGAATTTCTTCACCACAAGTTCTGCAAGCCACAAAGAATAGTAAGATGAATAAAGCTATAATGTCTCACTTTTTTTTACTGTCCATGGGGGTCAGTTTTGCAACACCATGTTGAGTCTAGACAAATAAATATAATTGTGATACACTATAAATAATGGGCTCCATTGCCCAGTCAGTCTGGGCAGTGTCATGGTTTCAAATTGTTTTAGAGCCATGGTAGAACTGGAAGACTTTCTTGTTCCTGCAATTAGCAGGATGATCGTTCATCCAAATTTCTCTTGGGAATTGGTGAGGAGACAAACCAGTATCTGCACAGAAATGTGGTGAGTTGCTCCTGGATATATCCTAAGTTGTTCTCCCCTCCCCTTTAATGAAGAAGATTGAGGGCACCCAGTCTCCAGAGGACCAAAGGAGGCTGTGGCAATGTTACCATCTTGGCAACTTCCATGGTTTGGAATGAACTGGTCACCCACTTGCTGACTCCTCCTCTGTGATGCCACAGCCTGCTGAATGGGGACATAATGTTTCATCCTTCAATCCAGTAGAAACAAAGCCTTTAGGAAGATAAAGTCTTTCAAAACCCTTTGCTCTCCTGCCTGTAAGAATTAAAATTTAGTTATTATATTTATATATTAAAATTATGTGGCCGCCAGGAATCAACAATTCAGGTTGATTCCGTAATTAAATCAGACCCAAGTCAGCATCGGGTTTAGGAGTTTATTTACAATCAGGAAGGTGAGTAGGGATAAAGAGAAGAGGGAGGTTAGAAGTCTAAATAAATGAAGCTGTAAGCCGCAAGGCCCAACAGCCGGATAGGCAGAGTTTAGAATTGGCCAACTAGGCCAAGGAAGCCAGCCTAACTTACCCACGTGACAATACAGAGTGTAATCTGTCTGTGGTCTCAGGAGATGCTTCTTCTTCCCGTTCCAGACGCCAACTCCCTCACAGGAAGTTCACTAACTTACTTAAAGAGAATGTGTCTTTCATCACTTCCTGTGGTCCACCTCTAATTCAAATGGACAAATGGCAGTTTCTACATTGATTTGGACTGCCCAAAGGGCAGTCCCTTATTCTTGATTTGTTACTTATTGTCACGTGTGGGTAACTCGTCTCCCCTCCCCACTAAGGGAGGTGGGAGTGACATCATTAGCACGCCTGGGTTGGGTAGATTTTTGACTATTAATGGGATAGAGCTAATTTCTATTTACACATGCCCAAGGTTTGAGCTGGACTTACTAAAAGAATTTACCCCAGATATGGTAAAAAGCAATCAGAGGCTGGCAGAGTCCAAAGGGACCACATTTAGTCTCAAGGTAGACTGGGGACATTCTTTATTGATCTTAGAAGATTTGAGCTGTCTTAGGATGGCCCCAAGAGACCTGGATCAAACTTGGTTACAAACCAGGTGCCATTTTTGACAAGGACAAAATACTCCAAAAACTCTCCATCTCTCCAATTTTTCATTATTAAAAAAAACCTTACTATATTTAATATTAAAATGAATAACATTTTATCTACATGGTATAATGGGTAAGAATGCTCAAAATAACCAAATATGTCCTCACTTCAAAAGAGTCAAATTCGAATACAAATTTGAGTTCAAATCCCATTTCAAATGCTTGTTAGTGATGTGACTGGGTAAGTTAGCTCACCTTTCAGCTTTAGTTTCTTCAATTATAAAATGAGCATGAAAATAGCAACTATTTCACAGATCGTAAGGATGTAATTTCACATGTTGTAAGGATAAAATGAGATAACCTATGTATAACTTTTTCCAAACTTTTTAGTATTGTGTAAATGCTAGCTACTATTATCATTACTATTATTAAGTTATATCTGTTTATTATTATTATTAAGGATCATAAGAAAATTGTTTCTGTTCCTGTGGAGTCTGCCATATTGTCCTAGAATCAATGTGCTAATTGGCCAGCCTCTCAATCACCAGTGGTCTCAAGACCATATTTTGAGAGCTGTAGCCCTAAAGGGCCCTTGGGATTCAAATCACTCATTGTTTACTGATCCAGATGCTTCACCATAATTCTCACATCCATGCATGGCTATACAAGCTTTAGGGCAATAGACTGGAATTTGACTCAGATGCCTTCATGTTAACATGGACACTTGGATTTTACTAGAGAGGAAAGACCCCATTCAATTAGTTCATCTTCCATTCTATAACCAATCCTATTATCTACCCAAATTTGAGACAGAAAATGGATAGGTTATAGCAGTGGTTCCCAAACTTTTTTGGCCAACTGCCCCCTTTCTAGAAAAAATATTACTTAGCCCCCTGAAAATCAATTTTTTAAAACTTTTAATAGCAATTAATAGGAAAGATAAATGCACCTGTGGCCATCACCACCTCCCTGGATCACTGCAACACCCACAAGGGGGCGGTAGCACCCACTTTAGGAATCACTGGATTATAGGCAGGATAGGATGTTCCCGAATAGTTTAAGGTAAAAATAAGAATTGTGAAAACAGAATTTTTGGCCCATGTCAGAGAAATAATGGAAAGCACAGCAAAACTTCATAATTTCATGTAGGTTTTTCCAAAAACTTGGTTCTATGGTGGCAAATTTCATAAAAGGAATAAAAGAGAACAATTGATAGGGAATACAAATATACAGAAGTGAGGAACAATCTGTAAGAAAAGAATTTAAAAATCAATAATGTTAAAAGAAAATATTATCTTTATACAAGCAAAATGTATTGAACATGGTGACAGGATGCATTGCAACAATTAGAAGATTATAATTTTCTTCAAAAAACATGACAAATTAAAAAGCCTTATACAATCATGCAAGAAATATTTTCAGCTTTACTTAGTAGAAATTGGAAAGCCACTGAAATGTCATAGTAAGAATAATAACACTATATAGCACTTTAAAGCTTACAAAGGGCTTTCACCTGAAAAGTGAGTAGTATATCAGTTCATAGGTTCATAGATTTAAATCTGGAAAGGACTTTAGAGGTTGTCTAGTCCAGTCTCCTTATTTTGCAAATGAGGGGGCCCAAAGGTATAACGTGACTTGCCCACGATGGCACAAGTAGTGTAAGCAACAGAGTCAGGATTCAAACTCATATCCCATGACTCCAAGTTCAATACTTCAAATTCAACAGATTTTTTTTCCCTTACAGTACACCATATTGATCAGAGGAATGAGAATTCCTGATCCAAACTTCAGGAAGATACCTCTGGCAACAATGAGAAATATGTATTGAAAGGAAGAGAGATCATAACAATAAAAATACCTGTTAATAGATTTCTACAATTATCCAAGGAGATGATGAAGATCTGTTTTTGAATGGTAACAAGAAAATTAGAAAGGAGGGGATATTTTGTCAGGATCCCAAAGTAAGCCAAATGATAAAATTGCTACTTATGGCTATATTACCATTGCTTGTCTTCACCTTAACTCAGCAATTTAATCACTATTTATTAAAATCATAGTCCATAAAATCAGAGGTCCAAAAATGTCCATCCTTCCAATCCTATATTATCCAGACAGATTCTATTCTATTTTTAACCTTCTCTTCAAAATCCACTTTTCCCTCCCCAGGAAAATTCATTTTGTAATTCAAAACGGTTTCAAAAAGATCTTCCTCATATCAAACTTAAATTTCTTTAAAGCTAAGCTATAAGTTAAACTTTTAAATCTATAAACATTCATCAGAGGATCATCACCTTTCATATTCTCTTTACCTCTGCCTCTGTCTGTCTCTCTGTGTCTCTGTCTCTGCCTCTTTCTGTCTCTCTCTCTCTCTCTCTCTCTCTCTCTCACTCTCTCTGCCTCTGTCTCTCTGTCTCTGTTTCTGTCTCTCTCTCTCTGTCTCTGTCTCTCTCTGTCTCTCTGTCTCTCTGTCTCTCTGTCTCTCTCTCTCTCTCTCTCTCTCTCTCTTTGTCTCTCTCTCTGTCTTTGTCTCTCTCTCTGTCTTTGTCTCTCTCTGCCTCTGTATCTATCGCTCTGTCTGTCTGTCTGTCTGTCTCTCTCTCTCTCTATTAAACTAGGTCACCCTATTATGCTCAAGCCAGAAGTACAGAGGCTACTCATGACCCCAGTGCTACCACTGAGCAGCATGGTAGCTTCTTCCATTTCTGACCTAAAGCGAAACTAGGCTTGTCCCTTCTTAGGCAACCTGAGGACCTACCCCCACCATTTCTAGAATTACTTCAAATTATTTCCAAATTTAGTACAGACCTCTGATTGACATAATCTGCACGCAAAAGATCCTGAGATAAAAGCAGCCTTCAGTCCTGGTTTTTTCAATAGCTGGGATTATAGGCATGTATGATCATACTTTGAGAATTAATTTTTTATATACTGTACATCAGGATTAGAGAGATTCCAATTAATTCCTGTGACAGGGATGTGGATCAGAGGCTCCAACAAGTCTATTGACCTTTGTATTTTCTTAGTTCTTAGGAATTCCAAAGAAAGTTTTCCTTTTAACAAAACCTGGTTAAATAGCTAAAGGGGGTTTCTCTTCCTGCCTATGTTACTCCCATCACCCATGAAGATGGGAAGAGGTTGAGAGTTTGATGAACCACATCCTCATTAGCTATTTACCAGTTAGAGATGTCTTGGGATATCCTACGGAGCAGCTGAATAATGAGCTCTCAAAAGTGTATTTACAGATCTGCCTAAGGGACTTTGTAGGTCTTTGATCATCAAGGAGGCCACGAACCTATCAATCCATTGGTTATGTGCTGATTTAATCAATAAATTTTTTACCAAAATTTATTTACCCAAAATTTACATACCCAAAAATATACCCCCCAAAATTCTTACCCAAAAACCAGTTTCTCAAAATATTTTCATTGTTGCAATACCCAACATCTTCCATATTCCTGAAATATATGTTAGCTTTCTCTTTCTCAGTCTTTTTTAGTTTCTTTAAATTTCAAATTATCAACCAAAATCAGAAGGGAAACAACAAACTGGGAAAAAATCTTTATAACAAAAAATTCTGACAGAGGTCTAATTACTCAAATATACAAGGAGCTAAATCAATTGTATAAAAAAATCAAGCCACTCCCCAATTGATAAATGGGCAAGGGACATGAATAGGCAATTTTTAGATAAAGAAATCAAAACTATCAATAAGCACATAAGAAAGTGTTCTAAATCTCTAATAATTAGAGAAATGCAAATCAAAACAACTCTGAGGTACCACCTCACACCTAGCAGATTGGCTAAAATGAAAGAAGGGGAGAGTAATGAATGTTGGAGGGGATGTGGCAAAATTGGGACATTAATGCATTGCTGGTGGAGTTGTGAACTGATCCAACCATTCTGGATGGCTATTTGGAACTATGCTCAAAGAACTCTAAAAGACTGCCTGCCCTTCAAACCAGCCATACCATTGCTGGGTTTATACCCCAAAGAGATCATAGATAAACAGACTTGTACGAAAATATTTATAGCTGCACTTTTTGTGGTGGCAAAAAACTGGAAAATGAGGGTATGCCATTGAATTGGGGAATGGCTGAACAAATTGTGGTATATGCTGGTGATGGAATACTATTGTGTTAAAAGGAATAATAAACTGGAGGAATTCCATGTGAACTGGAAAGACCTCCAGGAATTGATGCAAAGAGAAAGGAGCAGAGCCAGAAGAACATTGTACACAGAGACTGATACACTGTGGTAAAATAGAATGTAATGGACTTCTGTACTAGCAGCAATGCAGTGACCCAGGACAATTCTGAGGGATTTATGGAAAAGAACGCTACCCATATTCAGAGGAAGAACTGCAGGAGTGGAAACACAGAAGAAAAACAACCACTTTAACACATGGGTTGATGCGGACATGATTGGGGATGTGACACTAAACAACCACACAAATGCAACTATTATGTAAATAAGTCTTGGTTCATCACACATGTTAAAACCAGTGGAAATGCACGTTGGATATGGGGAGGATGAAGGGGGGTGAAGGGAAAAGTAAAAACAAGAATCATGTAACCATGGAAAATTTTTCTAAAAAAACAAAATATTTTTAAAAATTAAATAAATAAATTTCAAATTATCCCCATGGACAAGACATAATCTTCATTTTCTAAAGAGTTTATAATTCATATATAGCATAGAAACTTCAAAACTACCCAAATACAATGAAAGGATTTCCCTAGTCTTTACTGGACATTTAGTTATAGTATGGGTTACATCCCATATCCCATGTACATGCTTCTAATTAGTGCTCTCTTACTATAACTTGTCAAGCTTTTATTTCCATCCAAAAAAGGGTATATAATAAAGGAGGCAGAAAGGTTCCTAAAAACAACAGTGCATTCAAAATTAGAAATGATTTTGAATCCCAGTTCTACTCCTAATTAGGCCACGTAACCTCCAACAATCTCTGGGCCATGGTTTTTTCATCTATAAAAGGGCAGGATTAGACTAGATGATCTCTAAGGTCCCTTCCAATGAAAATGGTCCATGAATAAAGTTGTGTAGATACTCCTGAAGTAATATAACCTGACCTTCCTATCTCCAACTGAAATCAACCCCTGTTCCTCAGCTCTCTCATACCCACAATAAGCATTATATGTTTGTTCAACTTCCCTATTTAAAAAAAAAACACCAAGAAAGAAAGACGGATATAAAGAGTAATCTAGGAGATAAAGGAATAGATTTAACTCAGACTCCCAACATTGAAAGGGATAACACAGTAGTACAAAGAGAAAGACAGAAAGTGAACAGTTGGGAAAGTTGACCTCCATGATTCCTCAGGGTTCTTTCTTGTCTTTAACATCCTAAGATTCTACGACATTAGAAGACAAACTCAGAAAACTCACCACACCAACAATGACCTGACTTTTATCTGTGTCACCAAACTGGCAGGTTTCCTATGTGAACAAAACCTGCCCACTATGTGTCCAGGGCAAGTTTTATTTGTGGAGCAGCTAACCAACTCTAGGAACCAGGCCGGAAATGTATACCTTCATGGCAACCAAAAGTAACCCAGGTTATTTGTTGGTGTCCCTGCAAATAAAGCCAAGCTCTGCTGTTGTTGGGGTTTTTTTTTGAGGTTATTTTTTTGGGGGGGAGAATGGGGGAAAAGAGGGGAGGGAGTTGTTTTTTCAGGGTTTTTTCCTTCAGTTCAAGATAGTCATTTGACAATAAATAACTGGAAATACGTCCCACAAAAAATAAAAATATAAATAAAGTTTATAAGCATATTTCAATGATCTTCCCTGCTCCATAGCTATTAGAACCCAAAGAAGTGACAGGATGAAGGAAAGCAAGGTGTTGATGAGTACTCCTTTTAATTGCATCTTGAGTTTCATCCTTAAAATAGACAGTATGTTGTTTTCAGCTTGGTCCCCTCCCTCAGTGGGAATTGCTGGGAGTTTCTGGCCTCCTTTGGGGTTAGAGATGATGGTCTCAGTCTGTGCGTAAGCGAGTGGTTACAGTCCTTAATTGCAAAAGGGAAGTGGTCAGACAACACTGCCTGCCCTGGCAAGATTGATAACTTGTAAGATATCTTGGAAGAATGCCAGGGAAAAGCTAACAATAACAACAAAAAGGTTGTATGTAAAACCAAATAGTCATATATCATTGCCATGTTCTCTTTCAGTTCAACCTATACTGAGTAAACCAGACAGAAGGAGTTTCAGAGGGAATACATGCCAGGAGCCCAAGCTATATTATGCTTTTTCCTTTGTCAGTGAAGCAAGAACTTCGATGCCATTACAGGAGAACATTTCCTATGAGATTCAGAATTATACGAACCTACGGAAGGAGATAAAATGAAAGGGATCTGGATGTAGACAGCAAACCTCAGTTAATCAAGATCACTTTTAAAGTGGGGCAATAGTCTTATCAAGGTCCAAAAGTCTTGACTTCTTTGCCCTCTATTTTCTGAAGAGGAAAAAATAAACCCAACTCAACCTGGTAAACTGTATCAAGTTTTGATGATGTAAATTTGGGGATCTGATTTACATTCCAGGGTCATCATCTTGTTGCAGCTACCATGTGACGTCTTGATTGGCAACTCTCTTCTCCAGGGTGGAATATAATGTCAACTCTTGGCACATACAGCAGTTAATCCTAAAAAACAAAAGAGAACTATGTAAGCTAGTAGACAATGAAACTGAGACCACAAAGCACTCATGGTGATTGTCTGCCAAGATTATGTCTTCCAGGAATAACATGAGAAAGAGCTGCTCTGTCTATGTGAGCTGACTCCACTAAAAGACTGCATCCCAGCCTCCCCCAGAGGTTGGTTTGGTTTTGAAGCAAACTTGGGTATGAGGGTGGATGTTTCCATTGGGGTGGCTTGCAGAGTGGAATTCAGTCTGGAGTTGCCCCTTGAGGTCTACTATGGGTTATCAAGGCCATAAGATTCCCTTGAGATTGATTGGGTTCTTTGACCATCACCATTTGGATCCAATTCCAGATTTGCCCTTGGAGAGTGAGGGGATCTGGTTCATCCTTGGTTCTGGTTAGGACCCAGGGCAGAGCATTTCTCAGCTTTCAGCCACAAAACATGATGAGCATACCAATAGTTGCTGTATGTATCAGAAACAACAGAATCTCCAAGTTGTAAGGGACTGCATTGATTAGTCCGGCACAACCCATACCTGCCCAAATATAACCTCTACGATATATTCAATCAGTGATCTTCCAGCCTCCCACTGATATCTCCAGAGATCAGGAACCAACAACTTCCTAAAGCAACTTGGTTCAAATCATGATCACTACTTCAGAAATGCTGTGGCAATAGAATTTGCAATCTATTTAATCCTTGAGAAGACTTAGACTGAACCCCTCACAGAAACGGTGGTTGTTATTGAGTTGCTTTAGTCATGGCCCCATTTGGGATCCTCTTGGCAAAGATACTGGAGTCGTTTGCCATTTCCTTCCCCAGCTCATTTTACAGATGAGGAAATTGAGGCAAACAAGGTTAAATGGCTAGCTAGTGTCTGAGGCCATATTTGGTCTCAGGTCTTCCTGACTCCAGACCTAGCACTCCATCAATTGTGCCACCTACCTGCCCAACCACAGAAGTGGGCACGTTGGGAAATTTGGCCTCTTCCCACCACTCTGACCATCACATACACACACACACACACACACACACACACACACACACACACACACACACACACACACACGCTGTGTAGTAATTAGTTCTGGGAAGGCTTCTCTTTCAGCTGTACAAACTCACATAGCAAAATAGAGTATCCCCTCCACCCATGGCTTTATAACGATTCACACTTTCCTCTTCAAAGGGAGAATCAGACTAATAGAGAAGAAAACAAAAACATACAGACTATCAAGTTTTCCTTACAACTAATAGTCATATTCACCCCAAGCATTTTTCAGTTACCTTTAATAGTTTGCAATGCATTCACCCTTCACCAGGTATAATTCCCTCCAGGTAAAGTGCAAAAGAAGCACAATAAGTAAATCTTTTGCCCTTGGAAAATATGAAGCTTCCTGCATTTTTTTAAATGCAATTGATACCAACCAAGTCAATGAGTTTGTTTTAGCATAACGGCTACAGCTCATATAATGCTTTGTTACAGGAAGAAAAAAAAACTGCCTTGTGTCATATTAGCATTGCTGCCTTCTGTCAAGAGAACCCTGGGAACTGGTATGTTTTTAACTACTCTTGAGTGCAAAGTCAGCAGGAAGAAGACAGAGGATTGTTATTTGTGGGAGTCACAAAAAAGTGGCTATTATTTTAAAAGAAATTCTCATAGAAAGAATGTTGGATTTAAAATAATAAATAAAAAGCTCTTAGAAATGAAATGGAACTATTTTAATATAAATCCAAGCACTAAGAATTGGCCAATTTCTGCCCATTACTAAGAACCATATATTATGATGCTTGTGCATGTAGAGGATAGAAAGAGTTTTGTATCTAAATTCTACTTAACTTATTCCTTGTTATACAGTATGCCCAATTTATAGGAGAAGAATATAGCTTGTGTCTGGCTTGACAATCTCATGAGACCTAATAATATCAGAGAAAATGAAAACAATACAAATTCACCGAATTCCTTTTTAGAAGCTTGATATGTTTGATAACCATGATGTGCTTCATTTTCATTAGCACCCTATATAAGCAGAAAATATATTTTAATCTCATTTTGCAAAAGAAAAAAAATGAAGCACATGGAAATTTAGAATTTTACCAAATAATAAGTGAAATACCACATCACAGGGCTATGGAAAAGGCATGACCTATGATCAACCCAATATTGATCCAGATAGAATTCCTAAACTGGATTCCATGGACAAGATTTCAGAGAGGTACATGAATTTCAATAGGAAAGAAATTACATCTAACTGAAATTTACCATCAATCAGGAATTCAAAACAAAATAAAACTATATTATTCTCAGAATTGCATAGGTTTCATCAGATTACCAAGGAGGTACATCATACACATACAAAAGGTTAAGAACTCTTGCCCTAATTCATGAGATCATTTCTAAATTTCTCGGCAAAAATCTAAAATGACATATAAATATTAATCATTATTGTTATTATGATTCTGAATTTTTTAAAGATTTGTCATGGATAACACTTTAACAAAGATAAATTCATTTCTGGCTATTGACCTAAGCCCACTGTACAACTTTTGAAGACTAAGAGAGAAAGAAGATGTAGAAACTGTAAAGAGATTACTGTAGGAAATTTTGGGTTCAGGACTCTTATTTGTGCTCTGAGCCATTGCAGGAAGAGTATTGAAGATCAGAGAACAGTTGAAAAGGGTAAATTGAATATTGGAAGGGGGACTAATAGAGGGGGCATGCATTATTCTGCCTTATAAAAACACATATTTATGCAGAATATTATTTTTATCATAATATTTTCTTGGCCACAAACCCAACAGTGGCTCCCTATTGCCTATCAGGTGTTCGCTCTGGAATTCAAGGTCTTCTATTAGCAGGTTCTACCATATAACCTACCTGATTTTCTACTTCTCTCTTATGTTAACCCTCTACTCTAGTTAGGCCCTTCTCGCTACTTTTCACAGATATCGTGATCATTCCTATCTCTAAGTTTCTTTTGTTTGTGCTATTCTTTTACCTGTCATGTTTGAAGTATTTATAATCTATCCTACATAATTAAGGGCATCTAGGTAGCACAGTGGATAGAGTTTGACCTGAAGTCAGGAAAACTCATCTTTGCAAGTTCAAATCTGGTCTCAGACACTTAACTAGCTGTATGACTCTGGGCAAGTCACTTAACCCTGTTTACCTCAGTTTCTACATCTGTAAAATGAGCTGGAGAAGGAAATGGCAAACCACTTGAATATCTTTGCCAAGAAAATTCCAAATAGGGTCATGAAGAGCTGGACAGGACCGAAACTACTGAGCAACCATACAATTGAGTAATTGGTTATATATTACATTATATTGTTCTCTATTTGTTAGGAAAAAAAGGACCTCAGAGGCCATCCAACTCCAAAAGATACCCAACAAGAATCTTCTCTACCATATACCTAAGAATAGACTGTCCATCTTTTGTATGAAGACTTTTAACAACAGAGAACTTGCTACCTCCCAGAACAGGTCTTTAGGTTTAAGACTTTAATTGTTAAGAAAATTGTCCTCATAATCACGAAACAATCAAATTCTTTGTATCTTGTACCCAGTATTCAAAATTCTGCCTTCTTGGCTAAGCAGCACAACCTTTATCCCTTTTCCGCATGACAGTCCTTCAGATACTTGAAAACATGTTTCACATCTCAACTTCCCCCCAAAACTTTTTCTTCTTAAACTAAAGTTTTCTCTTCTCTATCTCCCTTAACCTTTTCTCATAAAGCATACGTCATGTTCTTGAGATACATCATCCTTGTATCCCTCCTATGGATGCTCTCTACCTTATTAACATCCATCCTAAAATGTGACACCTAGAATCATGCACAATACTCTGAACCTGGTTTAATGAGGTTCGAGTACTAGGGGACTAATGCTTCCCTAGTCCTAAACTCTCTCAGTGTGGCCTCAGATGGAATTAGGTTTGGGGAATACTATATCACATTAACTCTTACTGCTTGCATCCACTAGAACTGTCAGATCTTTTTGTTAACAAGCTTCTATCTATGTATCTATGTATGGATGGATAGATGTATCTCTCTATCATCTAAGTATCTATGTATCTATCATCTGTATATTATGTATGTATGTATGTATGTATCTATCTATCTATCTAAACCTGTAGTATTGATTTTTGACCCCAAGTATAAGATATCATATTTATTTGTAAATTAACATTTTAGATTCAGATGACTGATCTAGCCAGTCAATTCTTTTGATCCTAGTTTCCTAAGTTTTATGTCATCTCTACCTGATAAGCATGTCCAGTATACCTTTATCCAAAATATTTTTAAAATTATTAAGCAGCACAGGGCCATGAGTAGATTCCTGGGAAATTTCACAAGAAATGTCAATAATGAATCATAAATGATTATTCTTTGAGTCTGAAAATTCAACCAGTTCCATATCCACTTAACAGTTTTATCATTGCACATCTTTCCATCTTTTCACAAGAACTACATGATATTTTGCCAAATTATTAGTGAAATAAACTATATTAATGGCAGTTTAAGAGGTTAAAGGATAGAGATTGGTCCTGCGATCTTAATTACATAAGTTATGACTAGATGATGAGATTTTATAATGCCAGTTAGTACCTTCTTGTTTTGAAGAGTTGTCTAAAGCACTATGAGGTTAAGTGACTTGCCCAGGGTCACACAGTCAGTAGGTGGCCAAAATGAAACTTGAACCCATGTCTTCCTGGCTCTTAGGCTGATCTTCTATCCACTTCTATCCATGTTGTCTTTCAGTGAAACTTCTTTCAAATTTGTTGGTTGCTATATTTTCTCTTTCCTTTTTATTTCTAGTTTGCAAGTTCTATTTGGCATATCCATGATAGATATATTTATATAGATATATAGATATAGACATACACATAGTGCACACCAGACACATACATCAATTAAAATAACCAAATGCCAAAAAAACTTTGAGATTTCACAATGATTATTTCTCTTTCAGATTGATGAACATAGTAAGAATTGGTCAAAAGTCCTTAAGTTAGAGATAATAACAAAAGTGGACCAAAATTCGGTTCTTTTTTTCTGTCAGTTGGAGGTACATTGGAAAAAATGAATTAAGAAATGAAACCTACACTAGTCCAGTACTCACTGGCTGCCTGTGTCATTCCCATAACTTTGTTTTAGGAAGATGGAGTTGTTTTAAAAAGAAATAATTTCAAGATTAAATTGTTATCTGATTAAGAAATCAATTCCCTTTCTTCTCCTGGAGAGAAGTTACCACTTATGCCAACACTGGAAAGGAACCCAAATAGAGAAGGAGAGGAAGGACAGAGAATGGAAGTTGCAAAAGGGAAATTCATTCCCAATGGAACCATTCACAGGACATACATTTGAATTAATAACAAGTATAAGATCTCTGGGCAAGAACAATTAATCTCTGAGACAAGGCTCATCTTTACTGACCACTTAGCATCTTATAAAATCCATCAATTATCCTAAGAAATATAATTTATAGTCCAGGGAAAGGCACAGATCACAGCTCTATTATTTTATATGGCATCACAGATTTTTCAGTGAACCACAAACCATAAACAGACTAGGCAGACAAGTTCATGACCCATCAAAAACATTGCTATCACCCATTATCATTAACTCTATTTTCCTTTGTCTACAACAAAAGGCCTGCTAACATAGAGGTTTTCTGGAAAATCATATAATGTAGCCTTTTAATTTGATTTAGCCTTCTGAAAATGCCCAGTATTTTTTCCCCATTGACCATATTCCTTAGAAACTCCACAGTGTATAGTTTGCAATTAGGTCATAGCAATGCCCCAGAGCTCCCTTGGCTCCCATAGAAGTACTCAAGCTCTGCCCTCTTTTTGGAGGTATACCAAGAGGAGAATGTTCAGATGGCATCTTTCCCAATACACAATACAAAAGATTGTTGGCCCTTAGAGATATTTGTTAGAAAGAGCAGTTGGCATAGAAAAAGAATAAATGAAAGCAACAGGGCCATGTCTTCCAGAAGGCTTGAAGGGTCTCAGAACACTAAGGAGAGCCAGGCGAGAAGTATTGGTATCACCAGCCCCCCAGGATGAAGAGACTCAAGAATCTCAGAATTGATTGATGTTTTATGAGTCCCTTCATGAACATAGATTCATTGACTGGAAAAATGAATGGCAAACTCCTTAAGATTAATGCAGAGTTGCTAACTGACTCAGCATATAGATAGCTAGATCTGGAGAGAGAAGGTCCTGGGTTCAAATCTGACCTCAGACACTTCCTAGCTATGTGAACATGGGATAGTCACTTCTTTTGCCTAGACCTTATTGCTCTTCTGCCTTGGAAACAATACTTAGTATCAATTCTAAGACAGAAGGTAAAGGTTTAAAGAAAAAAGGTTAATGCAGGATAGTAAGGAATGCTTTATTAATCCCCACAGTACAGTATTTAATATGCCCATTCAACAAGCCAAAATAAAGCCTTCAAATAGTGAATAAAAGTTCACACATAACATCTTATCTGACCTCTCAGACTATTTTAGACTTATTGATAGGCTTCCAGATTGAATCAGGAAAACCCCAGCTCCAATCCCACCTCTGACACATAATAGCTATTGTGACCAAGAGCAAGTTGCTTAATTTATTTGAACCTCAGTTTCCTCATCTGTAATGTAGGGATAATAATCACACCTACCTTCCAGAGTTATTGCGAGGATCAAATGAGATCACTACAAAGTGCTTAGCATAGTGGCAAGCACAGAGTAAGTGCTAAATAATGTTATCTATTATCTTCTGTGAATGCTTGTGTAAATGCCAATTAGTCAATGAGACCATATGTATTTATTAAGTACTCACTATATGCAAGGAACTGTGCTAAGAATTGGGATACTGAAAAATAAAAATGGAGAGCAATCCCTGCCCTCAAGGAGCTCACATTCTAATGGGGAATTCACTATATATATATAGTGTAAATCAAAGGTAATCTCAAAGGAGGGAGAGAATACCAGGAAAGCCTCCTTCAGAAGATGAAACTTAAGCTGAATCTTGAAGGAAGCCTTTCACAACATGATAAAAAATGGAAATATGTATTACATTATAATCTATGGACAACCTATAGTAATATATTCCCTGCCCTCTTGAGGGTGGGAGAGAGAGAGAACACAAATTGCAAAATGTCAAGAAGCAAATATTAAAAAATTACATTGATGTAATCTGGAAAAAATAAAAATTTATTATTTAAAAATGTCAAAGGAAAAATATATCTTTAAGGAAAGTAGAGAAATCAAGGGTAAGAGGGAAAGAGGGAAAGCGTTCCTACCATGGGATGCACAGTCAGTGAGAAGATGAAGTGTCACATGTGAGAAGCAGCAAGCACCTAAACTGTCAAATTTATGGAAGGTATAAGGTGTAAGAAGCCTGGAAAGGTAGAAATGTTGGTCATTCTAATTGAAGTGCCTTCTAACCCTCATTATAGTTTTTGGAGAGTTCAGTTTAGGCAAAGAACCTACATTACCATTTTGAGCATGGCTATACTCTGGATGGCTTTCATTATTAGTAGCTTCACCTTATTACCCTAGACTGTGACACAAGAAGCATTCAAATTTTGGTTTCACAAGGTCCCACAGTTTATAATGAAGATCCTACAGATTTATGATTATTACAGATGGTGTGCTGTGACCCTTGCAGAATTTATCTGCTTTATTCTTACATCAATTGCAATTCTTTTCACTCTAGTCCAGGCTTTAAGGCATTTAAAAAAGTTTGTACTCATCTACGGCTGCTTTTCCAAATCAGTTCAACTGGTGCTGCAATAACAAACCCTAATGAATCTGTATCCCAAGAAGTTCTAGAACAAATGAGGCTATTGGTCCACGTGGTGAAACAGATTAGAGAGGGTAAAGAGCTAGACAACCACACTATTCTCCAACTGGAGATTATTGAAGCTAAACACTTGGGAACCAATGCAACATCAAACAATAAGGCAACAACGAATCATAGGCAACCGAAGACAAGGCAACAGGGACTGAGACCACCATCTCTGTGCTACCCATAGTGGATAGGACTATTTTGCAAAAGGGGGATGGCATTGTACAGGTAAAATCTTACAAAGCATTTACACCCAATGATCTAGAAATCCTTTGGCATCATTTTCCAAAGTTTTACCTCTCATCATATAAGTTGATCAAAGAAATAAAATAGGTGTTTACTCTTTTAAATTCCACTTCTGATGACATCGAATTTCTACTGGGAGAATTCTATTCACCCTCAGAGAAGGAGAAGTTTTTGAATGAGACTAGGACCAATCCCAATTTGACTTCGTGGCCTACTGTACATCAAGATTTAGAACTCATATCTCATGCAAACATGCTGTATTTGGTGCAATGCAGAACAGACCTGTTAGAAGCAATGCGTCTGCATGCAAAACATCCAAATTCATGGTCCAAGTTTGAAAAGCTTAGGCAGGGGGAAGATGAACACCCCAGTAATTTCTTGGACAAGCTTATTGAGTTGGTAGAAACAGTTTTAGGCCTTAGAGACATCCAAGCTCCAGAGACAGTTGACCATATAAGAAGACTGTTTGTAAAAGGTGCTTTACTGCCTATCCAGACATACTTAAGCAGAGCTGGCCCCAATGGGAAACATTGTCTCTAGAGAAGATACATCAACACGCATCCTATATTCATGATTCCAAAGCCAGAGATGTTACAACTGCTAGACAATGTGATTCTGAAAAAGATGCAGTAATTGCTGACCTTGGGAAACAGCTGAAGCAAGCTAAGAAAGACAAGGTGATTGAGGAAATAAAGAACTTCGCTCTCCAGGCCAGCAGGGGGCATAGTCAATCTAGGCAGCCTACCAATAACTACACCCTGAAGAATTCATCTTGTAGATGCTTTCTTTGTTGTTGTTTTGGTCATATGGTCCAGCAGTGTCGTTTTGTTTTTGTTTTTGTTTTTTTTAACCCTTGTACTTCGGTGTATTGTCTCATAGGTGGAAGATTGGTAAGGGTGGGCAATGGGGGTCAAGTGACTTGCCCAGGGTCACACAGCTGGGAAGTGGCTGAGACCGGGTTTCAACCTAGGACCTCCTGTCTCTAGGCCTGACTCTCACTCCACTGAGCTACCCAGCTGCCCTCCCCCCCAGGAGTGTCGTTTTAAGCAACAAGTAGACTTTGGCAATAACAACAATAATTCTAGCCAAAGAGATGGGAACACTAGGAAGACATACTATAATTCCAGATGATCCAACAATTCTGGAAGGGTAGAGGGTGCAAAACACACTGACCAATGTTGTAATCACACTTGCAAAAAGTACAATCAGTTTCCATCATTAAAACAGATGGAGAGATACTTGAAGGAAGGCGTGATTCCCAAAAGCTTATGAAGCCAAGCTTCTTTACAGATGACTGACTTGATCAGAAATGACGTTTGTGAATTGGATATGGGATCAATGGATGTTTCTAAAAGACTGGGCATGGGAGAGCATATGTCTTTAGCAAGCTGCACAGAAGACAATGTCATTTCTGATGCAGAAGACCAAGAATGGGTAGACATAATGCAAATGTGCAAAGAGATTTATGGGACACAGGAGGATGACTATAAAAAGGGTTAGCTTACACATTCCACCACAAAACAATTGGATGTGAAGCGAAAGGGCCACGCAGGAATATGCAATGGTTTGTCTGTAGAAGCATTGCAATATTGCTTGAAGTCATCAACATCTCTAACTCCTCTCTTTATTCCAAGTTTAAACCAACAGAATAGCTTGGATAAAGAAGATAGTAGTAGGGATTTACAATGTATTCATGAAGAAATATCATTTGTAACCCTAAAGGAGTTGTGTCTCAATGTGCTACACCATTCTTTGCTCTAGACATGAAACACCAAGATGTAGTTAGAGAGTCTAGCAAATGGAATGTTGAGAAAGGCTTATCTTTTACTGAGCAGAGCACTGTGTTATTGGGTGAAAGCAGTAGCATAGATAATCCAAAACCTACCTTTTTCAATCTCCTGGCTGATGAATTCAAACCAGAAACTTGGGGGAGAGAAAGTGATCATTTGTCATCTCAAGTGGTTGATGTGCTTAATACTGACATCACTGAAATCTGCTCAGTGGATGGAGACATCAAAGAACAGAACCAAGACCTGGGTCTCCAGGGGTTTATATACCCTGGGTCCAACTGCCAGTTGGTACTTGCCCTGTGGCTCATGCCATGGTCAACATTCCAACCAGGGCAACTGACAGGTTGCCCCAAGAAAACATGACAGTATTAATCCTATATTACATAATTAGAATACTGGTATTTGGGGAGGACTAGCACCTCTGGTGGGAGGGCTTGCTGAGCTCTTTTCAAAGCTGCCCATCCACCTTTGGTGTCCACCTTTCATCCAACTCTCACCTCCAAAAAGCTCCAAAAAGCTGCAGTATGCCCACTGGCCATACCCTGCTAAAACTGTCTCAGGAGACAGATTATACCAGGTTGAGGTATAGACCTCTAATAGACTTCTAACCCGCTGGCGAGGTAGGGAGATGTTTACCCCAAGAATGTTGCATCTGAGTGAGAGCAACACACTCTGATCATCTCTATTCTGGCTCAGGAGCAGATGAAAGACTCCTTCTCTTCACGTGGTAAAGGGACAAAAAGTCAGAAGATGTCGTACTCTAAATCTGGTATTAGGAGCTTCAGTGACATGATACTGAACTGACTTTCAGGTTGTACAGGGTGTTCAGGGAGGACTAGCAGCTTTGGTGTGAGAGCTTGTTGAGCTCTTTTCATGGTTGCCCATTCACCTTTGGTGTCTACCTTTCACCCAACTCTCACCTATGGCTCCAAGAAGCTATAATTTGCCACACTCTGGCAAAACTCTCTTTTTTAAATTTATTTTTATTTTATTGATTAATTATGAAAAATTTTCCATGGTTACATGATTCATATTCTTTCCCTCCCCTCATCTTAACCCCTCCCATAGGCAATGTACAAATCCACTGGGTTTTATATGTGTCATTGATCAAGATCTATTTCCATGTTATTGATATTTGCACTAGGGTGCTCTTTCAGAATCTGCATCCTCAATCACATCCCCATCAACTCATGTGGTCAAACAGTTGTTTTTCTTCTGTGTTTCTTCTCCCATAGTTCTTTCTCTGGATGTGGACAGCATTCTTTCTCATAAGTCCCTCAGAAATGTTTTGGATCATTGCATTAGAGAATGTAGTAGAGAAGTCCATTACAATCAATTGTGCCACAGTGTATTCATCTCTGTGTATAAGGTTCTCCTGGTTCTGCTCCTTTCACTCTGTATCAATTCCTGGAGGTCATTCCAGTTCACATGGAATTCCTTCAGGTCATTATTTCTTTTAGCAGAATAGTATGCCATCACCAACAGATACCACAATTTGTTTAGCCATTGCCCAATTGAAGGGCATCCCTTCATTTTCCAATTTTTTGGCAAAACTGTCTTGACAGATGGGTTAAACCAAGTTGAAAGTGACTGATAGGCCTCAAACCCATTGGTGAGTGAGGGAAGTGTTGATCTCAAGCATGTGAAAACTTCCCCTGATGTTAGGGGTAAATGAAAATGATCTGTTCCAAGAGCCATGAAGGCAGCTGAAGCAGGCACTGTGGAGCCCTTAAAGCTTGGTCAGACATTGAAGACATCAAAGTCAACCACTGCATCCTGCACCATTGACAGTCATCCTGACTTTAGTCTTGTCACCGCAATTTGATGTCTGAAAGAGAGAGTGAAGCTTATGACTTTGTGTAGCTCTGCTTCACTTAAATCCAGTTCATGAACAAGTCAAGACATTACCCTGTGATGTCATTGTCTTCTTAAAAAAAGAAGGATGAACAACAACATGTCTTTCTGAAAGGGCCCTCAGGTTTTGTGGGGCTAACATGGGCTTACAGAAAACAGAACATATTGAGTATGCTCTGAAGTTGGGGCTCTCATTGGTCAGGTCCCCTTTATAGAAGTATGAATTAATTTTTACCAGTATTGCCATCATTTTTCTGCTGTTAAATGTAGTTGTTGTTGTACATCCTTCCTACTTGAACAAGACCAATGACATCAGGAGGTTAGGAGTAGTGGGAAAAATGTAGACACAGAAGACTATCTCTGTGTCATTATTAGATATTAATATCTTAGTATGGATCAGATGATCAGATGGGGCCACCAGTCATTACAAACAATACAGAAGGACTGTAATAAAGGAAATGAACATTTTGCTAGAGTTGTGGAGTTGGATAAGAGGAGGAAAAGATTTGGGACATGACACAGCAGGAAACCCAGATGGATCATTGCCTCAGAAGAAAGTTGGAACTTCTTTGCCAGGGACAGGGAGGAAGGGAAGGAGGAAGCCTAAGATTCTGGGAAGAAGGGAAAAAACAACATTAAAAGATTTAATCAAGAAAAAGTACTCAAGTTATAATTCATCTATATTAGCATCAGAGGGACAGTATTAAACAAAAGTTAAGAGGTATCATGACTACTCTATTAAATATCAAATTCTTTTGTGTGACTGTATTAAACTTTTAGGCAGCCATTGATCTTGGGGAACGAAATATTTCAGGAGAAAGTCCCAGTCTCACCCAAATGGAAAATGAGATATATTTCTCTGATTTAGTACTAGATTTTTTGTGAGACTAAATAGAATAATGAGAGGTAACATAAAAGGGCAATGGGGGAAGTGGGAGAAGATGAGGGGACTATGTGGTGAGCCCTAATCAATCAATGATAAACAATGAAGGAAAAATAATGCTGTAATCTCTCAAAAATAATGGAGGTTCCTAGGTGAGCAAAGGGAGGAATTGAAAAATGGAGAAAAGGGTAAATCTCAAATTTGGTGGTGGGAATGGGTCCTGCTGAAGAAGATTCACAAGGGGAAGGTAGACAAATACCTTAAATGGGCACAGTCTACATGGGTATGGAAATTGGAAAGACTACTACCTCTCAGACATCATTGGGAGAGCTTGAACCAAAAGAGGTTTCATGCCAAAAAGGAGGGGGGAAATCATCATGGAGTGGATAGAGGACAGTAATGAATTATATACTCAGAGACACAGGAACTTCTGCCATGGAGCAACATTATATTCTTTTTTTTTTCAGCTATAGTTAGAGACTTCTAGGCTTGACAGGAATTTTTTAAAAAAGTATGATCTACAAAGCAACAACAGAAAAAGGAACTCAATAGAAGAAGGAACTCAAAAGAGCAGCCTTAGAAGTCATAAACTCAATTGCAAAATCTACAGAAAGCTCCTCTTATTTTCTTTGCAAATTCTTTGCAAATCAGGATTGTTTCATTCCTTGGACTTGCTTTTCCAGCACTTAAAAAGGTGCTGAATAATTACTTGATTGAAGAGAAAAAGTAGAGCCTGGGTGCATTGTCCACCCATTTAGGTTAATCAGTGGTCTGTCTACTAAAAGCCATGAATGAAATCATCTTTATTGCTCTACTACTCCATAGTATTGCCTGGTGTTCCCAAAGAGTTAATGCTGCTCTTACAAGTGCCTTCCAACAAAGAAAGGAGGAAACAATGAGGAAATTTGTGTCCTTGGCAAACTCATTCTTGCATGAATGTGACCATTTTGACTTAATTCATGTAGTGTTCATTGATTTGTTAAAAAAAAAAAAAAGAAAAATTTACTAAGCATCTGTGTGCACAGGATAGTATTATACTCTTATTCTGAAGAATAGGAGGAGGGTGTTGCTGAGGAAATCTGTCCTAGAAATGGGAACAATATAGGGGAGAAAGCCCAATTGAGAGCAAGGGCTCTTAGCCTTTTGTGTGCCATAAACCCTTTGGAATTCTCACAAAGCTTCTGGACCTCTTCTCAAAATTCCATTTTTTAAATGCATGAAATAAAATACACAAGATTACAAAGGAAATTGAATATATAAAATACTGTTATCAAAATAAATGAACAAATAAGTTTATGAACTCTAGGTTAAGAACCCCAGATTTAGAGGGAAAGGGTTTTGGACTTAGAAGTTAGTAAATCAAAAGTTTGAATCTCAATTCTGCTACTTGCTATGTGATCAGGGACAAATAATTTCTTCTCTCTGAGCTCTAGTTTCCTCATTTGTATAATGGGAACAATAATTGTACCTGATGAGATTGTTGTGAGGAGTAAACTTTAAAATCTTAAAGAAATGTGAGCTACAATCATTTTTATTGCAGGTTAAAAAATTCAGGAGGGCAGGGACCTACTGAATCTTGTCTTTTTTATCTCCCAAGGGCCTAACATAGTCCTCATGACAGTCAGTTCTTAATTAATGTTTGTTGAATTACTAGTAATTTGAAAACAGAAAAAGCAGAAATCTATATTTGCTTTCAGCAAAATGACTTCTCTCTTAAAATTATTTTATATAGTTACCTTCTGGAAAGGAAGAGTTCACAAAAGATAGACCACACACATCCAACAAAGTTCTGAGAAGTCATATCTTCTTAAACCTTATAGTTGGTGGGGAAAGCAGAGTTATATGTTTTTCTTGGATTTACTTCCATGAGTGAAAAAAAGAACAAAACACTTACCAAGCATATTTGTGGGACATTATCTTGAAAAATTAGTTAAATTAGATCTCATTTTGAAGAAGCACTCCATTTCTGATTTTTCTCCTGTGGTATATTTCATATCTTGAACAAAAGAGGAAACTCCTATTTCCTATCTAAATTTAGATTTTTTTGTGAAGAAATCTTTGGATTTATCTACCTTTATAAATGTGAGGGGTAGAGGAGCATAGCTTCCAATGGGGGAGTTTGAAAGTCAATATTTATACTTCTTTAACCAAAAATTCAGTTCTATTAAAAACACATACTTAGCAAATGTCAGGTATTGTGGTATGTTCTGGGGAAACAAAGACAAAATAAAATAGTTCTTGCCATCAAGTTCTTGCCACCACCTTCTGGTGGGAGGAACCAATATCATTAACAGATAATAAAATGTAAAGCAAATGTGTGTAGGAGGTGGGGAGTTAGATTAGAATTGATGAGTTTACCCTGTCAACAGATTTCCCTCCATACCAACTGATGAAATCACAGAAGATGAAGATAGGAGATGGATAAAGACAAGATATTTATGTCTTACAGTGTAAAGAATATTTTTATTGTTACCTTTTTGCAAATTATGAAGTTGTCCTTGAAGGAATTAGTGGGAAGATTGTCATTGGCTAGCTAAATTGTGTGTATGTATTTGTATATCATACCCATTCATATATGCTTATACACACACACACATATATATATATATCTGTATGCTATATACAATAGAAAATTGATTCTAGATAGTATACATATATGTTATATCGTATACATAAATATATTGTGTGGATATATATATACATGCCTGTATATATCATTATGGTTTTATTTAGTTGTATATATCTATATGCATACATGCATTTATATTTCTTTATATGTGTAAGTTTTTATATGTATGTGTATGTATATATGTGTATGTGTGTATATGTATCCTCAAAGGATAACAAGTCATTTTGAGAGTAGATTAGATCCAGCTTTGTGCAACTTATCTAACTAGTTATTAGACAATAACAGAAATCCATTTAAATCAATATATGTTGATTTATTGTACCATAGATGGAAAGGGCAGTAATTCCATGGGAAAGCAACTGTGAAAAAAACTGCCTAGCCTTTAATTTCAGAAAATACAATATGGCATTAGAGTACAAAACCACCCATCCACCCCTAAGACGCTGTGAACTCACTATACTTGTGGGAAAGCTAAAGACTTATGAAGTCTTTAGGTTCTACGAGATATTTACATTAAATATAAGCAACATTTGGGTTCTGTATCAACAATGTGTTCAGGGTAATATTGTACAATTTTAGTTGAGACTCTTCTTCACAAGGCATCTACTTTGTTTCTCTTTCCTTTTTAATAATAGTCACACTCCTCCTCTCTACTGTCCCCAAACAGCACATTTCACATATTATACACAAGCCTGGGATGGACACTGTGCTCCTAGCGTCACTATTACAGTGTGTTTTGCCTGATGTTTAGAAGACAGACTATCTGCAACTAACAAGAGAAATTATTTGCTTGAGAAAGACTAAGCATTATAAAAGTTCTCCTCCTCCTTCTCCTACTTCTTTTCCTCTTCCTCTTCCTCTTCTTCCTCTTCCTCTTCTTCTTCCTCTTCCTCTTCTTCCTCATCTTCTTCTTCCTCTTCTTCTTCCTCTTCTTCTTCTTCCTCTTCCTCTTCATCTCCTTCTCCTTCTTCTCCTCCTCCTCCTTCTCCTTCTTCTTCTTCTCCTTCTTCTCCTTCTTCTCTTTCTTCTCCTTCTCCTTCTTCTTTCTTCTTCTCCCCTAAAGAAATAAAAGAAAGTAGCAGGTACTTGGGAAGCTAAGATATTAATTTCTTCAGATGGACCAAGTGCCTTCTTATATAATCAAACCAAGAAGTTTTTCTTTAAAAATTTGAAAAAGTCCAATTCCTTGGCTCTGGAGATTAGTTGGGGGTAGTAAGCAGCTCAAAGGAATATGACCCCTGACAGCAGAGAAGAAGGTCAGCTAGGGAGGAAATGACAGGATTTGCTCTTCAAGTGGGCAGCTTTGCCATGGAATTACTGACCTTCCCACTTATGGTACAATAAATCAACATATATTGATTTAAATGGGTTTCTGTTATTGTTTAATAACTAGTTACATAAGTTGCACAAACTAATCTACTCCCAAAATGACTTGTCATCCTTTGTGGCTATATATACATACAAACACAAACACACTTCAATCTAAGAAATGATTGCTCTTTACCTGTTCCCTGCTGCTTCTGCCAGAAGGCAATGAAGGGGTAAAGGAAGGACATTTTTCACTTCTCTCCCCAATATTTGCCACAGTGCTTTACCTAAGAACTAATATGACCAGAAGGTGACACTATGTGTAGAAGGGAACAGACCTAAGAAAAGAGTCTAGTTAGGAGATAGCCTTGAGGGATGTAGCCCTGGAAGCAGACAAGAATCAATAGCCCTGGCTATAAAGAGTTAGGCTGAGGAAGCCCAGTTGAGTAAGTTGCCCAGCACAGATGTTTCTCCCAGATGGCACACAATGTTAGAACATCATGAAAAGACAAAAAGCATTGAGGACCCATAGTGGTAGAGGTTTACATTTCTTTGACTGAATGTGTTCCTACAGGTGTATATGCCCACTGTAGGTATATGCCCACTTTTGCCTCTAATGCTGTATATTTATGGGATAATGTGCCCCAGATTTATATGGGAAATGTTTTTTACTTCTATTCTTGTTGTCATCTCAATAAATGTCTTTGCTTCAAGCTAAATTGTATCTATTAGCTATTAGTTATATGTACTTGTAAGGTCTCATGAGCTATAGTTTTAGGAATTATTTGTCCTTCATTATTTATCATTCATAGGCAATCTGGTGATCTCCACTCCTGGGAACTGCCCTAATTGATGCCAAACTTAGGGTAGCTACTCATTTAGTAAAATCCATTCATCTCAGAGCTCCTAAGAACAAGAGATCTGACTTTAAAATTTTCTTTTAAAGTATAAGAAAGTTTTATTGATACCTTTTATTTCCTATAAGAATCATTTCCTTAGCTACTCCCCAAACCCAAAGAACTCTCCCTTATAACAAAAAAATAATAATTACACAAAAGTCAATGATATTGTGATTTTTCAATCAGTATTGAAGCATTTGACATTGAGTCCCTTAAATTTCCATTGAAAAAAGGAAGCTATGGAATCAAGTGTGGTTGTCGCATTTAATCTGAGTTTGAGTGCCTTTTAGTATTTTCATTTCTATTTCTTCACTTTCCACCACCTACAAGTATTTACATGTACCTCCAAATTCTTCATATTTGTCATTTCCACTGATCACTTTACCTGTCTGCAACATTTTTTGCCAGCTTCATGTCTCTGATCCATCAATGAATGAAATCAATATACATTGATTCCTCAAGGTATCATATCATATACTCTGCATCAGAAGCCAAGTGGTTTTACATTAGACCATACTAAAAAACAAACAGTAATCCAAAAAAAGAGAAAAAATCCAATCCTTTCAGTTTGACCAGAATAAAATAATACATTGCCAAACTGGAAACAAGGATCGAAAAATTCTGATTCTTAGTCTTTTTCTCACCAAATGATGGGAGCTAGCTCTCATTAGAGTAGAAAAGGGATTATCCAAGAGGAAGTGAAAGTTGGTGTTTTCATTTGAGGATGCCCTTTATATCAACTTCCTTTCCAGGCACATAAGCCAAGCTTCAAAGCAAAATCAATTGCTCCTCAATATTGTGAAAACAGCATAATCTTGTACAGATTTTATTTTTTTCTCCAATGAAAGGATGATCCAATAAAGAAAAAGAGACTGATATCTAGGAGGGATTTTCTAAAAATGATTTTAAAATAAAAATAATCCTTTCATATGTACAATGGCTTTTAATGAGACAAATCTAAGCCTATGTGCAATTCTACTGAGGGATTTACTATCCTGTAGTTCCAAAGGAGACTACCCAGTAGTATTCTAGGACAAGAATCAATGACATGGTAAAATTTTTCTACTCTCATGTACTGAGAAAGCTGCCGCCTTTATTGGCTCCAGACACTATAAATACTTTTTGGTGTGCATATTGAATGGCTGAGTTCCTGACAGTTTTGGTTCTTCAGGTTGCCTTAAGGAACTCACTTTTTCTTTAATGGAGTAATACACAGTCCAACATAGGCCAATTTGAACAGTAGATTTTGCTTCCATGGCTACAGAACTAATGAAAAGCTATTTAGTCTCCAATAAAATCATTTCTCTGGATTCCTGCTGGGTTGTTTTTTGTTTGTTTGTTTGTTTTTCAAAAGAAAGCTGTGTGAAGCAAATTGTCAGTCACTTCACTATTTTAGCTCGCCAAATTTCACTTCCCTAATCACTATGCTGCTCTAATGAACATTCCTGCCATCAAAATCAGAACATTTAATCTCTTATTTGGAAGTGCACACCTTATGCTGGAGTTAAGTTGAAGTGGTGTCCTGGCATACCATCACCTGCAATATCATTCCTCTAGACCAGTGATGGTGAACCTTTTAGAGACTGAGTGCCCAAACTGCAACCCTCACACCTCATGTGAGCCCCCTACTTTAGCCCAGACAGGGGAGGGAGAAAGTGATCCCATTGGATTGCTGGGCAAAGGAGATGAGAGAAATGTCCTCAGGCATTCATGGAGTAGAGCAGCCTCCTCTAGCATGCTCCAGCAACATGCCATAGGTTTGGCTCTAGACACTTTCTTTTATTTATGTTTGTATTTATTTGAATATATACCTTCATATGTATTTTGGGTATGTGTCAAGCATCAGGTAAGCCTGGCAAGCTGGGGTGAGACACAAATGTGTACATTCAGATGGAAGCGGCCACAAAGTTCATGGTGGTCAGACACAGATATGGAACAACACTACAACTTCAGTATTTGTTGATTTGGGACAGCCAGGGATGTGAGGTCCTGAGCAGAGATGACCAGTCAGTCTCCCTGCTATCTGTAGGCTGCTTTAAGGTTGGGAGTGAGGAGCTCCTCCCTGCTGGTAAGAAACTAGAAGCCAACAGGAAGTGAACCTGATTCACTTGAGCAAGATGGATACCTGGTCTAACCCCCTCTGGAGACAAGTGATAACTATCCTCCTTCTCCTCAGCCCCTGGCCCTGGTTGATTTTATAAATGAATTACTGAAACTCTCAGAATCAGGCAAGGGGGTTATTTAAAACACAAGGGTAGACTGAGGGAGGAGGGTTAGGGTCTGGAGAAGCTGTTGCTATGGGTGAATGGCCAGTGCTGGCAGAGGACCTCAGAAGGTAAGATCAGGCTGAGGGAACCAGCCCCTCAGCCAGGGATAAATTCCACTGCCCTGATGTAGAGTGGTCTACCAGCTTGACAAATGAGGGTAATGATCTGGCTAGGCTAACTTAACTAATTCCTGCCCACGTTCCACAACCCACCAAATCCCATCTCCTGGGGCCCCAAGAGGAAGTCCAGGGGGTAGCTGGATGTCTGGGTGAGGTCAAGGAAATCAGAACCCCCAGGTTGGTTCTCCAGGGGAATTTATAGTCCCAGCTCCAACAGTCAGGTCTTGAGATCAGGGACTTGCTGGGTCAAAATTCCATTCCCCTAACTGCCAGGATTGCCTAGGGTGATTTTGCAAATGCGAAAGATCTTGTATCAATCCTGCATTATAGTACAATGTTCTCCTGGTTCTGCTCATTTCACTGCTCATTGAGATTCTCCCAGTTCATATAGAAATCTTCAAGTTCATCATTCCTTACAGCACAGTAGTATTCCATCACCATCATATACCACAATTTGATCAGTCATTCCCCAATCGATGGACACCCCCTCATTTTCCAATTTTTTTGCCACTACAAAGAGTGTAGCTATGAATATTTTTGTACAAGTATTTTTCCTTATTTTCTCTTTGGAGTACAAACCCAGCAGTGATATTGCTGGACAAAAACATATCCATTCTTTTAAAGCCCTTTGAACATAGTTCCAAATTGCCTTTCAGAATGGTTGGATTGATTCACAACTCCACTAGCAACACATTAGTGTCTCAATTTCGTGACGTCTCTTCCAACATTTATTATTTTCCTTTATTGTCATATTGGCCACTTTGCTAGGTTTGAGATGGTACCTCAGTGTTTTGATTTGCATTTCTCTAATTATGAGAGATTTAGAATGCTTTTTCATGTGCTTATTGATAGCTTTGATTTCTTTATTTGAAAACTGCCTATTTATGTCCCTTGACCATTTTTCAATTGAAGAATGGCTTGATTATTTTGTACAATTGACTTAGCTCCTTATAAATTTGAAAAATGAGACCTTTGTTAGAGGTTTTTATTATAATTTTTCCCCAATTTGTTGTTTCCCTTCTAATTTTGGTTGCATTGGTTTTGTTTGTACAGAAACTTTTTAATTTAATATAATCAAAATTATTCATTTTACATTTTGTAGTGTTCTCTGTCTCCTGCTTGGTCTTAAATTTCTTTCTCCTAGGTCTGACAGGTATACTATTTTATATTCACCAAATTTGTTTATGATTTCCCTCTTTATATTTAAGTTACTTACCCTTTCTGAATTAATCTTTGTATAGGGTTTAAGATGCTGATCTACACCTAAGGGAATAAATTTTTTAATAGTCAATGGGATCAAGTATGAGTCTTTTTCTATATTTTTGCTAAATAATTAAGCCCTCTTCTTGTTAGTGTAAGAACTTGAAAGAGGTAATTGAAGAATGCTTTGATAAAGCAAGATGAATGAGATACTGAAGTACCAAGGGTTTCTTTGATCAGAGGCATGAACCAGAAAGAATTAAACCTGTACTCAGATTCTTGTATCAGGAGGAATACCTCAACAATAGGTTTACATGTGCAATACTGCCCACATGTTGTCTGGGATTAGAAGTGTATGTAGTTCAGTGTCAGCAATTTTCCATTAAACACTTATTATATAGAAATTATGTTGGAAGCTGCACTGTAGAAGTTGCTAAAATCAATTTAATTTAACAAACAAAATTAAACATCATCACTTAATGGTGAAATATTGTGGTAGAAACTAAGCAAGATAAATATATAAGGCATGTTCCTTGCCCTCACAAAACTTACAGTCAATCTAAAAGAAAAATGAGATAAACACAAATAACTATCACACACAAAAGAGTTCAAACCTTTCCTCAAACACTTACAGTCTGTGTGACCTTGGGTAAATAACCTTTTAGCCTCACTTTCCTCATCTGCAAAATAGAAATGATAATAGTCCGTATTCCAGAGGGTTGTTGTAAGGATTAAATGATATATGTAAAATTCTTTACAAATATTAGAGCACTATGCAAGTCCTAGTTATTATTATTGTTATTATTGCGTGATGTCTAGTAGAGAGGTACCCTCAAGTGTTTTATGATATATCAAAAAGAGAAGGTTATTACCAACAGGAAGATTTAGGAAAAGGCTTCATGGAAGATGAGACACTTGATTTGGGGTAAGAATCATCAGTGTGACTAATCCAGGACCACTGAGTTGAATCTTCTAAGCCCACTGAAAAAATAAAGCATGTATAGCAATAAGAAAAGAAAAAAGAAATTGAAGGAATAAAAATAGGCAATAAGAAATAAAACTCTCAGTCTTTCCATATGATATGATTGTATTTTTAGGGAACCCAAGAGAATCAACTAAAAAATTAGTCAAGGCAATTAATAACTTTAGAAAAATTACAGGATAAAAAACAAGTCCATATAGCTATTTGCATTTTTATATGTTACTGATAAAATTCAACTGGAAGAGATAGAAAGAGAAATTACACTTAAAATAACTGCAAATAGTATAAAATACTTGGGAGTCTACCTGTCAAGATATGCACAGGAACTATATGAATACAATTACAAAATACTTTTCATACAAATAAAGACATAATTAAATAATTTAAGAACTATTAATTGCTCCTGGATATAATTAATTTACTTATTCAGTGCCATACTAATCAAAATACAAAAGAATTATTTTACAGAGCTAAAAAAATAATATCCGTCTGAAGGAACAAAAGGGAATAAGTTTTTTAAGTGAAGGAAGGCAGCCAATAGTACTAGATCTCAAACTATACTACAGAGTGGCAATCATCAAAAACTCGAGTACTGGATAAGAATTAGAATGATTGATCAGTGGAATAGATTAGGAATAGTATACAGAAGTAAATGGTCATAGTAATCTATTGTTTGAAAAACCCAAAGATTCAAGGTATTAGAATAAAAATCTCACTATTCAACAAAAACCAGGAAAACTGAAAATCAGTCTGACAGGAACTAGGCATAAACCAATTTTCATATTCTATACCAGCAAAAGTTCAACATGGATACATATACATAAAAGATACCTTATAGGAGGTAAAATGGATAATTTAATTTTTTGTTTCTTGTTTAGTCATTTTCAGGCATGTCTGACTCTTTGAGACCTCATTTGAGGTTTTCTTGGTAAGGCTACTGAAATGGTTTTCCATTTGCTTCCCCAGCTCATTTTGCAAATGAAGAAATGGAAGCACATAGAGTTGTGACTTGCCCAGGGTCATACAACTACTAGTTACCAAGTGTCTAAGACCAGATTTGAACTTAGAAATATGTCTTCCTGACCCCAAACCTGCTGTTCTATCTAATGCACCACGTAGCTATCTATAATTGTAATTATATTAAACTTTAAAGTTTTTGCACAAATAAAACCAATGCAGCCAAATTAGAAGAAAAACAGGATACTTAGGAGAATTAGTTACAGTTTCTCTGATTAAGATCTCATTTATCAAATATATAGGAAACTGAGACAACTTTACAAAAATTAAGAACCATTGCACAATTGATAAGTGGTCAAAAGATATGAACAAGCAGTTTTCAGAACAAGAAATCAAAGCAACCAACAGCCATTTGAAAAATGCTCTAAATCACTTGTAACTAGAGATATACAAATTATAACAATAATTATATTGTCTAAAATGACGAAAAAGGAAAATGACAAATGTTAACAGGAATGAGGAAAAATAGGTACACTAATGTTGGTGAAGTCATAAACTGGTCCAACCATTCTGGAGAGCAATTTGGAACTATGCTTATAGCACTATAAAAATGTATTACTAGTTGGTTGATACCCCAAAGAGATCAAAGGAAAAGGACCCATACATACAAAAATATTTATAGCAGCTCTTTTTGAGGTGGCAAAGAATTGGTAACCAAAGGGATGCCCATTAGCTGGGGAATAGCTGGGGAATAAGTTGTATCATGTGATTATGATGAAGTACTATTGTGCTATAAAAATGATGAAAGAAAAACCTGGGAAGACTTATATGAACTGATGATGTAAAGAGAAGCAAGCAGAACTAGGAGAACATGTACACAGTAACAGTAATATTGTAATAGCAATCAACTGTGAAAGACTTAGCTTTTATGATTAATACAATGATCTATTATAGTTCCAAAGGACTCATGATGAAAAATGCTATTCAGCTCCAGAGAGAGAATTAATGAACTCTGAGTGCAGATTGAAACATATTTTTTCATTTTCTTTATTTTTCTTCCTGTTAGTTCTTTCTCAATATGGCTAATGTGGAAATATGTTTTGCATTTCTTCATATGTATAATGAGTATCAGATTTCTTGCTTTCCCCATGGATGAGGAGGAGAATTCAGGACTGAAAATAAAAATATTTTATATATGTATATATATATATATATGTGGGGGAGTGGGTATGTGTGTATATATATATATATATATATGTAGTTCATTGTAAAAAAATAAATAAATTACAAAACATAGCACTTTCAGGAACCTTACAATTTATTGGAATTTGAAAGGGGTGTTGGTGAATAGAAGAACATATAATGATAATTAATACAAGTTAACACATACTAAATTATAATGAGAGGTAAATATAATAAGTGCTACAGAAACAGTTAAGGGACAACTTACTTCCAGACATTATGAAATTCAAAAATGACTCATTAAATTTATTTTCCAGTANAGAATGGTTGTATCGGTTCACAGCTGCACCAAAAATGCTTTCATATCCCAATTTTTCCACATCACTATAAATATTTATCATTTTCTTTTTTTGTCATATTATCAAATGTGATGGGTATGTGTATATATATATATACACATATATATATATATAGTTCATTGTAAAAAAATAAATAAATTACAAAACATAGCACTTTCAGGAACCTTACAATTTATTGGAATTTGAAAGGGGTGTTGGTGAATAGAAGAACATATAATGATAATTAATACAAGTTAACACATACTAAATTATAATGAGAGGTAAATATAATAAGTGCTACAGAAACAGTTAAGGGACAACTTACTTCCAGACATTATGAAATTCAAAAATGACTCATTAAATTTATTTTCCAGTATTTATGACTTCCTTAGAATAAGAGCATGGATTGTTGTCCAAAAGCAAGGGGTCAGAGTCTCCAATTCCAGAGCCTGGGTTCATCAATTTCCAGTCTCTGAAATGAATTTGATAGAAAGTTCAGTAAGATTCAAAAAATCATATTCCCAAATTGAACCCTTTAGAGGTAATACATTTTAGGCCATGCTATATCATTGAAAGATAAAGGTTGCAAAAGTAAAGTCATTAAAATTAAACAGCTTGACTCTCCTTACAGAGTTGGGGGTGAGTTATTATAAATCCACCTAGGGTCATTTGGCATCCTTCAGCAACTTTATGAGGGAAGGAAGCCTGACTCCCTCAGCTATCAGGGGAAGCAACTCATCAGAGAAGATATGATGAATTGCCAGATGACAGGGGACTAGAGAGCCCTCCTAGGGACAGAAGACCTTCACTAATATCCTTATAATGTAATATAGGTCCCAATAACATTTATAGTTCACTCAGTAAATGTCTGATTTGCCACTGAGTTATTTCAACCTTCCCCAAATTTGCATCCCATCTCATTTCTACCATTGGAAATAAGCATGCCTTTTATTTCTTTTAATTCTTTTCAACTACCAAGCACTTGTTTTCCTCCCTTTCACTTCCTTACCCAATGGAAAACCAAAAGAAATCCTTTGTAACAGCTGTGCATCATTGAGCAAAACAAATTCTGATATTATAAACATCCAAAAATGTGCATGTCATTTTGCATTTTGAGTGAATCTCTTTGTCAGGAGATGGGTAGTGTTCTTTATCATCAGTCCTCTGGAATTATGATTGAGCATCATGTTGATAAAAAAAAACTATACCTTTTCAAGGCAATAAATAAAATCCCCAGAGCTGGAAATTAAGGTAATAAATTTATAGCTGCAAAGGACCTTGGAGGCCGTCTCTTCTGCTCCTATCAGTTTATATGAAGAAAATCAGATCCAAAGAGTTTGGGTAACTTACCTAAGGTCACACAGGTAATAAGTAGAAAAAAAATAAACATTTGAATCATTGTCCTCCACTCAAAAGTCACCTTTTTTCAAATGCACCCTGCTGAAACACTGGGCCCTGAATGTCTTGGGGATGGGGACAGCTGATGTCTGTATTTAAAGGAAATCTTGTTTCATGAGTCACTAGCTAACTCAGAAAAGGTTGATTCCATTCTTTGTGAAGTAAGCTTAGTCATCTTTTCCCCCCTTAATTTAGCTTCAAGCAGACTTCAAGGAGTCTATTCTCTTATTGACTCCAGCAGAGAACCTAGAACACTTATGGGGAGAAAAAAAGATTCTGCAATCCTCTATGTCTTCTATTTTATCCTTGGTTCAGGTAAGTACATTTGAGTTGAAAGAAAAGTCACTCATTTATTTATTTATTTAGTTAGTTAGTTAGTTAGTTAAATTAATCAATTTAGGATATTTTTTCCATAGTTACATGAATCAGGTTCTTTCTCTCCCCTCCTCCCATACCCCTCCTGTTGCCAATGAGCAATTCCACTGGGTTTTACATGTATCCTTGATCAAGACCTATTTCCATATTATTAGTATCTTCATTAGGGTGATCACTTAGTCTACATCCCCAATCATATCCCCATCGACCCATGTGATCAAGCATTTGTTTTTCTTCTGTGCTTCTACTCCCACAGTTCTTTCTCTGGATGTGGATAGAGTTCTTTCTTTATAAGTCCCTCAGAATCATCCTGGATCATTGCATTGCTGCTAGTAGAGATGTCTATTATATTTGTGCCACAGTGCATCTGTCTCCTGGTGCTCCTTTCTCTCTGCATCAATTCCTGGAAGTCTTTCTAGTTCACATGGAATTCCTCCAGTTCATTATTCCTTTGAGCACAATAGTATTCCATCACCAACAGATACCATAATTTGTTCAGCCATTCCCCAATCAAAGAGCATCCCCTCATTTTTCAATTTTTTTGCCACCGCAAAGAGTGTGGCTATAATTTTTTTGTATAAGTCTTTGAAAGCAAATTTAAATATCAATCCTTGGTATTCTGAAACACTGAGTCCTTCTTAGGCTGACCTTTTCCATTACCTTCCATGTTCACCTGTGAAAAAAATGTATATTATGCCCCAAAGCAATCACTTTCTATTTCAATGACTCTAGGATCAAGTGTCTGTATGAACACATGGTTCTGCCTGATAATAGAAGACAGAGGACCATTATTATAGATTATAAGTGCAAAGTAGATTCATATTCAAAGATCTTTGCCTTTTCAAAATGCTTGTAGACCAACCTACTTTAATCAGGCAGTAGAGGTCAATATTTAGCCTTCACAAACCTTCCTCCTTCTCTTCCAAATAAGACAATTTTTCAGCAAGAAATTTCACTTTTTCCAGTTAATTGTCCTGCTTATCTCAAGCACCACACCTGTTCTTTTTTTGGTTGTCACTTCTGAATTGAACCTAATATTCTTTTGGTTTTGGTCCTCTTAACTTTTTGCATCCTTTACTCTTTCATGAATCACTACTTCTTGTGACCTATCCTCTGTCCTGTCCCCTTCATATTTTCCTTCTATTTATATTAACTGGCATATGTATAAGTGTTTATCTTCCAATAGAATGCAAGCACCTGGAGGGCAGGGATTTTTTTCCAGGGTATATTTGGCATTATTCCAGGGCAAGTATCAGTTTGATTTCTGGAAACCCCACAAGTTTGCCTCTTTCCCTTGGGAACTTGCCTTCAGGGACTTCATTTTAGGCTGAACAATGGATTACCAAGCATCTATTTAGGGTCCTGAATATAAGTGATAAAAAAGCACAAATCCTCAATCACCCTTTTTGTCTTAGAAGTTTCCCCCATTTTATCAGAGATCCAGTCCCAAGAAGACCAACACCTGGCAGGAACCATCCTTTTTGTATCCATTGTAAGTTGGACCACTCCCAGATACCCTAGCCTCTAGTACAGCCTCTTTCCCAAGCCTGCTGGCAACCAGTCAGTGTATGTTTTGTTGTACTATATTCCCCAAAAGGTATATAAGTCCCCAAGTTCTATTATTCTTTGCAGAATCATCTTTGGCAGTGATTCTCTCAGAGACGCTGTCTCCAGAGCCCCAGAGCTTTGACTCTGTGGTATTGAGTGCTGGGGTCTGTGTGGCAGCTGAATATTAAGGATTTGTCTCTTTTCCTGATTAAAGATTTGGTTTTATGACTACTTTAGCGGTTCTGTGTTTTTCCAAATTGATATAACTAAGCTTCTTGAGGACAAAGATTGCCTCTTCTATTGTGTTTTTTTTTCTTTTTTGTCACCAGTATTAAATAAGGCACCTTGAATTTAGAACAGTAATTGGTACATGTTAGGGACTTAATAAATGCTTATTGGCTTATTGAATATTAGATGAACTTAACAGACATATTGGATCATAGACTCAAAGCCAGAGGCCAACTCCTTTATTTTAAAGATGAAGAAACATATCCAAAGGGGAAGTCATTTGTGTTGGTGATTAAGAGGTAGAATCAGGATTCCCGACCAGGACCTATAATTCCAAATCCATCACATTTTCCAATGAACCACGTCCTAATAAATGTATATTGAATTGTATTAATGAGAAGTAGCATGAGAAGGAAATAGGGACAATTTTCACTTTAAGGCAGAGGGTAATGAAAAAGATAATTTAATTTGAAATAATGATTCTTAGAAACTCATGATGAAAAAGGCCACCTACCACCATAGTAGAAACTGAGAGTCTTAATGCAGATTGAAGCACACCATTCTTCTCTTTATTTTCTTCATGAGTTTTTTTCTTGTATAAGTGACATATATCTTCTTTCAGAATACACTGAGCATGGCTTGATAGCACGTGTATAACCTATATCATATTACCTGCTATAAGTGAGGGCAAGAAAAAGGACTGCAAAATGTCAGAAAACAATTATTAAAAATTATACCGATAAGTAATCTGTAAAAGAAAAATAAAATATAAACTTAAAAAAAATCAGTCTGCTAAAACTATTCTTGCATTATCTGAGATTAGAGAAATTTCCTTTATATCTAATTGTGTGCAAAAATGTATTAAAATGTATTAGTGGGCAGCTAGGTGGCTCAGAGGATAGAGAGCCAGGCTAAAAGATCCTAGGTTCAAATGTGACCTCAGACACTTCTTAGTTGTCTGGGCAGGTCATTTAGCCCCCATTGCACAAAGCCTTTACCACTCTTTTGCTTTAGAACCAATACAAAGGACTGATTTTAAGACATAAGGTAAGGGTTTATTTGTTGCAATTTAATATTGGCTCTTTTTGAATAGATATCTAAATTTTTTTTATTTAGATTATTTTTCCATGGTTATATGATTCATGAATCCCCCTCCTGGCTTTCTTCCCCCCCTCCCAAAGATGACAAGCAGTTCCACTGGGTTATACATGTATCATCATGTATCATTGTTCAAAACCCATTTCCATGTTATTCATATTTGCAGTAGAATGATCTTTTATCAAAACCCCAATCATATCCCTATTGAACTACGTGAGCGATCATATGTTTTTCTTCTGTATTTCTGTTCCCAGTTCTTTCTCTGGATGTGGATTGGGTTCTTTCTCATAAGTTCCTCTGGATTGTCCTGTGTCATTGCATTGCTGCTGGTAGAAAAGTCTATTATATTCGATTTTACCACAGTGTATCAGTCTCTGTGTATAATGTTCTCCTGGTTCTGCTCCTTTCACTCTGCATCAATTCCTGGAGGTCTTTCCAGTTCACATGGAATTCCTCCAGTACATTATTCTTTCCATCACTAACATATACCACAATTTATTCAGCCATTCCCCAATCCATGGACACTCCCTCATTTTCCAAATTATTGCCACCACAAAGAACTCGGCTATGAATAATTTTGTTTGTCTTTTTCTTTATTATCTCTTTGGGGTACAAACTCAGCAGTGGTATGACTGGGTCAAAGGGCAGGCAGCCTTTTAAAGCCCTTTAGACATAATTCCAAATTGTTCTCCAGAATGGTTGGACCAATTCACAACTCCACCAGCAATGTATTAGTGTCCTAATTTTGCCACATCCCCTCCAACATTTATTACTTTCCTTTGCTAGATGTAAGGTGGTAAGGTAAGGGTTTAAAGAAATAAAATAAAATAAATACCTCTTTCACTTGCTTTTGTGATTCCTGAAATTAAACCCTTGGAAAATCATCCCTTGGGTTGACCACTGTTAAGCAAAAATCTTTAGGAGAAGTAAACTATTCATAGTTAACAATTACTTCCTCTTAATAATAATACATATATAATTTTATTTAACCCTTACAACAATCCTGTCAAATGTGTTATGATCATTGCCATTTTGCAAAGGAAGAAAATTGAGGCTGAGATAGGTTGTCACTAGTTCAGTGACACATAACCAGTAAAGATCTGAGGTAAAATTTGAATTCAGGTCTTTTCTAAGTCCAAGCTGAGAGCTCTATTACTACAAAGCTGTGTAGCCTCCTCACCTTAAATACAGTCCTATATTAAGTCCTTTCCTGAAAGCAGACTTAAATAAGGTGGGGAAGGCAGAGACTCTGAGGAAACTAAGGACCTCAGTGAAGCATGATAAAAGGTTTTCTACTGAAGTAGAGACTGGCTGAAATAAAAAAAAAATTTTTTTTCTCTTACATTACTTTATCTGGGGTTAGCCCTAAATATAAACCTGCTTTGAAGCAGATAATGAGTCAATCAATTTCAGAGAATCAAAGATTCCTGACAGGAACAGAATGATATAGTAGAAATAATAATAAATAGTGTTTGCCTGGCACTTTAAGGCTGGCAAAGCACTTTATGTGACTTCATGTGATCTTTTTTACAACTCCATTTTAATGGAAATGGCTAGATTTGAATTTTTAATCTTCTATTTATTAGTTATGTATCCTTTGGCAAGAAATTTTGCCTACCTGGGCCTCAGTTTCCTCCTCTATAAAATGAGAAGAGATTGAACTTATTGATCTATAAGATCCCTTATAGCTATAGATTTAATAAGATTTTCTAGTTTTCCCATTTGTATTCTGTTTATTTCTTTTCTCAATGAACCATCTCCCTATTCTGCCTCTATGCCACATATTATGGCAGGGAAGCCTGGAAAGTAACCATGTTGGAGGATTTCTGGGATGATGGAGAAATATAAGGTTGCAAAAGTCTTGCTTTTCAATGTCCTTTCAAAACAGTGATAGAAATGCAAAAAAAAAAAAAAAAAAAGACAACAAACTACCAAAAACCCTCAAAAGCAAACTAGTTTTTAGAAAGAACAAAAATACATTCAAAGAAATGGACAAATGAAAGAAGAGTTCTGACACAATAAAAAATATCCTGGATTACAAGAAGTTGCAAAAATATCAGGAGGGATATACACCAACACCAGCAAAAGCACCCGAAATGAAATCTGTTTTGATTTTTCTTTATGAAGTATTCTCAAAGAGGACAGAAGGCAAAAACTGTATGATTTTTATCTTCCTTGACCCTTGCACAAAGGAGGCATTTGTGAAACTGAATTGAATTAAAATGTCCTCAATATTCAAAATGGATATCAGTCATAATTAAGGAACTGAAAAAATGAAATTAGCTAAAATAACACAAAATGAAATAAAGAAGAAACTGAGTTAAATTAGGAAATCTCAGGACATAATGATGGTGAAAATGACCATTTAGAAATTCCCAAAGAAAATATAAACAAACAATACACTTAAGGAAAGAAAAAATAATTCTTTCATCAGAGGAAAGAATAGCAGAAACAGAATTATAGATTTAGAGGAAACAATAATCCAACAACAAAAAGCCTTTATCATTCCAAATCTTTTCCTTTCTCATTCCTTCCATCTTCTAGCCTTCAAAGAGGCTCCCTCTTGATTATAATATATACTACCATTCTGTTATAATATATACTACCATTCTGTTAAACATTTGGCCATACTTCTCCCTACCAAATTATTGACTTTTCAACTCTCCTATTCCTATTGCAGACTACACTATCTTCTCAGTTTTCTAGATCCACAACCTCAGTGTCACCTTATCTCCTCAGTTGATTCCCATATAACATATCCATTTAGTTATCAAATTTTGTTGTTTCTATCTTCTCAACATCCATAATGTTGACTCCATAACATGACCTGCCACTGCCCTCATCATCTCTTACTTGGAGGATTACAATAACCTTCTTATTGATCTCCCTAACTCAAGTCACTCTCCATTCTAATCCATACTCTTTCCCATAAGTAGCTAAAGTGATTTTCCTAAAGCACAGACCACCCCTTAGCTTTTAAACTCTAGTGGCTCCCAATCCCTATTCCCTCCAGGAAAGTACAGGCCAAAAGTGCCTGACAAAGCATGGGAACTGAACCAGTATGACAAAATTAAAATGCCCAGATTGTTGACACCACACTAATCAAATTTCCATAGTGACTATCATCTAGCAATATTTAAAGATAAAAATTAATGAATCAATTTTGAGCTGCGTAAAACCCATCTATTGGAAGTTGAATATTGGCCAGTGCACTAAAAATCTTAGTGACTTGAAGTCACTCCTCCATCTTCCACCAAGACAAAGGCATCATTCTTAAAATAACAGTAGACTATTAAAGTCATATGAAAGAGTTCTCCAAATCACTAATACTAAGAAAAATGAAACCAAAAACAGCTCTGAGATTTCATTTCATATCTATCAAGTTGAACAAGGTGATAAAAGATGAGAGAAAATTAGCATGCTATTGTATTATTAGTAGAGTTGTGCAGTAGTTTTTTGTCCTTTATTTTCAAAGGGAACCAATGGCATCATTTGGCTTTAGTCAGTTAGAGCTGTGCAAAATTGATAGCCTCACTTTCTTTTCCAAAGTCATCAAAGTCCAGTGACAAGACAAGTCAAGACAATTGGAAATGGTCCATTATGCAGTGGTTGACTTTGACATCTTTGATATCTGACCGGGTTCTGTGCAATCCATAGTGTCTGCTTCAACTGCTTTCATGTCCTTTGAAACAAATTGTTTTCATTCACCCATTTTTCTGGTGGAAGTCTTCACATGCTTGAGGTAGATATCTCCCTAATTCACTAATGACTTTGAAGCCTGTTGGTTACTCTCAACCTGTTTTAGCCCATCTGCCAAAAATGGTTTTACCAGAGTGTGGCTGCTATGCATGATACAGCTTCTTGGAGCCACAGAACAGAGTTGGGTGACAGGTAGACACCAGATGTGGATGAGCAGCTGTGAACTGGGCTTGGCAAACCCTCACACCAGAGGTGTTATTTCTCTCTGAACACCACATACACCTGTAAACATTGGTATAATCATTTTAGAAAACAATTTGAAATTAGGCAAATAAAATGAGTAAAATGTCCATACACTTCCACTCAGAGAATTTGCTAGTAGGTATATATCTAAGGAGATCATTGGGAAGAAAAAAGTATCCATTTACACCAAAATATTTATAATAGTACTTTCTGTGGTAGCAAAGAATTAGAAACAAAGAAGAATCCCATAACTGAGGAATAGCTAAACAAGTTGTGGTGCATGAATATAATGTAGTACCTTTGTATTATAAGAAATGACAAATATAATTAATATAGAGAAACATGGAAAAATTTCTATGAACTGATGCAGAGTGAAGTAGAAAGAGTCAAGAAAAAATATACAATAACTACGACTATGTAAATGGGAAGACTGGGGCAGGAAGATGGTCCAGTGGATAGAGTGCTGGAACTGAGTTCAAATCATATCTCAGATACTTACTAGCTGTGTGACCCTGGGCAAGCTACTTAACCCTGTTGGCCTCAGTTTCCTCATCTATAAAATGTTCTGGAGAAGGAAATGGTGAACCACTCCAATATTTCTGCTAAGAAAACCCCAAATGGGGCCTTGAAGTATAAGATATGACTGAAAATGAGTGCAACAACAACACAAAAATAAAGGTCTGCTCTCTTCTTTAACAGTGATGGCTCTTCTCTGCTTTTGTCATTGTTTGAAACCTTCATTCCTTCTTTTTTCCCCAAAATGGGACCCCAGAAAATGCAATAGACTGAAATGAGAAGAGGTAGTGGCTCGGCCTGTTTTTTTCCTTTTTAAAAAAAATTGCTTATTTATTGTTTGTTACATTAAAGTTCTTAGGCATCTCCCTCCCTCCAGCCCCTCTTACCAGAAAAAGTATCATTTGACAAATATATATATGTGTGTGTGTGTGTGTGTGTGTGTGTGTGTGTATTAACTGTATCATGGGTATTTCTATTTATCAGTTCTTTTTCTGGAAGTGGACATTCACATTTATTCTTCAAACACTATTTGTTACTGTATATAATGTTCTCTTGGTTCTGCTCATTTCATTCTTCATAATTTCAGCAATTCTTTCCATTTTTAAAAATTAAATTGTTCATCATTTCTTAACTCACTATAGTATTCCATCACTATCATACAGCACATCTCATTCAGCCATTCCTCAATTGATGGACATCCCTTCAGATTCTAGTACTTTGCAATTACAAAGAAAATTGCTATAAATATTTTAGAGCATATAGATTTTTCCCTTTTTTCCTGGGCACCTTAGAAAACAGACCTGATAGTGGCATTGCTAAGTCAAAATATATGCACAGTTTTATTACTCTTTGAGCATATCTCCAGATTGCTCTCCAAAATGGCCAGATTGGTTCACAAGTTTTTTTCTTTGAAACCCTAGGACATGCTGCTACTTGGGTCCCATTGAAACGATAGAGCAATTTCACTGCAATGGTGGCAAAGGAAAAATTCCAAACCATTGTTAAACAAAATACCAGAAAAATCAGACTTATTTTGCTCAAAGTTGAACCTGTTGCCAGGTTCTCTGTATTGCAGCCCAATTTTTCTTTATGTAGACCACTATTTAAAAAGGCAGATCACAGGAAGATGCAGCTCCCTTAAACTATGTTGTATTTCTATTGCAAAATAGATGTCTAGTAAGGCTATGGGTATATGTCTAAGGGAAATATACTGAAAATTGCAAAAATATGACAAATATTTTAGCCTCAGTGGTGAATTGATGATCAGTCATCAATTTTTTTTCAGATGAGATTCCCTTTAACGATTCCATTAATTTCACAGTTATCAAATACTGAGTAACTTAAGACTGACTCATCCCCAGCATAGTAAGTTTTACGTGCAAGTGGTAAACAATGCCAACATAAACAGGAGAGATTTTTTGGACAGCACTGTTTTTAATTATAAAATAATGTCTCAACTCACGGACATTCCCATACAGTAAACTACACAGCATAGGAAACTTTGAGAAATGTAACCACTGGTAAAGTAAAACTTATAGTTATAGCACTAATCCCCAGGAGATACTGGTTTTACCACATATATTTTGCAATTTACAAAACAGTAGTATAAATAAGTCATTCATTCATCCATTCATTCAACAAATATTTGTTGAGTATTTACTATGGATAGTGTGAGTTACTGTGGCAGCTGTGAAGAACAAGTCAAGGGTCCCCTGTCCTCTTGGTGATTATAGTCTAGTAGTTCATGTATTATTTCCCCAAATATTTAAGATAAGGCAGTTTAGGATTCATTTTGAATTAAAGAAAAATGTTGAGCTTTCCATAGCATTTTTTCTTTTAATATTACTATGTAATAAAATTGATAAACTTAAGTCTTTATACTTTGACCTTAATAATGAGGAATATGAAACCACGGACAGATAAAGAAAATCCAAGGAATATCCCTCCCCTCTTCTTATTTTAGCTAGTGTCTTTCTAATTCACTTTTTACTTGGACCATACCTTGACTTTTGAAGCAACCTGATTCTACAGGAGGAATTCCCAAATTCAGAATCCCCCATGTTCTGCATAGAAGATTGAAGTTCAGAAAGCAATATCTTCCCCTTTCAGGCTACATTAAGGTACTAGTGACAGTGAAGGGGTTCAGAAAGATATATGGAACTAGAAATCCTCTCTCCACCTGTCTGCACTCTAGAAAAGATATAAAAGGAAAGGCAAATAGCAATCTCTGAACCTAGTCCCCATAGCAGGCTCACTTTACCACTGCTAGAGTGCTCTTTTTTGAGCTGGCCAGCCTACTTTTTCATAAAGCTTCTCGGAACATGAGGAATCCTTACCACCATACACTAAAAAGCTCCCTTCGTGTTGTCAGTTGCCTTCATCCAATGGACAATGCCAAATATCTCAGTTATTCAGATTGAGGAAATTCTGCAAACTTTGGAGAGTTGTAGGAAAACTCAACAACTTTTTTTTTTACAAAAGAATGAATAAAAGTCTTTATTAAGAACCTACCCTGAACAAGGCACTGTGCTTGCCAAGAATTAGTAACATAAATGTAAAAAATATAGTCCCTTCCTTCTAAGCTCCCTCCTTCCTTTCTTCCTTCCTTGGCAGCAGGGTTTCCCATCTGAGCCAGTTTGCCCCTCCTTAGGCAGTGGTGTGTTCCAATCCCCATGTACTTCATCTTCCAGCAGAGGAAAGGAATGAATGTGCTGATCCCATTGGTGTTAAACTTGGTGCAGATACCCCACTGGCTTTAGCCTCACTGCCACTCAGAACACCCAGACTCAAGCAAATCATCAGCCTCAACTTCTCTTGACACAAAAACTCATAGGCATTAGGCACCACACTTGGGGTGGGCTCTTACATACTAACAGGGGCAGTCACACATATAAGGAATAGTGGTTAGGGAAGGATGTTTTGGTCTGGGAACTCATAGAGATGATGAGTAGAGTCATAAGCTAATAGACTGACAGGACCTATTCAGATATAATAGTGGTGTAGATTTGATTATTTTTCCCAGAGTAAGATGTGGAGAGGGAAGAGGAGGAGGTCCTCATATTAAAGATGAGGAAACTGAAGTGCAGAGGCAGAGAGACTTACCCAAGTCACATCACTAAAAAGTGGTAGAGTGGAGCTTTGAACACCTTTTTCCTGACACCACACACAAATCTCCTAATCGAAAGGAAATAATTTAATTCTACATAGTAGTTTCCCTTTGATGTGGAGTATAAGGTAGAGCCCATTTCAAGAAGATTTGCTTTGATTATATCCAAGTTGATTCATTAGACTAGTCATCTAACCCTTTAATGTCTCCAGAATGGACCGTGAGTTGCTAAGATGGGGTGAATGGCCACCGGACAGAAGAAGATCTTCACTCAGAGTTCTCTAAATAATGAAATCATAGATCCAGTTTTTAAAAATCCTTTTAATTTCAATTGTGAAGGTAGCAGCAAAAGTAAGTGTTAAAAAAAACACATTTTGATGTTCTCTCGGAGCTAAGTATTTTCAATCCTAGTCCCTTTTGATCACTACTGTACATTTCTCAGAATCATAGGAGTTCAGTGAACTGGACCCTTCCAGTTATTGCTCTTGGAGAAAGGTCTTATGAGTTGAAACATACAGAACAGGAATTTGAGTGCTGTAGAAAAATCACCACATTTGCTGATCTCATCTTTTTTGCAACTGTCACGGTCTGTGAATTTTTAGAGTCATCATTTCTCTTGCCACATTTTGCCCTTCTAGGTCTTGTTCATTTTTTCCAAAGATCCTCATCCTTCTACAACTTAAAATCACAACCTTCCACAAAGGTATAATTCTATAGATTTCACAGGAGTTAATGGCTCCAACTAACCTGCTTACTCAGCAACATTGAAATGAAAGACTGTCCCTTGGTTATATGAGGATGACATTATTGACCCATGGTTAGTAATTTATGAATCTTAAAATTTTATCTCAATGATAGTATATACTAATGAGTTCTCTGAGTTATTGATATACTCTTACGTAGTCCCTCTTATGACCAATGGCAAATAAAAATTAGATTCTCTTGTGGCTCGGGAGTACAGGTTGTATATAGTCCTGAATGAGAGTTAATTTTTATGCTGATTTTATTTCCCAACCACCATTTCTACACTAGGTTGTCTGCTCTATGGACAACTTTTCCACTAGAATATTTTCTGAAATGTTGAATTTGTAAACAGATTTAGGAAACTCTTAACCATAAGGCCTGATAATAAGGATTATCTAGAGAGGTAATAAGCTCCTACTCACTAGAGTTTTATAGCATGAAGTTTAAGTATCCATCAGTTAGAGATGTCATAGAAAACATTCTTATTTGGATGTGGGTTGGGCTCCATTCTGGAGAACAATTTGGAACCATACCCAGAGAGCTATAAAACTATGCATCCTCTTTGATCCAGCAATACCACTCCTAGGTCTATATCCCATGGAGATCAAAGAAAAGGGAAAAGGTCTTACATGTACAAAAATATTTATAACAATTCTGTTCATGATGGCAAAAAATTGGAAATTGAAGAGATGCCCATCAATATCTGAATAGGGAATGACTGAATAATTTATGGCATATGATAGTGACGAAATACTATATTGATTATGCTATAAGAAATGATGAGCAGGATGGTTTCAGAAAATACTGGAAAGATATATAAACTGATGCAAAGTGATGAAGTTGTTCCAACGTAGTCATCCATATCAAACTGACATTAAAATATGTGAAATTCCTAAGGGAAGAAAAATATAGAAAGAAGAGCCAATTGGTGAAAGTGGACCCTTTAGTTATTCTTACCATAGTTGTATAAAAAGACAAAATGGCACCAATGAATTAAAAAAATAAAGGAAGAACACAAAAGAAGTAAATGATACAGGCACAAAATCAAAGGACCTGAGTTTGAATCCTACTTCTGTCAATTACTACCTGTGTTATCTCAAACAAGTCACTTAATCTTTCTGGGCTTCAGTTTTCTTATCTGTAAAATGAAGTAGTTGGCCTAAATAGTCTTTATGGTCCTTTCCAATTCTATGTCTCTGATCGTATCATCTTACAAGTGGCTCAAAAATTAGGAAAATGAAAGCATGTTCTCTCATGGAAGTCAAAGGAAGAATTTCAAGAATAAGTAGTTGGTTGGCATTGTTGAATCACATAATCATAGAGGTAGAAGCAGCCTCAAAGATCATCTAGCTCAACCTTAACTCAAATCTCAAACAAATGGGCCTTGAGTTTCCTATTTAATGATATCCAGTGAGAGATAACACATGGCAGTTTTTTCAACTATGAGACAGTCTTAATTGTTAGGAAGATTTTCCTTTTTTTTTTTTTTAACTAAATGCTGTAGAGTGGTTCAGAGAAAATGAAAACTGAGATAACTATATTATGTTTGACAGTTAGGAAGTCAGAAGTGACATTGGAAGGAGCAATTTCATTACAGCAATGGGGCAGAAGTCAAATTACTAAGAAACAGAGGAATGAGTGGAAGGAAAGGAGTGTTGATTATAGTAAAACTCTTCAGAATTTAAAGGAGTATTTGAAATTGTTATACACAGAATCTTTCCTGTTGTAGGAAAAGAATTCTTCTTTTTTAAAAATGTCTGATTATTCTTGTACAAATTTGGTTCAGATCCTCAAATCCTTAAGTCTAGTAAGGGAAATAAGGATGTATGCTATATTAATGCTACAATCTTAATCTCAAAGTTGACCAAGAGGCAAATGCATACACCACAAATGTAAGTAACATTTTCAAACAAGTAGAAGCATCATTATAGCCTACCTTCACTAATTCTCATTTTCACTTGACCTCCAGCTCATGACCACCCATAACCTAAAGCAAGGAGGAACTCATTCCTCCAGGTAGAAGTAATAACCCCTGCAAGCACTTTAAAAAGTATATAATTATGCTAAGCTATGTAAGGACCATCCCAAATCTATAAATCTATAAAGGGCTTATGTTCTAGAATATTGTAAGTGGGTGCTTATGGAACTCATAAATCATTTTCCTATAGAAACGATTCCATAAATGATGTCTAGTCCAAGCTAGCCTATAAGTGCCCATTTACCCAATAAATATTTTATTAATAAAACAAACCTATACAGAGAAAATAAAAATAATAGCTGCCATTTATATAATGTTTTAAGATTTCTAAAGTTCTATACTAATATCACATGATCATATACAAATTAGTTACCTAATATCTTTATTTTCTAGATTATGATCATTGTTGGAAATATGCCACAGCCTACTTGTGCCCACCATCAACCAATCAATCAATATTTATTAAGCACCTATCAGGCACTGTGCTTCTTTCTGAGGATATAAATCTAAAGAATGAAAAAGTTCCTTCTTGAAATGGGCTCATGTTCTAATGGGGAAGGCAACAGGTGCATAAAAATACATATAGTATAAATATAAAATTAATAATCATGCATATATATTATACACACATAAATGTGAATGGTGGTAGTAGTAGTTGTAGTAGTAGTACTAGTAGTAGAAGTAGTAGTAGTAGTGATGGTGGTAGTAGTAGTAGTAGTAGTGATGGTGGTAGTAGTGGTGGTGGTGGTGGTGGTGGTGGTGGTGGTAGTGGTAGGAGGAGGAAGAGTATGATTTGGAGTAGTAGAAGTCAGAGGAGGAGTTGGAGGAGGAGAAGGAAGAAGAAGAGGAGGAGGAGTGGTAATTATATTGTGTCCTTTGGGAGGGAAGTCACCAGGAGCTGAAGGGATCAAAAAAAGCCTTTTTACAGAACATGATAACTGAGTTACATGTCAAAAGAAGAGGTGAAGAGGGCAGCAAGATGCATTAGTAGATAGTCAGTCCTGAAGACAGGATGTCTTGGGTTCAAATCTGACCTTAGACACTTTCTAGATGCATGATCCTGGGCAAGTCACTTGACCTCAGTTGCCTAGCCCTTACCATTCTTCAGCCTTAGAACCAATACTTAACACTGACTCTAGGACAGAATGTAGAGGTTTAAAGAAAAAGAAGAGAGAGATTCTATGAGTCATAAATAAGAAGGGAGTTAATGGCCAAAGTAAAGCTACAGAGAGGTGATGGAGTGGTGAAAGGAAGAAAGAAGGTCAATATATCTAGACAGATGTAGAGGGGAGAGTAATTTCCAATAAAGATTAAAGATATTTTGAAATTGCTTTGTGCAGTACTTTAAAAACTAATATAGAATTTATCTTTTATTCTAAAGCAAAAAGCAGCTACTGTGATTGATTTTATGCCATTTGTCCATATTATAGTAATAATAATGATAAAGTAGAAATTATATAATACTTAAAGGTTTACAAAGCACTTTAGAATATTATTTCATTTGTTCCTCCCAATAGCTGTGGGTGTTATTATGAATCACATTTTTCAGCTGAAGGAACTGAGGCAGACAGAAGTTAAATGACTTACCCCAACTGAAGCTATTAAATGTCTGATAGGAAATTAAGTTTTTTAACTCAGGTCTTCCTGACTCCAAGTCAATGGTATTGTTCTTTTTTACTACAGAGAAGGAAGAAGTAAAATTTCTACTCCTTCCGACATTCTGGTATTGCCCTAGAAAAACTTTTGAAATTGGTAAAATATGTTTCTGCCATCTTCCCAAATTCCTTTTTGCTCCCTCTCTGTCCCTTCCCAATTTCTTCACCTTAAATCTGCCTGCTGCCATCTGAGCCTTGCATAGAAAAAAAGAGCCCAGTCTGCTTAACACATCAAAGCATTCTATGATCCAAAAGTCATTACTTTCTCTATTCCTGTTGGGGTGGCCAAATGGCACAATGTAGAGAATGTTGGGGCTGAAGTCAGAAAGATTTATCTTCTTGAGTTCAAATCTAGCCTCAAATAGGTTTTGTGACCCTGGGCAAGTCATTTAATTCAATTTGCCTCAATTCCTCATAAGAAGGAAATAACTTTAGTACCAACCCTAAATGGGATCATGAAGAGCTGCATGATTGAAATGACTGAACAGCAACATTCCTATTGAAAACTTTCATGTTCTCAATTGAGTTTATCTCAGCTAGTTGTTAAAGAAAAATAAGAGAAATGAATGAGAGTCTCAGACCCTCCCAGAGATTTTGTTTTTAAAAGAGGATACTTGTTAATCCAAACGAATCTCTAATTGGCAAAAATTGCAGACAGCATTAAAAGATCTCTTACATCTCTGTGGCATAGATCAAGTCATTTATTCTCTCCAAGTCTCAATGTCTTCATCTCTAATGCATAATTGATAATAATTGCACTGACTAAGAAGGTCTTTGTCTTTGTAAAGTTCCAAGTGCTATGAAATGGTAAGCTGACGTGAGATAGTCAAAGGAAATTGGAAACTTCACACAGTATGTGGAAAGATAATCAGATCATGGGTCAAGTTTGAAGGGATCATAGATTTAGAACCAAAGAGCACCTCAGAATCCTAATTTAACGGAAGAGGGAACTGAAACACAAAATAATTAAAAGACCTGCCTAGGGCCACAGAGGTATTCAGGGGCAGAGAGAGCATTCAAATTTAGGTCTCAAAATTCTAAATTTATAATTCTTTCCACTTTGCCACACTTCCTCCTTTGTTTCTCAGCTGGGAGTCACCTAAGAAGTAGGGCAGCCTCCCCAGAGAGGTTAACCTCCTCATCAGCTCCCCCAGGCTATCTTTAAGAGCTCCTTCCCTTTCAGAATGACAAAGATTCTCCAAATTCACAGATATTCTCAAAGGGCCAAGACCTTTCACAATCCTTATGACAGCTATGTAGACAGGGTCTCCAACAGCTTGAGGATCTGGACTAGGGGAGCTGAGATTTGAGCATTAACTTAGGATAGTCTACCTAAATGTGATCACCAAGAGTTTCCAACCTGAGCTATAGAAGATGACCACTTTGAAATTCCAACATAATGTTTCTTAGTTCAAATAACTTCAAATGACTTTATGTGGCTTAGCTTTGTGGCATTACTAGGTGGAGAAAGAGGGAATAGATCTATTTGCCTCACAATGGAATTATCCTGGTGACCCAAAAACAGTGTATATTTGACTCCTTCAAGATTCTCACATACTAGGAAATTACCTGTTAGTTCTATTTTAATCACGTTACAATTGACTGCCTATCTCTGAGGGCATCAAAAGGACCAAACCATAAACTAAGAGCTAGCAGTAGACCTTAGAGTTCTGAGAACAGCCCTTTCCTAGTACAGATGAGGAAGCAATGCTGAGTGATTTAGACCCTAAAATTTATCTAGTGTGAACTGAAGAATTTGAATACTTTCAACAACACCATTAACACAACAACATCATTAACTCCCAAGGTAGTTTCCTCCTTTAGGGGACATCTCTAATAGTCTGAAATGTTTTCCTTAGATTTAGCTAAAATTTACTGTCTTGTAGTTTCTATCCATTCTCCCTCGTTCTGCCCCTTAGAGCTCAGAAGAACAACATCAGTCCCTAACCCACATGAAAAAATTTCCAAATATTTGAAAAGAGTTCTCTTATTCTCTCCTTCTCCTCATGCCCCAGTAAGTTTTTATCTAGGCTAAACAGTACCAAGTTCCCCTGATTGACCTAATAAAGCCTAGTTTCAATACTTTCAATACTTTTCACCACTTTGGTTACCCTTTTCTGAATGAAGTCCAGGTTGTGGATGTACTTCCTAAAATGTGCTGCTCCAAACTGAACACAACCCTCTAAATGTGTTAACTTGACCGTTGTACCCTTTTAGTGATCCCATTTGAGATTTTCTTGTCAAAGATACTAAAGTGGTTTGCTGTTTCCTTTTCCAGATCATTTTACCAATGAAGAGACTGAGACAAATAGAGTTAAGTGACTTGCCTAGGGTCATACAGTTAGGCAGTGTCTAAGGCCAGATTTGAACTCGGGAAGATGTTTCTTCTTGACTCCAGGGCCAGCACTCACTCCTGAACTGTGTACAGAACTAAATGTAGTAAAGAATATATTTTGGGGTTTGAGTTTTTTGTTCTGTTTTGTTTTTTTGGTAACCACACTATACTGTTGACTCATCTTGAACCTGCAAATCAAGAAAAATCCCAGATCTTTTCCACATGAACTACCTTCTAACTACAGACCTCTCATCCAGGAATAGTTGTTCATTTTTCAATCTAGCTACAGGATTTTGCATGTTTCTATTATATTTCATCGTGTTAGACTTGTTCCATTGTTCTAGCTTTGTGAGATCTTTTGTGGATCTAATTCTTTCATCTCATTTACTAGCTAACTTCTAGTTTTATTCCATTGACCCATTTGATTATCTATATAAATCTTATACAGGTAATCAACAACAAAAAAGGAGATGAAACTGAATCCAGCCAAGAACAGGCACTCAACTAGACAATTCTATACCACTACTGTGTTGGCACCTCGTATGTCTCCACCCTACTCCATTCCTTACTCCAGGCAGCTAACCATGTAGTGAATGGCAACTTCTCTTGATTGTGTAGCCAGAATTGGAGGTAACTCCCAAAGGCACTAGCTGGTCAGAATCTTAACCATCTTCCTCAGTTGTCCATTCTTGTTAGGTCCCTACCCTCTCTTTGATTCCTTGACTAATGATGTTATTTGAATACTGTAAGGGGAAAAATCTTGGGCTTTTTCTCTTTAAGATTAACATTCAGCACTACATTAGGATTTGTTATTTTGTTTTAGAGGGAAGAATTAGAATTTTGAAATTTTAGGAGAGTGCTCAATCTGGACATCTGGGAGTTTGGGAGTCAAACAAATGGTAGGTCCAATGCAGCCTCACATAGCTGCATTGGAATTTAAAGAAAAATGACCTGCAGGACCCAGGTAAGTAGGACCTGAGATGAGAACTCATCTGAAAACCGTATCTCATCAGGACCAATGCTATGTGGAAAATGCACTAAATATGAATCCACTATCCCCAGTAACTGAGGTGGTATGGGGAGAGTGTACCTCTGAGGTGTTGGGGGGAAATGTTTGTGTTTTTGTTCATGCTAATCTTTGAAGAAAATATCCCTTGAATTGAATTAAATTGTTCATTTGAACTGGGGGCCCTAGTCACTGGTAGCTAACAGTGGGGAGAACACAATCAGTGAGTTGATTCAGGACCTGAATCAATAGTACTAGAAGAGAGACACCCTTAAACTCTTTAGGACAACCCCTAAAACTTCCAGGGGGCAGATATAGAAGTCTGACTCTGGGCTAATGATCAATGTGTGCAAGGATTAGTTAACATAGTGCACACTGAACTGACTTTCTGGGTGTCCTTGTAGAGGACTTGGCTAGCACTGGAAAGTTTTCTCCTTTTTTTTTAAACATACTAATTGACTACTATTGTGTAGGGGCTGTTCAGGGAGGACTAGGACTTCTGGTATGAGGGCTTACCAAGCACTTTTTAGAGTTATTCTTCCACTTTTGTTGTCTATCATTAACCGAACTCTCACCTTTAGCTCCAAGAAGTTGTAGCATGAATAATAGCCACATCCCACTAAAACCATTTCAGTAGATGGGCTAAACCAGGGTGAGGGTAACTAATCGGCTTCAGACCCATAGGTGAGCTGGAGGATGTTGCCCCAAGCACTGAAGAATTACCCTGGTGAAATGGGCAGATGAGAACCATTTGTTCCAACAGTCATGATGCAGTCCGGAGCAAGTGCTATGTAGCGTTTAGAGCTTGATGATCTTTTGCATTCTGGACACCTTCCAGTCATCCTGACTTTTGTCTTGCCACTGGACTTCGATGACTCTAAAAAAGAGAGTGGGGCTGATGACTTTGTGTAGCTTTGGCTTACTTAAATCGTCTTCCTTCTCAAGTCAAGACATCACAACATGATGCCATTGATCCTCTTCAAAATGAAGGATAAACAATATAAACGACAACTCTGCATCTACAAAAGCTTGAACATTACACCTCAATACATCCCTATCTGCCCATTTTGCCTTGTATTTTGGCATACTTTTCTTCCTGGATTTCTACCAAAGCCTGGGCAATGCCTTTAATCAATTAACAAGCATTTATTAAGCATTTTCTATGTGACTAGGATATAAAGAAAGGCATTGTCCTGTCCCTGTCCTCAGAGTTTATCTTCTGATGGAGGAGTATAGTACCTCTGGTGTGAGGATTTGCTGAGCCTATCTGCCATCATTTCCTCTGCCTTTTTGGCATTCACCACTTAATTCTTGTTCTCTCTTTCTCCCTAAAACTTGAAATTAAAAGTCATCCTATTGGCAATGGCTTGCCTCTCCTTGCAAGGTTATTTGACCAACTCAACCATAGCCTCTTCTATCCCACTCTGGATTTCCAGTATTTTATAGGCACAGATCTATATGAACTGCTGCTTTAGTTGAGTTTTGAGGTATGGGATGGCAGATTCATTTTTATGAACTTAGTTTAAAGGAAATAAATTGTGATGATCTCCAGTTGAATTGTGGAACCTGGGTTGGGTTAGGGGACTACCCATCAAGAGCAGGGAATAGCTACAAGGGTAACTAATCTACAGTGGGTATATCTGTAATCATTGACTATAGTGTCTTGATCGTTTCCTCAAGCATTTTCATTGGAGTGTGTCCCATGACTGGGAAAGGTGGATCCAGTTTGATAGAATGATGTCAAGGTACCATAGTCTTTGACAAGGGCACACCTCAACCTCAGGGGTGTCAAACTCAAATAGAAAGGTGGCCACTAAATCATATTTAATAATCCCTTCAGCCCCATATTAACTGAGAAAACCACATATTAGCAATGCCTAGGTTTTATTCTGTTTTTATTTGTTTTGTTAAATTTTTCCAATTATATTTTATTCTAGTTCTGCCTCACTGGAGAATGTTAAACATTTGATAGCTCTGCTGTAGCTGATCTGACAGAGAGACATTCTCACCACCAAGGCTTTGGACATCTTGTAGTCTAGATTCATACATGAGACTTTCCAAAAGGTACTTGCAATTCAAAGGAACATAAATAAAGACCCTGAAGAAAGGATATCCTGGACCAAAAGACAGGTAGGCATGATGGGCTAGCCTGAACATCAGAATAAAACTTCTGTCTTTCTTTTTATATGCTGTCTATAGGCAGTTTCAAAGAGGAAGAGAGGTTGATACCATTATCAAAACCATTGGCAGCAGCTGCTGTCTTCCTGCCTCCCAGATCAATTGTCTTGCCCTCCTGATTATGGTCACAGCACAATTATCCTACCATGTTGTTCATATGGGGCTTATCTTTTTAATTCATTGAACAATTAAATATTATCTGCTCACTTTTTTGAGGTTTTAGTTCCTGTTAATCATGTTTTTTCCATCCTCCTCCTTAGTGTCATGTCAAGGTTGTTTTTTTTTTAGTAGAAACACACACACACACACACACACACACACACACACACACACACACACACACACCCCTCTCCTCCACAGTACAATAGAATCAACAATTTGTTCTATATTTGGAATAAGAGGACTTGGGTTTAGAAGAAAGCTTTGCTTTGCCACTTACTAAGTATATTACTTTGATGTCACAGTCATTGAGGCTTCCCTCTTTGGGAAGCATATTATTTGTGAAACAGTAAAAATTGGTCCTTTTTTTTAAACCCTTACCTTCTGTCTTAGAGCCAATACTGTGTATTGGCTCCAAGGCAGAAGAGTGGTAAGGGTAGGCAATGGGGGTCAAGTGACTTGCCCAGGGTCACACAGCTGGGACATGTTTTGAGGTCAGATTTGAACCTAGGACCTCCCATCTCTAGGCCTGGCTCTCAAAAAAATGGGTCCTTTTTAATGGGAATGGGGGGAGTTTTGTCTCAACCAGAGAGGCAAGGCAACTAATCTATAGGCATAGGAAAAGATAATTATTGCCAGTGGTTCTGATTAAAGCACCTTCCTCTTTTCCATAGTCACTTAAACTCAGTGGGTCTGTTTTCTTATAAAACAAGAAAGATAATTATGGATGGCTTCTTAATACCCTTTAAGCACCATTTAAATTGGGGTGGGAGGGAGGGGGGAATAAGGGAGAGAATACTGATTTGGAGTCAGAAAGATATGAGTTTAAATCTTATCTCAGGTACTTGCTGGCTAGGACCTTGGCCAAGTCACTGAATCTCCATTCCTCAATTTCCTCATCTGTAAATGATGATAAAAGGATCGTTGAAGAGATCCAAGGAGATAATATTTATAAAGTGCATTACAGACCTTATCTATTGCTAGTTTTCAAAGAGCTTTACAAATATCATTTCATTTAATCCTTGTGACCATCCTGTGAGGCAGATGCTATTATTATCCTCATTTTACAGAAGAGAAAATTGAAGAAGACAGAGCAAGTAACCTTCCCAGGGTCACATAGCTAGCAAGTGTGTGAGGTAGAATTTGAACCCAGGTTTTCTGATTCTAAGTTTAATGCTCCATCTCCTGGGCCACCTCCCTACCATTAATAAAATTATCTGTAGTATTTAACTTATGGAGTTATTGTAACGATCAAAAAAGTATAAAAATTTTGCAAACAAAATGATGCCTAGATGCCAGTTATTATTACCAGTTTGGAAATTAAACCTGAACCAAACATCTTCATTGGCCAAAATATAACTATTAAATTGCTAGATCTTTAATCAAATTTACTCTGTGGAATATATCAATAGGTCAAAGATGGGAAAAGGCCTTCCTTAAAGATATATCATACAGCAATTTAGACTGGGGTCAGAAACCAGAGCCATTTCGTCAGAATCTGACCCCTCATCTGGGTGAGATCTGAGTGAATTCTGTGTGGCCCCATCGCCCCAGATGAGACCCACGCAGCGCGTGTACCATTTTGTAACTCGGTTAGGAGATATCCTATGGCCAGGCTTTTAGGTCAGAGAGTTGTGTAATGTTGTCCCATAATGGCAGTGGAGGTAAATTTGAAACCATAAAAAATATGTAAACATGGTCTGACCCTGCTTTGAGTTCATATTCAAAGCTGAATTGCTTTTCAGAGAATGGTAGTACAAGCCATACCAAGAAGGTTTGTTATTCCTGTTCACCAGCTCCTTGGAGCAATTCTTCTAGGACAGAGTTGCCCCTTGGACTACAAATGGTTTTTAAAGCCTAACAAAACATTCCAAAGTTAGAATAAATATGGCTCAAACTTCCTCTTTGGGCACCTGGCCTAGTTTCTCATAGGGTGGTCTTTATGGGGGAAAAAATCAGCTTTCATTGTAAAGTTATAATAAATATAATCATGGGGTAGGATAAGACCTCATAAGTCATCGAGTCCAAAGCTCTACCTAGGAAATGAATCTCTTTTACAAAATCCCATACATATGAGCATCTACAGACACAGAGCTAAAGTAGGACAAACAAGGACTTGACCCAGGATGCCAACCTCAGGGATGTCGGGCTCTTTCTCCCAGTGGTAGGTAGTTCTTTTCCTTTGGAAGTAGAAGGGAGGATGTTTAAGGAACAAGTGGCAAGGAGACCTGCTAAAGAGTGGAGCTCTCCAGACCTAATATGGCACAGATCTTCATTCATCCCAGGAATGAGTGAAGGATGTCCACTAGTCCTCTAGACTACTTTCCACTTGTGAGACACCACTTCAGGGACCTTGCTCCTAAAGGGAGAAAGGATATTTCTCATTCTGCTCATAGAGAAAGGTCACTTCTGAGATCCCACAACACATCACTCTTCTCATTGCATGGGAGAAGAGAGTTCTGTTGTGAGAAAAAATGTGTGAACATTTTTAAACATAATTATAATCCACCTAAAAATGTGCTTTTTATTCCTAGATTATATAACTCTGTACTGTTTATTGATCATTCTTTTCACAGTCAAATATTTTATTAAGTTCACTTAAGTTTGTATAACAAAGAAAAAACACATTAATAGGTTCACTGTGAATTATATATCAACTACTAATTCTATTCAATAAGCATTTATTAGGTACCTATTATATACTAGGCCCTGGAGTATAAAGTCCAGAACAAAAGAGACTCCTTCCTCAAGGAATTTGCCTTCCATTTTTTGGTAACTTTTTCATTTTGTAATTTATTTTGTACTATATTAGGATTTCAATTTCATAAGATCAGAGATTTAGAATTGAAAGGATAAAGGTCATCTAGTCTGACTCCCTAGACTTACAAATGAGAAAACCCATGCAAAAAGAGGTTACAGTCACAGGCTGGAATCTTAGGACCCCAAATCTAGACTTCTTCCACTGTGTACTATACTACCTCCTTAATAGTGATAGCAGGGAGAATGGGACCTAGCAGCCCCCTCCCTCCAAAATGCTATTCCATAATATTTCACCCAGCACAAAGGCATGATATTAGCCCTTCCTTTCAGCCCCAGTCTGGGGAAAAAGATGAATTTGTATAAGCTGGTGACATAGAATATCCCAAAAGTCTTATTGCAGTTTTAAGTTTTAATAGCCTAAACTTATCCTAAGACATTTGGGACATCCTGTATATTTAAGCTTTAATAGCTTTAAACCACACAAAATAGATATTATTTACCTCAGTTTCCTTACCTGTAAAATGAGCTAGAGAAGGAATTGGCAAATCACTCAAGGATCCTTGCCAAGAAAACCCCAAATGGGGTTACAATTGAAACAACTACATATATTGTCAGATTTAAGCTTTAATAGTTTGAAACCACACTAAAATTTTGGGGGACACCCTATATAAAATTTAGGATTGTAAGTCTGTAAAAATGTCCAGATCTCTTAGAACATCTGATTATCCTCCTTCTATTTCTCAGAAAGAGATCAGAATACTCATTTCAGGAGCCAAGCCATCTTAGGTCTACTCTAAATAAAAGAATATAGGGAGAGGGAAGCTGTTTGCCAAGCAATATTACAAGTCTGTATGTGTGATTTTGGTGGGTGTGATGTGAACCTTGTGTATGGTTTGCTGTGGTTTCATGGGGGACTGGGGAGGAGAACCATGCCCGGAGAGAGCAGCCTGTGTTGCTTTTCTGCTTGTTTGGATTATGTGGCTGCAAGGTTCAAGATGCCCTGAAAAGAGAGATGACACAAGCCTTGTGATCGTCTGTGGTCCCATGGAGTATAGTTTATAGAGTTATTTCTCTTGCTTTGCACATGCAAAATTGATCCTTCTCCCACTCTTGTTCTTAGGTAATTGCACGGATTTATTACTTTTCATTATTTTTCTCATCAATGTGACAGAATCATTGAATTTAACAAATGAAGAAATTGAGGCCTAGGGGTGAATTGGCTTTTCCAAAGGACTACATGGTCATGGATTTGCAGTTGGAAGAGGTCCTGGAGTTCATTTAGTTAATTGCCAAAGGCTAGACTGTAAGTACATCTGAATACAAATACAATGATCTTTCTATTACACCCAGTTGACCCCACTTTTTAGATTATTACATTAATGCTCCTTTTATGCTAAACACATTATATAAAACTTTTTTTCCTTCGAAGATGGAAATTTTCTAGTATGTTAAGTGAGATAACCATTCTTCCTATTCTTCAAATATACACTTATTCAGATCCATTTTTTTAAACCTGGCCAAAAGAATGACTATGTTTAGGAAGTGCCCAAGCATCTCAATGAAAAACAAGAAAAATGCAATTATTTGATATCTTCTTCAAATCATGCCCACATCCAGAAGTTTTGTAATATCGAGGCAAGAACCTTAATTTTTCGGTTTTGATCTGAAGGTTTGGCTTTGTAAACACATGGCCAAAACATGCCAAGTGATCAACTCAATGTAAGAAAAATCTTATAAACCTCTTTGCTTCACTGATTTATTTCCCTAATTAAAACCAGTAATTACCTACAATGTAAGTAATTGAAGGAAAACAAATTAAGAAATGTTCTAACATATGGTTTTGTCAATTGCTATTTAGCACTTTTGTCAGGTACAAGATAGATTTAGCTGGAGAATTAATTTATCTGTCTAATCAAAAAGCTATTGAGACAGACAGAGAGGAAGAAAGGAGAGAGGGAGGAGAGACAGACAGACAGAGAGTCAGAGATAGAGACAGAGAGAGAAAGAAAGGAAAGAAGGGGAAGAGAGAGATAGAGAGACACAGAGGAGAGAAATAGAGTGGAGGAGGAAGAGATAGGAGAGAAAAAAGAGGGAGAGAGAGAAACAATGATAAAGCATATTACCCAGCTCTTGAAAGAGGAGAGATGCTTCAGGGAAAAGAAGGAAGGGAGGAAGGAAGGAAAGAAGGAAGGAAG